>NW_021636921.1:0-356076 GCF_004799145.2 Neltuma alba | reverse complement strand
GAAAATCATAACTAATTCTAGAAAAATCTTATGGAGGTGTTCCAAAATTCTACGGAAAGCTCTTTCAATGCTCTTTAAGGGAAAAATATTCAACTGAACATCCTCACTAAAAACGTACAGTTATTGGATTAAAATTACTATTCATTTGGTAAAATCTGGACTTTCCAGATTCTGCGCCTTAACTTCGAAAATTCATATCTCATTGTATACACATCCAAATGATGTGATTTACCACTCATTTTAAAGCTTGGGATATGTATTATAAGTGTACCAAATTCCGTAGCTAACTCATTCATATGATAGGTCAAACTGAAGTTTGAAATTAACTGCTTCAGGACCTACGTTTTATCCCTTAACATCTCTTTACTTTAATTCTTTTTATTTCTTTGGCGTACTAACATGGGCTTACTTTTCCCATTCATGCTCATACATTCCTATACACACCATAAGTTTATAACAAAACATGGCATTCACAACATAAGTCATAACATAGGAGAATTATACATTGAATAACTCTCCACTTCTTCTCCTTGCTTCTCATGCCATTAGTGCCCACCATTGATTGACCTAAATGGTTGGTTAGGGAGGGGGTGAGATTCGGGGGAATCTCAGTAGCAAACAATACCATATTAATCATGCTAAATGGATGCTCATGCACTACACGCAACTTGTTTATTCTCTTGTTAATTAGTGACATACTAGCATGCTCAAAGCTAACTTCTTGATGCATGGCCATGGAGACATAATCTACTCATCATGAATAGCAATTACAGCGACTAAACATGTCACAATAACATTCAATAACATGTACACGGCAACACACAAGCATACAACATCAAGCAATGACAATAGGTAAGTTCACTACCTTGCACCTCAAGCCTTCCTCTTACTTTTCTTTGACTCCCTTGACTTTCCAACCATGTTAGCTTTTGGTTAACATCATCAAACATCCTCTTGGATGTTCCAAAGGTCCTAAACATAGTCATAATGATCATACAATCTATTAGGACCACTGATTACATAAAGTTAAAGCTAGCTCTCTTGAACCTCAACCTTTTCTCTTAGTCTTAGGGTTTTCTTTCTAGCTTTTCTAACATAAATCTCATCATTTTCCATCCTTATGATCCATTTCTTGTCAATTAGGACCACTTTAGATGGCTTTAGATTCAAGAATATCAAATCTGAAATTTTGGTTCGCGGGTACTGTTCACGCAGAATCTCCAGAATTTTTGATCAACTTTCAAAATTCATAATTAAATCTAGAAAAATCCAAATTGAGTGCTTCCAAGTCTCACTGAAAGATAATTAAGTTAAATTTAAAGGGAAAAATATTTTCAGGAACCAATTCTACGCTGAACAGCACCGGATTGTACGGAAATCGACACTCTTCTAAAGTTCAACACTGTTTCCAGATTTCAATCCTAACTTTGAAAAATCACCATAAATCATACACATATCCAAATGAAGTGTTCTACCATGGATTTAAATCTCACAGAGTGTACTTTAATCATACAAAATTTCAGAATCAGATATGCACAGTAACTAATTGGAAATAGGTATCAAATCAGATGCTACAACCACCACATACCTTGATCTTGAAGCTTGAACTTTGTTCCTTCTTCTTGGCCTTCACCCCTACGTTTTTCTCTCTAAATTTTGGCAGAGTTTCCCCCTTAAACTCATGTTGGCTGAAAATATGAAGGGAAAGAGGCTCTATTTATAGCCAAAAAAGTTGGCTTGAATGGACCAAAATGCCCTTGGTGGCTAATAGAAAGGGTAAGGGCAAATTTGGAAGTTCAAGTGGACTTTTGCATCATCATTGCATCATCTTATTACATCATGCTTATCTCAACCTTCTAGAAGATGCCAAGTGTCATGAAAGTGGTGGAGGAGATGGGAGATTAGATCCTAACCGTTGGATCAAACTTGTTTCATAAGCTTCCTCCGAATTTACTTGGCCCACGTTTCTCCGGCTTTTTTATGGCCTTTCGGAGCTCAGAAAATTGTTCTGTCTGCTTTATAAATTCCTTTAATTCTAAAGAATATCTATGAATTTTCTTAGGCCATAACACTTCCTTTAAACCTTGCATAAAAATTCATTTACCAAAATGCCCTTTTATCGGCAAAACCGGCTCTTTAATTTATTAAAGCCACTCCACTGGCCTTTGGTTGCGGGACTAATTTTATAAATTAGTACAACCTTTCAACCATTTAACCTCATTTTTGTATACATTTTTGAGGTCTCTTGCTATTTTAAATAATTACCTCACATGGTATACTTTTTACCGTAATAACCTCATAAATTCCGTTGAAGCTGCCTCAGGGGTATTTTCATCTTTTCTCTTCATAGAAGAGCCTTAGAATATTATTCCTATTTTTTAGGATTTTCTTAAAATTTTCTGTACCCTCTTCCACTTTTACCCCTGTTGGTCATAACTTTCAGAATTTACAGTTTAGTCCCTGGTTGGACTTAACTTCATATAATCCTCTCTTTGAGGCTTCTAACTCAACCTTTGGCCTATATCTAGTCTCTTTTCTCTCTCTGGGCCTTCGAGACTTTACTGGAGCATCTAACTTTATTACACTTTAGCCCCTTAAAACTTTTACTTTGCAGTTTAGTCCCTGAAACTACTTTGACTTCCTTTCTCATCTTTGGGACTTCTGCTAAAAAGGGGTCTGATAGCCTATCTAATTCAGGCTATTACTGGTACTTTTAGGCCTAAAACTTTGGATGTTACAATTCTCCCCCTCTAAAAAAATTTCGTCGTCGAAATTTCGGGTCAAATCTCTTTCTTACCCTTAATGAGAGGTTACCTGAGGGGAGTATCCCTACTTATACTTAACTCTGGCCTTTCAACTTTTCATTATACCTCATTTCTGAGTTTCCACCTGGGCTTCATACTTACATAACACGTCGTTCTAAACTTTTCTGTCATTCATATGAGCATGGCCCTTGCTTTTAAGCATTTGGTCACCACTACTCACTTTCTTCTGATACTTTAGGCTCATTCTTTCACAATAATACCATGATAGTGTGCCTGTTTCATGGTATTTTACAATACCATGGCATTTCGGGTTCTCTTAATACAGCCATTATCCATTCTTTACTGTATACCCTGCTATTCCTCTTTACTTTAAGGGCATATCTCCTTTCTTTCCTTCGTTGACTAGAACAGAATTGAGCCTAGTCTAATCGATAATAGACATGTCTGGAACAAGTCAAGGGTACTCTCTCTATATTAGTCCAGCTGAAGGAGATTTCATATTTTAAACTCATCTCTAGTCATTGTCTTCCCAAAGAGGTACTGTACTCTTACCCTTATGGCTCAGCTACTTTCTCTTTGGCTTGGTCTACTATGACCTTGAGAGCTACTGCGCTCTACCGTAAGCCTCTTTAGGATCCACTATGACCCTGGAATACTATCATCCATCTGAGCCATCTTAGGATCTCTAGGAGACTCTGGACCATAGAGTTGAGTAATAAAATAAGTCACCTCCACTCAGCTAGTAACTTGACTGATTATTCCCCAAGACTGCTCATAGATATCAGTATTGTCTTCTTAGGCATTGCTCAATCCTTTCTGTCAACTCCTGAAATTCTTAGCCTTTCCCTATTCTTTAGCCCTTCGTTTTAGCTTCCTTAAGTCACTTTCCTTTCTTTGTGCCTTTCGAATCCCTAGGCACTGGCTCATCTCTAGAGCCCATTAACTTGCTATTATATCAATGCCAGCCTACCTTGTCTTAGGACTCTATAGTCTTCGCTGTCTCTTAATAGTTTGGACAGCATCAGGAGAGGACTTATATCATCACATTCTCATTATCCTTTAGTATTCCGTAGTACCCTACTAAGCTCGAGGAGCATCTGTTTGCATATCACACTTGTGTCTTAACCAGTTTTACTCTCTCTCTCTGGGGTAAGGTCCTCCTGTGCCTTATCTCGGCTACTTCTGCTTTTCCTGTGGGAGGACAGATTGCTTTAACTGGAGCATCGTCAACTCAACCACTTGCTTTCTGTTTCATTCCTTCAGAGGATAGCTTACTCTTACTAGAGCAGCGTCACTCTGATCCAGAGAACCACTTCCCAATCTTAGAGAGGTACTTCATGGTCAAGACTTTCCTCATGCAATCTCGACCAGGGTACATTCCTCGAATACCATATCTCTATCAAAGAGAGCCTCTCTACTGGATTACTCAATCTTATAAGCAGTGGCATCTATCTATAGGAATCTCATTTCTTAGATTCCTTAATGGCCTAATTGCCATGGTTGCACACTCTGGATACCTTAGGGATATAAAAGAATATTTAGTCCCTGACATAATCACATATCTAAGTATCATTAAGCTCTAGGTATCACAAGGAACTTGCTTATCTCTCTTATTCATTAGTCCCAGCGCAACCATCCACTATCATGTTCTTATTCCTTTCCTTTCATCTCTATCCTCAAGAGAGATCTTGCCTCACTTTACTCTTTCTAACTTTCTTTACCTCTTGACCAATTATTCTTATGGTCAGATATTGATCACTATACCCTCATCACATCACATCACATAGTAAATGGTTAATCACCTGCTGTTGGCGGTATCTAGGTCTGGCACTTAGGTCATCATTGACCTTCATTCGTTGTCATCTAATCTCTGTCCTCTTGGTTCACTATCTCTTAGGAATTTCCACCTCTATTCAGGGATTTGAACAAATCTCAAAACATCTCATTTTGTTACCATGCCTCTATCGAGGTCATATGATTACTTAAGGTACAGGTTGATATTCAGTTCCCTTACTAGGGCATTGACTTATACCTCTGACTGGCTTATTGTATCCTTAACCATTGTTTCTATGGTCAAATGCTAATCATAAAGTGACCATATACACAGCACAGGCATCAATCATTAAAACATCTCTATTGTGTGACCTTCCAGTCAGGCACCTTTAACTAATTACCCGAGGCTTAGGTTGTCACCCTGCTTCCCTATTAGGGTCTAGACTCCAATCCTTATTGGCTTACCATATTCTTAGCCATTACCCTCAGGAGGTGTCTTACAACTTTGACTCATTCCCTGGTCAAGCTCTCTTAGCCCAATCATTCCTGTCCTGAGGGGGAGTCTCATAGCAGCGTGACTACCTATCTCTCAGGTTACTCTCTGTCATTTCTTACTTCTCTTCTATATCTATTTCCCCTGAAGAAAACACCTCACTATCATAATCAATTGGACCAATTCTAGTCACCGGTTACTTTTCTAATTAGGTTTTCTCTCACACCGAGCTTTGCTTGAACCAATACTCTGCTTACACGTTAGTCAGGACCTCTACAAGAACTTCCCAACAGTTACTTATCATTGGGTTACTTTCGCCTAAGCACGCTTACCTGAATAGTGCTGATAGGTGCGAACCCTAGTACCTTGCTGTCTTAGGCCCTTCTTATTCTATCTTTAGTCATATCTGTTCAGCTTACATTCTTGTCTCTCTGCTTATCTTAAGGATTTACCTGTCAATACTCAGTTGTCTTCTGTGTCACAAGGGTTCTTCCTAATCTAAAGCTAGCCTGAATCTCTTTTTCAGGTCTTATGGCTCCAACTCCTATAACTTTGGCTTTCCTCTATTAATGGAAGGAAATTGAATCCAGCTTAATTAATGATAAGGTTATCTGGAAGGAAATCATGGGTACTCTCTCAGTACTGGTTTACAACTGAAGGAGGTTTTCACATCCTCAACTATCCCTGGTCTTCATCTTCCCAAATAGGTACCAATCTTAGGAGACTTAGACCATAGGACTAAGTGAAGTCATCTCCACTCAGTTGGTCACCATACTAATAATTCCCCAAAAACTGTTCCAAGAACCAATACCATTTCTTAAACCTCCTATCAATTCCCCAGGCCACCTATTTGTCTCTTTAGGTGCCCAAGCCAATCTATCTTAGGAGTTCTCTTACTCCTCCAGCTGCTCTTACCGTCTCTTACTACTTTAGAACGGTACAGAGAGAGGACTTATGCAACTTCTCTTTTCTCTACTTTACTTTTCAGTATGAGCATACTCTAACATGCATAATGTCTGACATTTTAATGCAAGGAGTGTAAGCTCTTACTGGTTGCTATGTCCGTAGCATGCTCAACTGGACATCTTATCCCTACAAGAGGGAGCCTTTTTCTCTGTTCGCAGCTGCTTCTGGAAGTTATAGGGAGAGGACTTTTGAGGTTCCTTTTCTTTCTATTTGCCCTTCTCTACTAAGGTTAAGGACATTGAACCCTAGCTTTATTCTTGGCTTGTCATTCCATTAGGTAAGGTCAACTCCACTTGCCTTGCCTCGGCTGCTTCCTTTCCTGCTCGAATAGGGCATTTTGCTCCATCTTGAGTAACATCAATTCTAACCTGGAGGACCAATTCCTATTTTCTCTAGGAAGATTCCTAGCCAAGAACTTATCCCTTGGAAAGGGTGCCTCTCAACCTAACCCCACGTGACTGAGTATCTCTTAACATCATCGGGAACATGCCAGTCTCATAATGCTTTCTAGCTTGACTTCGCTACCTCACAAGTTCCTATTTATCTATTTAGGGACTTGAGATAGGTACTCTATCATAGTACTCCAACTCTAAACGAGGCTTTTAAGAGTTTGTGTCTAGCTTAGGTGACCACTACACCCTCTTAGCGGTGTAACAGACTCAACCCCTAACTATCTTGTTCAACTCATCATTACTCTTCCTCTTGAGGGAGAATCTGATAGCTTTTAAATAGTGCTACTACTCTCTCTTTGAGCTCTATCATCTTACTCTCAGGGACCTCATAGTCCATCAAGTCGTGCCCAAGATACCACGTCAGCATCTATGAGTCACTATCTCTAATTCATCATGACCAGAATTCTTATTCGCCACCACTTTCTTTGGTTCATCATGACGAAACATGCTTTCTCTTACTTTCTGCTAGTTTTTACTTACCGTTGTTTCATCGTAACCTCAACTGCTGCCTGAAGGACTTCCATGTCCTAGCCTCACTATAATCCCCACTAATCAACTACTTCCTTTCAAGCAATGAAGGAAGGTCTGGCTCACAACTCTAGGCCATTAGCACCTTTGCTTTCCCTTATCCTCAGGGATTACCAGTGGCAGAAATTAATCTTTAGCTCTTCTGACCTTTTTATATCTATTTAGGAATCAAAGATAACTACTTTGATCGTGCTGCCTTAACCTTGTATCAAGGCTACAGTAATTGTATCTAACTTAGGTTGCCACTTGACCCTTTCTCTTCTAGGGTTTAGACTCATACCTCTATCTGACTTATGAGCCATTATCCCCTTTTCTTTAGAGGGAAGTCTCTCTTTATCTTTACACAGTGGCTACCTTCCTCTGCGTATAACTTCTCATCATCATTTTATCTGTACCTTTCTAACAGAGGACCCCAACTTCATTTAAAGATCCTTATTACTTATTTTCCCTAGAGCATTCACCTCCAATCCATAACCTTAGTTGGACCTTAGCTAGTATTCCACTACTAGCTCTAACCTGAACTAGGCTTTTTCTAAATTCTTGCAGATAGTTCTCTTCTTCCTATGCCAGAACCTCTGCTCTGATACCAAAAATGTCACACCTTACTTATATAGTACCTTAGCAGTCATTTAGAACCATTCCAAACCACTTTGGATGGTCTTAAACTTGAAAATTTCAATTTGGACGTTAATTTTTGAAAAATTACTGTTCACTGTCTAGTTTTCAGATTACAGGTCCAACTTTGGAAAATCATAACTAATTCTAGAAAAATCGTATGGAGGTGTTCCAAAATTCTATGGAAAGCTCTTTCAATGCTCTTTAAGGAAAAAATATTCAACTGAACTCATCCTCACTGAAAACGTACAGTTTATTGGATTAAAATTACTATTCATTTGGTAAAATCTGGACTTTCCAGATTCTGCGCCTTAACTTCAAAAATTCATATCTCATTGTATACACATCCAAATGATGTGATTTACCACTCATTTTAAAGCTTGGGATATGTATTATAAGTGTACCAAATTCCGTAGCTTAACTCATTCATATGATAGGTCAAACTGAAGTTTGAAATTAACTGCTTCAGGACCTACGTTTTATCCCTTAACATCTCTTTACTTTAATTCTTTTTATTTCTTTGGCATACCTAACATGGGCTTACTTTTTCCCATTCATGCTCATACATTCCTATACACACCATAAGCTTTATAACTAAATACATGGCATTCACAACATAAGTCATAACATAGGAGAATTATACATTGAATAACTCTCCACTTCTTCTCCTTGCTTCTCATGCCATTAGTGCCCACCATTGATTGACCTAAACGGTTGGTTAGGGAGGGGGTGAGATTCAGGGGAATCTCAGTAGCAAACAATACCATATTAATCATGCTAAATGGATGCTCATGCACTACACGCAACTTGTTTATTCTCTTGTTAATTAGTGACATACTAGCATGCTCAAAGTTAACTTCTTGATGCATGGCCATGGAGACATAATCTACTCATCATGAATAGCAATTACAGCGGCTAAAACATGTCACAATAACATTCAATAACATGTACACGGCAACACACAAGCATACAACATCAAGCAATGACAATAGGTAAGCTCACTACCTTGCACCTCAAGCCTTCCTCTTACTTTTCCTTTGACTCCCTTGACTTTCCAACCATGTTAGCTTTTGGTTAACATCATCAAACATCCTCTTGGATGTTCCAAAGGTCCTAAACATAGTCATAATGATCATACAATCTATTAGGACCACTTGATTACATAAAGTTCAAAGCTAGCTCTCTTAAACCTCAACCTTTTCTCTTAGTCTTAGGGTTTTCTTTCTAGCTTTTCTAACATAAATCTCATCATTTTCCATCCTTATGATCCATTTCTTGTCAATTAGGACCACTTTATATGGCTTTAGATTCAAGAATATCAAATCTGAAAATTTTGGTTCGCGGGTACTGTTCACGCAGAATCTCCAGAATTTTTGATCAACTTTCAAAATTCATAATTAAATCTAGAAAAATCCAAATTGAGTGCTTCCAAGTCTCACTGAAAGCTAATTAAGTTAATTTAAAGGAAAAATACTTTCAGGAACCAATTCTACGCTGAACAGCACCGGAATTGTACGGAAATCGACACTCTTCTAAAAGTTCAACACTGTTTCCAGATTTCAATCTCTAACTTTGAAAAATCACCATAAATCGTACACATATCCAAATGAAGTGTTCTACCCATGGATTTAAATCTCACAGAGTGTACTTTAATCATACAAAATTTCAGAATCAGATACGTACAGTAACTAATTGGAAATAGGTATCAAATCAGATGCTACAACCACCACATACCTTGATCTTGAAGCTTGAACTTTGTTCCTTCTTCTTGGCCTTCACCCCTACGTTTTTCTCTCTAAATTTTGGCAGAGTTTCCCCTCTTAAACTCATGTTAGCTGAAAATATGAAGGGGAAGAGGCTCTATTTATAGCCAAAAAGTTGGCTTGAATGGACCAAAATGCCCTTGGTGGCTAATAGAAAGGGTAAGGGCAAATTTGGAAGTTCAAGTGGACTTTTGCATCATCATTGCATCATCTTATTACATCATGCTTATCTTAACCTTCTAGAAGATGCCAAGTATCATGAAAGTGGTGGAGGAAATGGGAGATTAGATCCTAACCGTTGGATCAAACTTGTTTCATAAGCTTCCTCCAAATTTACTTGGCCCACGTTTCTTCTCCGGTTTTCTTTATGGCCTTTCGGAGCTCAAAAAATTGTTCTGTCTGCTTTATAAATTTCCTTTATTCTAAAGAATGTCTATGAATTTTCTTAGGCCATAACACTTCCTTTAAACCTTGCATAAAAATTCATTTACCAAAATGCCCTTTTATCGGCAAAACTGGCTCTTTAATTTATTAAAGCCACTCCACTGGCCATTTGGTTGCGGGACTAATTTTATAAATTAGTACAACCTTTCAACCATTTAACCTCATTTTTGTATACATTTTTGAGGTCTCTTGCTATTTTAAATAATTACCTCACATGGTATACTTTTTACCGGTAATAACCTCATAAATTCCGTTGAAGCTGCCTCAGGGGTATTTTCATCTTTTCTCTTCATAGAAGAGCCTTAGAATATTATTTCCTATTTTCTAGGATTTTCTTAGAATTTTCTGTACCCTCTTCCACTTTTACCCCTGTTGGTCATAACTTTCAGAATTTACAGTTTAGTCCCTGGTTGGACTTAACTTCATATAATCCTCTCTTTGAGGCTTCTAACTCAACCTTTGACCTATATCTAGTCTCTTTTCTCTCTCTGGGCCTTCGAGACTTTACTGGAGCATCTAACTTTATTACACTTTAGCCCCTTAAAACTTTTACTTTGCAGTTTAGTCCCTGAAACTACTTTGACTTCCTTTCTCATCTTTGGGACTTCTGCTAAAAAGGATTCTGATAGCCTATCTAATTCAGGCTATTAATGGTACTTCTAGGCCTAAACTTTGGATGTTACACAGATCTTGCACAAAATTGGGCCTATCCTTATATTAAAAGGGGATTTTTCATGAAGAGAAATGAATTTTTGGAGGCCTAGAAAAATTATGGAATGTTACTAGTGAATAGTAACTGATAAAGTTTCAAAATGGATTGAGATTGTGATTTGGTTTGTGAGCCATCTTTTTGGACCATCCTAAACCTATTAGTATAACTGTGATAAATAAGTTCCCAAAAATTAATTCCCATGCTTCCAAGGCCTAAAACCAATTTTATAAATTTTTATAAATATTTAGATAATTAATTCATATTTTTTCCAAAATTATTGAGGCCTCTAAAGAATTAAAATAATTATTTTTTTTATTTTTCACTATTTTCTCGAAAAGCCTCCGTGTTCAGGAAATTCCACAATAATTCATTTTCACATAATTTTCACCTTTAGGGCTCTATTGAGGTTCCAAAATATCTAATTCACATTTTTACTATTTTTCAAGAATTCTCTAGAATTTTTCTCATTTTCTCGTTTTGTCTTTCTTAGACTGATAATTCTGAAAATGCCAGCTTAGGCCTTATCGGGATTTCACATCAAAAGCCATTTCATTCCTCTGTCTACTTTCTATATTGGCCCTCATTCAAATTTTAACTCCCTATGTCCAGATGAGATTTTTAGGATGTGACGTGTGGCAAGAATTATGGAGATCGGCCAGCACGATGGGGTAGAATGTGTTCTTCCAATATGGCAAACTCGAATGCTTTGCGAGAGAGTGCCTTTAGAGTGTAGATAGTCTAAGGCCTCAAACACAAGGTAGAGTTTTCACCTTGACACAAAAGGAGGCTCGTAAGTCACCTAATATGATCCAAGGTATGATCAGTGTAAATGATTTCCTAGTATATGCAATGTTTGATTCAAGTGCTAGCCATTCATTCATATCGTATGACTGTGCTGGGAGATTAGGCCTTACCATTCATACTTTGCCAAATGATCTTGTGGTTTCTACTCCCACTAGTCCAAGAGTTATAACCTCTAGTGTGTGCTTGAATTACATTGTTTGATATGTGCATTGTTGCACTACTCTTGATCTTATATCCATTCCTTTTCATGATATTGATGTATAATTGGCTTGAGTTAATTGACTTCCAACAACATACTCCTCGATTATAGAAAGAAAACCTTAATCCTTCCTCCAATAGAAATGACCTCTAGTACGAAAATAAAATTGAACTTTTTAACTGAGGCCCAAGCAGATAGGTGCCTGAGGCAAGGTTGTCAAGGGTATCTAGTATTCTTCTTAATACAAATAGAAATAGAAGAAGGAATAGATGAGATGCTTGTTGTAAAAGACTTCCCGAAAGTGTTTTCAAAGGAAATCAGCAGATTGCCGCCAAAGAGAAAAGTTCAGTTTACAATCGATCTGGTACCAGGACAGAACTGATATCAAAGGCCTTATACCAGATGGCTCTAAACGAAATGGCAAAGCTAAAAAATAGATAGAGGAACTACTAGAGAAGGGATTTATCAGACCAATGTATCTACCTAGGGTACTCCCGTGCTCTTCGTCCCTGTTAAGGGTATCTAGTATTCTTCTCGATACAAATAGAAATAGAAGAAGGAATAGATGAGATATTTGTTGTAAAAGACTTCCTGAAAGTGTTTCCAAAGGAGATAAGTGAATTGCTGCTAAAGAGGAAAGTTGAGTTTGCAATCGATCTGGCACCAGGGAGAGAACTGATATCAAAGGCTTCATACCAAATGGCAATAAATGAAATGGCAAAGCTAAAAAAATATATAGAGAAACTGCTAGAGAAGGGATTCATTAGACCTATTGTATCTCCTTGGGGTACTCCCGTGCTCTTCGTCAAAAAGAAGGACGGCAATGTAAGACTGTATATAGACTACCGAGACCTACATAAAGTAACAGTAAAGAACAGATACTTCCTCTCTCGAATTGATGACCTGCTAGATCAATTGGCTAGTGCTATAGTATTCTCAAAGATGGATTTGAGATCAGGATACCACCAGCTGTGGATAAAAGCAGAGGACGTGCTGAAAAATGCCTTTAGGACTTGATATAGACACTATGAATTCTTAGTGATGCCATTTGGTCTAACAAACCTACCTATAATCTTCATGGATTACATGAACCAGATCTTCTGACCGTACTTAGACTAGTTGATTCGACTGTGTCATTACTACCTTGGGGTCAAATGCAAGAAATTCATAACTGGATCCAAGAGATGCAGTATAACAGTGTAATCCAGGTCGTATTCACTTTTGGGAGCCTTTATTGATGACCTAAGCTAGACTAAATGCCATGTAATGCAATGAAATGGGGTTTTAGGTTTTAAGATTAAATTGAAATGTAACTAAAATATATGTAATGGAAATAAGCCTAAACTACTATATTTTTAGTATTTTTGATAAGGTCATAATGGAATGAAAATGAATGATAAGAAACCTCTTGAAAATGGTTTTGATGGCAATCATAGTTTACTTAAGACATTGGGAGTTTTATAAAATCATTAGGTTTTCTAGAATAACAACCTCAATGACTCATTGAGTCCAATGTTTAAATCAATGAACTTCATTAATGAAAACATTGTTACGTTCTTCTAATGTGTAATTTGAGAATGATCATGCAATTGGTTCGTTGCAACCCAAAATCAACTCAATATCAAAACATGACCATGCAAGATAAAAGAGAATCAAGAGAGTTACAAGGAAACATATATGTGACTACATATATTGAAGCACATAATTTAATATTAACCGATCCAAACTATAAATGTAAATCATTAACCAATGATTACAGTAACAATCTCAAGTTCCTAACTAAGAATTTACAACTTCGAGACCTAGAAAGCCATAAATCATAACTTAAAATTGCAAACAAAACTAAACTCCCCTTTGAAGTATGGAAACTTATGCCACACCACCATTCTTCAAGATTTGACAAACCCTAGCCCTCCGTAGCTTCAAGAAAAGCTACAACTGGAGTGAATCTTTCAACCATGGTAGCTAGGAGTGGAAGGAAATGAGATGGAGTGAAGGAAAGGTAAAAGAAATGGATGGGGAAGAAGATGGAGGTGGAGAGGCAAGAAGATGAGAGAATAGAGGTGTTGGAGGTGAGAGAATGGAGTTATTGGTCAAAAATAGGGTTTCTAAGGGTTTTAGGGGTCAATCTGGGTCGGATCATATGAGTAAAGGGTCCATTTTTGCATTTTAGATCCGAATCTGACGTTACTGATACGAAGGAGTTGGCCGTGGCGAACTCAAAAGTTGGCTGCGGTGAACTATTCTAGAAAGAAACTTCAATAAAATTCTAAGAGTTTGTCGTGGCGAACTTAAAAGTTTGCCACGACAAACTATTCCAGAGAGGAACTTCAATGAACTTTTAAGAGTTTACCACGGTGAACTTAAAAGTTTGCCACGGCAAACTATTCTAGAATAGTCACTGATGCACATTTTCAGACTTTTTGCCACAGCACAGCATTTTCTTAGCCACAACCAACTATTTCAGATTAAAATTTTGACTTCTCATGTTGTGTAATGCTTTGGTCTTCAATCTTGGCTCTAATTCTCAAGTGTCCTACAATGAAAAGCAACAATTTGAAACATCAATTATCCTAGAAATCAATTGAATACAATTAATAACCAATTATGACAAGTTTACCCTAAAAAAGACACTAATTCAAAGCAAGGACTCTTAATCTAAATTAAGCACAATTTATCATCGAAAGGAGCCAAAATCTATGATAAAAACCCTTAAAATGATATGAAATAACATAGAACAATTAGGTTCAATCAAATCCCCTACACTTAAACCTTTGTACTCTTGGATAAAAGCAAAACAAAACCAAAGCAAGAGAATAGCATTAATACAAAGGGGAACCACTATGAATTCGAAGTAAGAAAGCAATAGTGCCATTAACCCAACTCTTTAAATAAGCAACCATAGTGATCAAAATTAATGAGAAGGGCTTAAAACAAGTAATCAATGCAATGAAAATGAGTAAAAGAGAAAACACTCAAGATATAAACTATTTCACTCTACTCACCAAGTTGGGGTAATTCTTTCTCAAATCCACTTAATCAATACTTTACCATAAGCTTGTTAAAATCCTACCTCTCTACTTCTAATGCATGAATGCAATGATCAAGAGGTCTTTTAGGGTTATGATGAATAGAAAGAGCTAAATGAAATGAGATAAGGTGAAAAGATATGAAATGATTAAGCACCAAGCATTTTAGAAAAGGTTTCCAACTAACATTTACTCTAATCTCTTAAAGCACAACTTTGTTCTTCAAGCCACCAATGGGCTGCCTTATTTTAAAACTTTCTTGGTACCATTTTATTTTTGATCTTTCTTTCTTTGGCTTTTCTCAACATTTTCTTCTATTTCTTTGCCCTCTTTTTAATTTCTCTCTTTTTTTTTGGCAATTCCAAACCCAAGAAGACAAAGTTTAACACATTGTGAATGTAATAGTAAACATGTTGGAAACTTTAATGTATAATGCATCTCTTGGCACTTAAGAAAAGATGAAGGCTCAAATGGCTAACAATGGATGAAATTGTGAGGGTTTGTGCTTGGGATGTAGGGGTTTAGAAAAGAATGCCTCTATCATGCTCATCAATGCAACTAAGTCTTGATTAAGAATTAGAACAAGTTCTAGAAAATGAAAGATGTAAGTGGATGCAACTCACTATGAATGAAAATTAGGCTCAAAGAATCTTCCAACAAGGCTAAATCTCAAATGCTCATGTATAAAGATTAATTGTACTCCGGATTAATCACAATACATTAACTCAATCAATATAAAAGCAAGCTTAAAGAATTGTGACCAATGAAACTAAAACAATCAACTTTGAACAAATAACAATTCTCATGAGTATTAATACAAGTTCAAAAACATTTACTAAAGTCCAAGAATACACAAATTCAAGTGTAAGTTAATTGAAGCAAAAATTTTCAAAAATTTTGACCCAAAATCTTCATATTAAGTTCAAAAGTCATCAAAATTTTGAAAATTTTTTAGAAAACCAGATTTTCAATAAACACAAAAAAACACAACACAATTACTGAATATCAATCCCTGCCCCACACTTAAATCTTGTATTGTCCCCAATGCAAAACTCAAGTGCAATCCAAGATCAAAAGAAGAGAAACCAAAACCAAAGAAAGAGGAAAAGAAAAGAAAAGAAAATAAATACTTTTACTACTGGCTATGTCTCTCCCCATATTTATCTCACAAAACAAGCAAATAATTCAAAAGATAAGAGTTAAGGAAGGAAAGGGACAACCTTGAGGACAAAACCTCTTTAGACTCTTGTAAGAGAAGTTCTTATCTTGGATGAGAAACATGAATCTCTTCCATGTGCTCTCTTCTCCTTTATTGATCTTCCTTGGTAGTGGTGGTGTGGAGTCCTGCAAGCAAGTAAAACCAATAACAGTACCACATCCAAAAATAGGAACATAAAGAGAATAAAAATGAAATAACGATATCATAGAATTTAATCTCTCCAAGTAACTATCACAACCAAGAAAATCAATGGTACTCCCATCAGTAGGAGTCAAATTTTTATTTAAATCTTTGAAAAATTGAAGCTTCTGTGAAGTGGAAGCTGAAGAATCCAACTGACAGTTGTTGGAGTACAGCACACCACTATCACATTTACAAGAGGTAATGTGTAAAGGGGCAGAAAAGAAAGAACAAAAAGATTTATGCAAACTATTATTTACAATGCAAGATAAATCATGATGAAAATCACAAGATAAAAAACTTGTTAGAAAGACTTATTGATATTCATGATTTCATCAATTGAAACTTTAAAGCCTTTCTCAATATTATTAAAAGCTACAAACTCATTGGAATTATCATGAATTTGATTCTTAAGGCAATGGTTAGGTTCACATTTTTCCATAAAATCATCTTCCTGGCAATTCACATCAACATCATGCTTTATATTTTCAGCACTTTTAGTACTAGAAGGCAATAAACAGGCTTTACCAAAATTTTGCTTTTGCCACTCAATAAGTGTATCATATTTGTTATCAATGCAATCCATGCATATAGTGTGGGCATTACAAGAACAAGATAAAGGTTCATTCAAATCAGAATCAATTTTACCATCCAATCTAGCACTAGAAAGAGAAGTGTGTTCTTCACATAAAGAAGTAGTGACAGTGCAAGCAACATCATCAACTAAACAACTACTATTAGAAGTGTTTAAGTGAGAATTGTCATTTTTAAACATATGAGGGGATTCAACTATGATTTCCTCGTCCACCTCATCATCACTCACATCACCAATAACTTCAACAGGGATAGTAGTTATAGTACAAGGGTTAATCTCCTCAAGAAGAGGAGTAATACTACTTGATGTAGGGCACAAGTCCTTACATTGTGATTTGACTGTGTCGTTACGCCTTGGGGTCAAATGCAAGAAATTTACCAAATTGCAAGGATTGCAGTACAATGATGCAACTCGAGTCGTGTTCACTTTTGGGAGCCTTTATTAATGACCTAAGCTAGACTAAGTGTCATGCAATGCAATGAAATGGGATTTTGCATTTTTAAGATTAAATTGAAATATGCCTAAACTATATGCAATGGAAATAAACCTAAGCTACTATATTTTTGGTATTTTTGATAAGATGATGATGGAATGGAAATGGATGAAAGAAAACCTCTTGAAAATGGTTTTAATGGCAATCATAGTTTACTTAAGATATTGGGAGTTTCATAAAATCATTAGGTTTTCTAGAATAATAACCTTAATGGCTCATTGAGTCCAATGTTTAAATCAATGAATTTCATTAATAAAAACATTATTAAGCTCTCCTAATGTGTAATTTGAGAATGATTATGTAATTGGTTCATTGCAACCCAAAATCAACTCAATATCAAAACATGACCATGTAAAATAAGAGAGAATCAAGAGGATTACAAAGAAACATATATGTAACTACATATATTAAAGCATAGAATTCAACATTAAAATGATTACAGTAACAATCCCAAGTTTCTAACTAAGAATTTACAACTCCTAGACCTAGAAAGCCATAAATCATAGCTCAAAATTGAAAACTAAAATAAACTCCCTTTTGAAGTCTAGAAACTCATGCTACTCCACCATCTTCAAGAGTTGATAAACCCTAGCCCTCCGTAGCTTCAAGAAAAGCTCTAACCGAAGTGAATTCGTCAGCCATGATAGCTGGGAGTGGAAGGAAATGAGATGGAGTGAAGGAAAGGTAAAGGAAATAGATGGGGAAGAAGATAGAGGTTGAGTGGCAAGAAGATGAGAGAATAGAGGTGTTAGAGATGAGAGAATGGAGTTATTGTCGAAAATAGGGTTTCTAAGGGTTTTAGGGGTCAATCTAGGTTGAATCATGAGTAGAGGGTCTATTTTTTGTGTTCTGGATCTGAATCAGACGTTAGTGATAGGAAGGAGTTGGCCGTAGTGAACTCAAAAGTTTGTCGTGACGAGCTATTATGGAAAAGAGCTTTAGTAAGATTTTGATAGTTGGTCGCTGCAAACTCAAAAGTTGCCACGGCAAACTATTCTGAAAAGGAACTTCAATGAAATTCTAAGAGTTTGCCATGACGAACTATTCCAAAATAGTCACTGATGCACATTTTCAAACTTTTTGCCACAGCACAGCATTTCCTTGGCTGCAACCAACTATTCCAGATTCAGTATTTTAACTTCTCATATTGTGTAATGCTTTGGTCTTCAATCTTGGTTCTAATTCTCAAGTGTTCTACAATGAAAAGCAACAGTTTGAAGTATCAATTGTTCTAGAAATTAATTGACTACAATTAATAGCCAATTATGACAATTTTACCCTAAAAAAGACACTAACTCAAAGCAAGGATCCTTAATCTAAATTAAGGACAATTATAATAAAAAAAGAGCCAAAATCTATGATAAAAACCCTTAAATGATATGAAATAATATAGAACAATTGGTTTAATCAAATACTTGAAATATGACCTGTCTTGCTTACACCTTAGGGTCAAATTCAAAATTAAAACCAAGGATTGCACTATAGGCACAACCTCGAGTCGTTTCACTTGTTGGAGCCTTAATTATTGATCCTAAGTTAACTAAATGCCATGAAAATACCAATTGACTAGGGAAAAGTTGGGGGTTTTCATTAAAAATATTAATTGAGATAAAATGTAATGTAAAAATATTTTTTTATTTTTGGGAAATTAGGATGGAATGGATGGGAAACAAGTTTTAAAACAATTGATAAAACTTCTTGAAAATAGACTTTTGGCAATCATAGTTCAAAATGATTTTAGGAGTAAAAATCACCAAGTTTTCTGAAGAAAAAACCTTAAAGAACCCTTTAAGTCAAGGATCTTCATCAATGGCCACCCATCTCATAAGATCCCATTAAGCTCACTTAGTGTGTGTATTAGGATTAATTAATGCACTAGGTTCAATGTAAGTCTTGATTAACTTAACAATCAAACAATACCATGCAAGAAAGAGTATCAAAAGAGTTGCATGGAAACATATATGTAACCACATATATTAAAGCTCAAATTCAACATTAACTAATCCAATACACAAGATAATCATCCAAAATTGATTACAATGATAATCAAAGTAGTTCAGCCCCAATTTACAAATCCCAAGACCTAGGAATTTAGAAATAAACAAGTAGAACTATGGATGAAGCTAACTGCCCTTTGAAGCTCTTGGAACTTATGCCAATCAACCCATCTTCAAGAGAGCTGACACTTAGCCATGCATTGGAACAAGAAGCACTACACCAGTAGTAATTTCGAGCTACTTATGGTTGAAAATGAAGGAGAAATGGAAGAAGATGGAGATTTTGTGAAGGAGAGTGAAGAGGACGAGAGAAAATGAATGGGAGAGGTTGTGTATGAGTGAATGTGGCTAGGTTTTTGAAAATGCCTTAATCCTGGGGTGTTCTGGTCAGGTCTAAGTTGGATTTTGAATGGGTAAACCATTCAAAGTTAGATCTTATAAGTCAAATGCACAGGTTTAGAAACGTGCCAGGCACCACGGTGGATTTGTCCATCCGCCATGGCGGATTTTACATAATCATATTTCCTCCATTTGATGCTGTGTTATTCTTTGGTCTTTGATCTTAGCTCCATTTTCTTGTGTCCTGCAATCAAAATCAATCTAAATGAAGTACCAATTGTCCTAGAAATTAATTAATAATAATTAATCACTAATTATGACAATTTTGACCCTAAAAGACATTAACTCTATGCAAAGGCATCTAAACTATATCAGACACAAATATGCACAATTATGCTCATAATAACCCATAATAACCCATGAAATGATATAAGACATATAAAATAAATGGGTTAGATCAACTCCCCCACACTTAAACCTTTGTACTCCTGGACAAGGACAAGGACAATAAAATCAAGAATGATATTAAGACAAATGAGAATCCATATATATTTCAAATGAACGGTCATAATCCCATTGATTAAATCTCTTAAGAAAGCAAAGTAGTGGTAAAGACAATGCAAAGAAATTAACATAGAATACAATTGAGATAATGTGAATAAGCAAAAGGGATAGTTCTCAAAAGATTGAACTGTTTCACTCAACTTACCAGATTGGGGTTAATTTCTCTCAAATCTACTTAGTCAACATCCTACCATAGGCTTGTTGAAGTTCTAAAATCTCCACTACACATGCTAAGATGCAATGAGTCAAGAGGGCTTTAAAGGGTGAAGTGATGGATAAAAGGCTTAGATGGGATGAACGTATAATGAAATAAATGGCAAAGCACCAAGCATTCAAAGATGATTTTCAAACTAACAC
The DNA here is from genome assembly GCF_004799145.2 of Neltuma alba. NCBI lineage: Eukaryota > Viridiplantae > Streptophyta > Magnoliopsida > Fabales > Fabaceae > Neltuma > Neltuma alba. Next base: position 335,789 of record NW_021636921.1, on the reverse strand, counting down.
TTACTTAATTTCTCTTAAATCATAAACTTTGATCTTCAAAACCACAATGAATTGCCTTATTTCAAAATTTTATTCCTTGGTACCATTTTTATTTCTAGCTTTCTTCTTCTTCTTGTTTTTTTTTTGCTTTTGTCAACATTTTCTTCTTTTTCTTTGCCTTTTTTTTTAAATTTCTTTTCTCTATTTTTTTTCTTTTCAATAAATTTTGGCAATTCTAAACCCAGGAAGAAAAAAGTATCAACACCACACACGTACTAGTAAGTTGTTGTTAGAAACTTAAATATACTATGTATGCTTGGAACTTTGAGAAAAGAAGAAGGCTTAAGTGGTTAGCAATGGATGTTAATATTGTGGGTTTGTGTTTGGGTTGTAGGTAGTGAAAGGAATGCCTCCATCATGCTCACTGCAACAATGCACACAAAGCCTTAACTAAGAGCCAGAACAAGTTCTGGAGGATAATCAAACCAAGTAGATGACTCTCTAAGAAAAGAAATTAAGGCTCAAATCAACCTTCCAACAAGGGTTAAAACTCTTAAGAGCTCATACACAAGTCCAAATGAATAAAACATTAATCACAAGGCATTTATCAATCCACTTCTAATACTAACTAAAGGAATACAATCAATAAAGTTATGACAATCCACTTAAAACATATGCAAATTCCCAAGAATATTAATATCAAAGTTGAAAATATTTTCAAAAAAAATGAGAGTACAAAAATTCAAGTGACAAAAAGTTAAGCCAAGAATTTTCACAAAAATTGGCATAAATATCACTTATAAAGCACAATAACAAGCCAAAATTTTGGATTTTTTTAAAAAAGAAAACACTAAATTTTCAACAAAACTCAAGTCATAACACAACCCATAATGTAAACCCTTCCCCCCACACTTGAACAAAGCATTGTCCTTAATGCTTGACCAAGTAGACAATTAAGCACAAGGGAAGAAAGGCAAAAGACAAGAACATAAAGGGGAAATTATTAAAATAAAAAACTACAAGCTAAAAGTAGACTACTTTTTTCTACTGGTAAGCTCTTTCCCCCACACTTATCTCACTAACGCTTGCAATAATCAAATCAATCAAAACAAAGCAAAACATGATAAACAAGATAGGTAAAGGAAAGATGTGACCTGAGGTGTCATGGAGGTTGATAGCTCTCCATGAAGAAACGAAGGCGCTCCTTTTTGACTTGGAAGAATCAGCCTTCAGCATCCCTTATCACAACCTTCCTATGCTGGCATATTGACTGAACTTTAAAGGGTCCAATCCATTTGGCCCTTTTCTCAGCTTTTGGTGTCGATGAGTGGACAACAGACCCCATACCTCAGCACCAGCTTTAATCTTCACAGCCTCCTCAGGAGTTGATAGGAAAGGGTCTTTATAGACCAAATCAATGACCTTGTAGTGGTCAATGGAGAGAGTAGGGAAAGTGGCAAAGGGTATCTTAATTTTCTTCTCCTTAGAATAGAGCTTGAGAGATGTAGGCTCTTTGCTCTCTTTCTTAGAATCTACTTTCTTGCTATCAGTAGGAACAACCACCATCTCTTGGTAGGCTGTCTTAGTTGAGGGTGTAGAGATGGTAGGGTGGATAACAACTGGAACTGTAACACATCCATGCACAGCATTCAGGGTACACAGCTTCCTAAAAAGGCTGAAATATTTCGTTTGCTTGGAAGTCTTTTTAGCTCTACTAACACCTGCAACATCATAAAAAACAAAGCCTTTCTTTTGCTCATGAGGTTTAATAGAAGACTCCCCAAGTGCAATATCAGTAATAACATAATCAGATGGAGTGGAAAGGGTGTAATCTAACTGATGAATAGCAGAATAGTCCATAGCACTACCATTTAAAAGGGAAGGGGAAGCAGAATCAAAAATAGGGGATGAAACATGCATCTCATTAACATTATCAAGCTTATCTACGAACAACCCATCAATAAAGTGAACATCATGTATAGAATAGTCTTCATGCGATTGTTTCATTTGTTCATACATATTAAAATATGCAAATTTATCCCCAACAGACATAGTGATAGAACCTTTTTGCATGTCAATATTGGTATTAGAAGTTTGAAGAAAGGGTCTACCCAAAATCAGAGTCCCATCCCCACCTTGTTCATTAGGCATATCGAAAACATAAAAGTCAATAGGGATAACTAAATCTTTTACCTTCACAAGAATATCCTCTAAGAAGCCATATGGATACCTCACGGTCCTATCAGCTAACTGAAGCATCATGGTGGTAGGTTTGAGGCTTTTGATTTGTAAAGACTTATACATTGATTTAGGCATAATATTAATTGCAACACCTAAATCAAGTAAAGCTTTAGGAATGGTTGTCCTACTTATAGTACAAGGTATAGTAAAGGAACCGGGGTCTTGACACTTAATTGGGAGTTGTGGTTTAAACAAAGCAGACACACTCGAGGGTAATGAACTCTTTCATTAGGTTTAAACTTCCTCTTATTTATGCAAAACTTTTTTAAAAATTTAGCATACTTAGGGATCTTCTTAATCAGTTCAAGAAAGGGTATATTAAGTTTAACTTTTCCAAATGTCTCAAACAACTCATTATCTTGTTTTTCGTTAGCAATTTTCATGCTCTTTAAGTAGGAGTGAAGAAAAGGGAGTTCATTGAGATTTACCTCCTTACCCTCATTGCTTAAGGTTCCATGAGTGCTTGTCTCTGGTTACTTCTTGTTCTCCTTACTTTCGCACTCTTTAGTGGACTCTTTTTTGAGCAGCTTCATTTCCTTAGAGCCTTCAGACCTCTTGGGTGGATTTTCAACCTCAATCTCTTCATCCACCTCTTTGTCATCACTTAAGTCTTGAACAGGTGCAACTTTCTTTCTACTTAGTAGACATATGGCATTTACAGACTTAGGATTAATGACAAAGTTAGAAGGAATAGTTCATGAATTCTGAGCTTGTTGGTCACTCATATTATTAGACAGTTGAATGACATAAGAATTGAAGTTGTTGGCTCTAGTTTCCATTTGCTCCATCTTGCTTTCAATAAAGGCAAATCTTGCTTTAGATCTAACTTTATTCTTTGAGATATTATCATTCATCACTTGAATGCCTTTGAGAATTTGACCAAGCTTATCATTATCTCTAGAATATTACTCTTGAGGAACCATGGCTTTAAACGTACTCCCCTTGAAGTTATTATTGTTGTCCCCATTATGCCATCTGAAATTTGGATTAGCCTTCCATCCTTCATTGTAGGTGTTAGAGTAGGGATTCCATTTTGGATCATGGTTTGGTCTCCCTTAAAAGACAATAGACACCTCCTCAGGAGTGTTAAGGCATAATTTGCTAATATGCATAACAGATCCACAAGTGTCACAGCTTGGAGCAACTAAAGCTTGAGAAGTGGAAGGAGTCCTTTGAACACTCAAATCTTCAATTTAGTAGTGATTAAAGAGAGATGAGATGTAATCTTGGATTCGAGAGAATCCACATTGGCTTCCAGAGAATTGATTCTCTTAGCATCTGCAGTTGAAAGTCCTAGTTCCTGCACAGCTCTTACATCTCTAGGCCCATATTGTTGGTGATTCAAGGCTATTTTCTTAATTAAGTCCCATGCCTCTTGAGCAGTTGAGTCAATTAAAGACTCTCCTGATACAGCATCTAGTATACCTTTCTCTTGATTTCTTAATCCATCATAAAAAATACTGTACCAGTTGTTCCTCCAGTATCTAATGGTGCAGGCATCTTGAAAGAAGATCTTAAAATCTATTCTAATAGTCATATAGTGACTCATCATAGTCTTGTTTGGCTGAATAGATCTCTTTTCTCATTGATGAAGTACGAGAAGCCGGAAAGTATTTCTCCAAAAATGCTTTCCTTAAGTTCTCCCAACTATGATAAGCATCTGCCACATGTCTTGGAAGACTCATATACCATTCTTTAGCTTTTCCTTCCAACGATAAATAAAAGACCTTTCATAAGACTTAGTCTAGTGATGCTCCCACAGGCTTCATACTTTAACACACCATAAAAAGAGATTGCAAATGGAGGTATGGATCTTCTCCTGATAAGCCATGAAACTTTGGAAGTGAGTTAATCAATAGACCTTTAATTTCAAAGTTTACTTCAAAGTTAGGGCAAGCAGCAGTAAAAGGATCAAAATTATCATCAGATGTTGTCGCTTCACTAATAGTTCTTCTTCTAGGGTTGTCATTATTCTCTCTAATTCTCTCATGCTCTCTATTTCCTCTATTACCACCATTTCTAAGTTGGTTACCATTAGGGTTGAGGTTGGGTGGATTGGGAGGGATGTTAGTGATTATCTCTTTGTCAACTGATTTACTCTTACTAGTAGAAAAACTAGACTCCAGAGAGATATTTTCTTCTTCAACTATTACCTCACTTATCCCCTCAGCTCTCTTTTCTTTCCTTATCTTTCTCAAACTCTTTTCAATCTCAGGGTTATAAGGTATAAGTTTGGTCTTTTGGGGCATGCAGGAGAGTAACTCAAATCAAAATAGAAGAAAACAAAATTGACTTTAAAAGCACACTCAAAGCCAAGTAAAAAGATGAAATGTGATGGATGTAAGTGTGTGAAAATATGTATAAGATATATGGTATGTATGGTGTGTGTGTGTGTATGAGGTGTATGGACAAGAATGAATGAAAAAGAAAAAGATTTTTTTTGAAAACAGTGCAGGCGCCACAGCAAATTTGCAAAGGCACTGTAGCACTTTTGATAGAGAGGATATGCTGCGGCCTCTTTCACATAAACGAATTTTCTATGTGCTGGAGACAAGCGCTACAGCGAATTTCACAGAACCACCAACAGTAACAGCAAAAATTCAGAAAAAGTTTCAGATTAGATACCAACTTGAATTTTTCCAGCAACTAAAGTTCTAAACCAATCAAAACAAGTTCCAAGAAGTTAAATACACTTAAATATGAACACTTTTCATACAAAAACCCTTGGAAACAAAATTAAAGATATTGAACCAAAAATTTTCTCTATACACTCTAAAACTTAAAGCTGTCAAAATCAACTTTGAGTAAATGAGTTCAAAACCAATTTTCTAATGTGAACACCTTCAAAAATAATTATAAGTGACTTGGAGAGATGGTGTGTGCATCTAAATGGGTTTAAAACCAAAATTGCACATTCACAAGATATCAAACCACAAGTTAAAGCAACACAACCAAATATCCAGCAGTAACCAAGCCGAGAAACCAATTGGTACAAGGAAAACCAGCAATATACCACTAGAGAGCCAATGCAAAATGCAAAGTATGAACTTATATGCAAGAATGCAAGTATGAAAAGTAAGAAAATTAGGATTTTTGTTTGTATTTCTCAAAATTTTGATGCTAGGTAGAATGAAAAACCTATGTTATGAATAAATATGCAAATAGACTACCTAAATGCAACCTAAAAAGGCTCTTAACCCTAGTCAACAATAAGTTGACACAAGTTAACCTAGGGAACTAATTTCTTGGCTCCCCAGCACCGAAGCCACTTGAAATATGACCTGTGTTGCTTATACCTTAGGGTCAAATTCAAAATTAAAACCAAGGATTGCATTATAGCCACAATCTCGAGTTGTTTCACTTGTTGGAGCCTTAATTATTAATCCTAAGTTAACTAAATGCCATGAAAATGCAAATTAACTAGGGAAAAGTTAGGGGTTTTCATTAAAAATATTAATTAAGATAGAATGCAATGTAAAAATATTTTTGGATTTTTGGGAAATTAGGATGGAATGGATAGGAAACAAGTGTTGAAACAGTTGATAAAACCTCTTGAAAATGGACCTTTGGCAATCATAGTTCAAAATGATTTTGGGAGGAAAAATCACCAAGTCTTCTGAAGGAAAAACCTTAAAGAACCCTTTAAGTCTAGGATCTTAATCAATGGCCACCCATCTCATAAGATCCCATTAAGCTCACTTAATGTGTGTATTAGGATTAATTAATGCACTAGGTTCAACGCAAGTCTAGATTAACTCAACAACCAAACAATACCATGCAAGAAAGAGAGTATCGAAGAGTTGCATAGAAACATATATGTAACCACATATATTGAAGCTCAAATTCAACATTCACTAATCCAATACACAAGGTAATCATCCAGAATTGATTACAACAATAATCAAAATAGTTCAACCCCAATTTACAAATCCTAAGACCTAGGAATTCAGAAATAAACAACTAGAACTATGGATGAAGCTAACTGCCCTTTGAAGCTCTTGGAACTCATGCCAATCAACCCATCTTCAGAGACCAGACACTTAGCCACATATTGGAACAAGAAGCACCACAACCAGTAGTAATTTCAAGCTACTCATGGTGGAAAATGAAGGAGAAATGGAAGAAGATGGAGATTTTGTGAAGGAGAGTGAAGAAGATGGGAGAAAATGAATGGGAAAGGTTGTGTATGAGTGAATGTGGCTAGGTTTTTGAAAATTCCTTAGTCTTGGGGTGTTCTGGCCTGGTTTAGGTTGGATTTTAAGTGGGAAATTGTTTAGAGTTAGATCTTATAAGTAAAATACATAGGTTCAAAAACGTGCCAGGCGCCACGACGGATTTTACAGAATCATATTTCCTCCATTTAATGTTGTGTTGTTCTTTGGTCTTTGATCTTGGCTCCATTTTTCTTGTTTCCTGCAATCAAAATCAATCTAAATGAAGTACCAATTGTCCTAGAAATTAATTAATAATAATTAATCACTAATTATGACAATTTTGACCCTAAAAGACATTAACTCTATGCAAAGGCATCTAAACTATATCAGACACAAATATGCACAATTATGCTCATAATAACCCATAATAACCCATGAAATGATATAAGACAATATATAATAAATGGGTTAGATCACTGGTTAGTTGTAGTTTTTATAGATGACATCCTGGTGTACTCCAAATCTCGAGAAGATCATGAGCAACATTTAAAGGCTGTTTTAAGTATACTAAAGGAGAAGCAGCTTTGTGGCAAGCTTAGTAAATGTGAGCTTTAACTTAAAGAGGTTAAATTTTTAGGCCACATGATAAACCAAAAAGGTGTGACTGTAAATCCCAATAAAGTAGAAGTAGTGCTAATTGCTAAATTGGGAACAACCTAGGACAGTAACAAAGATAAAAAGTTTCTTAGGGCTGGTAGGTTACTACAAGAAATTCACACAGAATCAGTAGTTTATGTTAGATGAAAAATGTCACACCTTACTTTTAGACTCTTTTATACATCAAATAGAAGCTAATGGAACCACTTGTCAAGTCATTAACTTGAGAAGATCCAAATTGTAAATTTTTCCTTCTCGATTTATTATTCACTTGTAACCCTAAAATAAGCCAAATTTTAAAAATCATAACTAATTATAAAAAAATTAAAATGAAGTGGTTTTAAGTTCTATTTGAAGCTCTTTGGATTCTCTTCTAAGGAAAAATAGTCACTGGATGATTACTCTTAAAATTCAAGCCCAGTTCAGACCAAATGGTTACTATACATTTGGTCATTTTTTAATTTTTCAATATTTTTTATCTAAATTTGGATAGGCATAACTTTCTGTATAGATATCCAAATTAGGAAAATAATTACTCATTTAAAATCTAAAAATGAGCTCTGATTGCTTGCCAAATATCGTGGACAAACTCCACCATCTGATCATAATTTTGTGTAGTCCAAAATTGAGCATTTTAGGGTTATTTTTATCCCTTAATTACTCTAACTTTACATATCAAGTCCATAGCTCTTCATATCAACCATTTACTCAGGTAATTAGGCACCATAGTATGTTTTAATATACATAGACATCAAAATATACCAAAGGATCATTCATATAGGTCATGTTTCAAAACTCCATATATTTCAAGAGAAAGGTTCAAAGCCATATAATATCACAAAGTTTGGCATTTCTTCAAGTCATAGCCATTTTCTTTCCTTTCTTCTTTGAAGTAGAAGACCCTAGATGGTTTGTTTGAACATTTGGAGGGTAAGATTTCATAGATATCTTAGTAACAAAGCATCATAATTAAAATGTTAACAGGCAAGGTATAATATGCTACATGTCACTAGTCATGTTCATACTTCTCCAAATGCACATGCCATGGCAAGGTAATAAAACACTTTCTCAATCATCAAACTCAACATTGCATATAGGTAAGGCATTTTATGCATGGAGTTAAAGATATCATCGTATAACCATTTTAACCATATCATGACATAACAAAACATAACATACACATAGCCAATATACAATGCAAGCCAACATAGAAAATGTAAATGCTTGCTACCTCTTGATGAACTTAGCCTCTTGTCTTCAAGTTTTTCCCTTGCTATTTTTCTTCTTCCTTTGATGTAAACCTTATTGGTAAACAATAGGAAATCACATATTACTAACTTATCCAATTCAACTATCCATGTACCCTCAACCCCTTTTTCCTTTAATTTTTTGGTTATTATTTCTAACTTTGACTGATTGAATCCTTTAGTCTCTTCCCACATAATTTTTCATATCGATTTCATATTTCAACTTAGATTTATCAAAACTCATTTTCTTCCTATGTTTTCCATGTTGGCCGAATAGGGTAGGGTTCAGGTTCAAAATTTCATTTTCAATTTTTAATACTTCCAAAGAAATATTCTCAACTTAATCTTACATAATTTCACCTCCTAAACTCATTGAAAACATCAAATCAACTTGAATCAAACCCTAGCCTATTTTTCTTCCTTGGCCAAATAGTATACATGAGCTTAGGATCTTGGAGTTCTTTAATTCATGCATAATCATGTATTTCCAATCAATCTTTAACCCCTAATCTTTAATCCAATCTCTAATCATGCTTATCAAACCATATAGTGATTAAGGCAACATAGTCCTTTAGGTTTAAGTCACTTAACCTCATTATGATTAAATCCTAATCATTCATTAATCAAGGTAGTTAATTCTAATCAATGTAATTAAGCTCTTAATAAAAGCTTAAACACACCTTGATTAAGTACTTAGGCTTGGATATTCACCTCTTGCTTTTTCTTTTTCCTCTTTCTTTCTTTTTCTCTCTAGAATCTAAGAGCAGCAATCCCTCTCCAAGGTCCCTATGTTGGCCGAATTATGAAGGGAAAGGGGGTATTTATAGTGCTCCTGAAAGAGAGCCTTTCTGTCGTTCGCTTAGAGGTTCTCGCTCAAAAATTTATCCAAGCTATGCAGTAGAGCAAACTCGGGTCGTTCTCTTTTGGGAGCCTAAATTAGATGTCTAAGTTAGATTAATGCTATGCAGAGTAATGAAAAGGGTTTTTTGGTGTTTTTAGCCATTAATGAAATGCCAAAACTAAATGCAATGAATACTGATCTAAGTTACTATGTTTTTGGATTTTTCTAAGATAGTGGTGATGAAGTGAAGTTAATGATATGAAATCTCTTGAATATAGCTTTGAAGCAATCATAGTTCAAAATAATTTTGGGAGTAGAAATCACCAAGTCTTCTAATGAAAACCTTAAAGAACCCTTTAAGTCTAGGATCTTAATCAATGTCACCCATTTCATAAGATCCTATTAAGCTCACTTGGTGTGTGTATTAAGATTAATTAATGCACTTGGTTAAATGCAAGCTCAGATCAACTCAACAATCACACATTACCATGCAAGACAGAGAGTATCAAAAGGGATGCATAGAAACATATATGTAACCACATATATTAAAGCTCAAATTCAACATTAACTAATCCAATACACAAAACAATCATCCAGAATTGATTACAACCATAATCAAAATAGCTCAGCTCAAATTTACAAATCCTAGACCTAGAAATTCATAAATAAAGAACTAGAACTCATAGATGAAGCTAACTCCCCTTTGAAGCTCTTGGAACTCATGCTCCTTCCACCATATTCAAGAGTTGAGAGGCTTAGCTAGTCATAACTCTTGAACCAACTCCAACTAGATAATGTTCTTCAGCCATGGTAGCAGCAGATGGAAGAAATGGAAATGGGATTAGGGTTTCTGAGGTGAAAATGAGAGAAGAGGATGAAAGATACGAAGGTGGAGGCTCAATCCCCGTCATCTGCTGTCATCATACCTAAAATAGGGTTTCTAACCCGAAACTTACGTGCATAGGTCGGTTTTTGGGGATGGGTAGGTCAAAATTTCCCGAAATGGTCGGGTCTGGAATTTGCTGCTCCGAGGGGTTCGCCGCGGCGAAACATGGCAGAGACCTGCCTTCACGGATGGGATTTCGCCGTGGCGAAGTGAGATGTTGGCCGCGGCGAACCTAGGCAGAGGATCTTCTCTTGTTTCTTTTGCCTTGAGTTCTTCAATTCTGACCCCAAATCTTTAGTGTCCTACAATAAAAAGTAACAAATTGAAGTATCAATTGTCCTAGAAGTTAATTGAATCCAATTAACAACCAATTATGACAATTTAATCCTCAAAATGACACTAACTCAAAGTAAGAACCATAAATCTCAGTTAAGCACAATTTTCACTTAAAAGGACCAGAAAGTATGACAAAAATCATGGATAATGATATGAAAAGAAATTAATATTTTGAGCTCAATCAAATTCCCCCACACTTAGACCTTTGTACTCCTGAACAAAGCGTGAGAATAATTCAAAGTGACACTAGAACAAAGAGAAATACTACCATGCTTAAAGATGAAAGTAGAAGATTAGTAAGAAATTCTCACGGAATTGACATCAGTAAACAAGGACATGCTAAGAAAATGAGCACAAAGGAAAATTAACTTAAAAGATTGATTAAGAAAGATCCATCTCACGGATAAGTGTTTCACTCTTAACTCACTTGTCTTTAGGGTTATTTCACTCCAAGTATACTCAATCCAATTTCTACCATAGGCTTGTAATAATTCTACCTCTCCACCATGGGAAACAACTTTGCAAATCAAGAGGACTTTTCAGGGTCAAAATTTGGAATGGAGGTCAGTCGGAATGAATGAAATGAGAATGAACATGAAGATGAAAATGAGTACGAACATACAAATTATTAAAACAAAATTAGTCTAAATAATAAATGGGAGAGAAGTTACTTATTTTTAATATTTACATCTCTTTTTTTTTTTTTTATCCCTATTATATACTTTTTTTTTTTTGCTGAGCAACTTCTCTTTTTTTTTTTTTTTTTTATGTTATGTTGCATGCATGTACTCAAGATGAAAGCTCAAAAGGGTTTACAATGGTAAAATGATTAGGTTTGTGTTTGGGAAATGCGGGTATGAAATCGAATGCCTCTATCATTTTTACAAAAATTGATTCGCTGAGCTTCGATTAAGAACGAGAACAAGTTCTAGAGAAATATGAACTAAGCAGATTCACTCAATTTAATAACTTAAGGTCCAAAAATCCTTCCAACAAGGCTCAAATCTCAATTAGTCAATCTCAAAAGTTAACAACCATATAGTCATAATTTCAAAGCACATCATCATTTACTATCTGTCAAAAACATGAGAATAACTAGTCTAAGTTCAACCCTCATTTAAAAGCATGAAAACTTTCTAAAAGCACTAGTACAATTTGAACTCTTCTACTAATTTTGAAAAAGGATGCAGGAGTATGACGATTCTAAGCCGGGAAAATTTTTTTGAAAACCAGCTGAGATTGCAAGGAATTTATTAAATTTTTTTTTTTTTTAAGAGTTCGCCGCGGCGAAACAAGGGGGTCGCCGTGGCGAAACATGCCCGAATGGCTTATTATTCGTGAAAGAGGAGGCTTTGCCGCGGCGAAACAAGAAGTTGGCCGCGGCGAAACAAGGCAGAAAGCGAAAATTCCTGTGCAATTTCAGCTCTTCAGCAACTAAACTCAAAATATTCACAATTAAACCAATCTATCAGTTCAAAAACACCTCAAAATCATCTAAATGCATGGATGCACGAGAAGCATTTGCTAAAATCCACAATATGGACCTCCCCCACACTTAAACACAACAATGTCCTCAATTTGTGAATTAGGGATAGCAAACAATGCAAGGAGGCTCAGAAGTGAAAATAGAACAAAGATTAAAGCAAGCTAATCAGAAATCATCCAAGTGAACAAGCGTAAAAACCAATGAGGCACCATAAAGTGTAAGAAACAATCCAGCCTCAAAACAACACAAGAAACAAAAGAACTAAAGAAAGAACAGAAAACCACAAAAACAGAAAACTAAGACTGATGCTCAGGGTCAGCTGCTCCAGATCCTGACGGTCCTGCACCTGATGTGCCTGCTCCGTCCATACCCATATGGTGCTGTGGCTCCTCCTCCTCAGCCGGTAAAGTGAAGTTCAAACGATCCGCAAGCAAAGCATCAAAACGGCGGCGGTAGCGACGTTCTCGCTCATAGAGGGCGTCACGGTCCTTCTGCCGCTTTATCTCCCGAATGAGTGTAACGCGAATCTGATGAACTTCCTCAGATAGCTCGTCAATATCATCGGCAAGCGTGTCTAAGGTGACGGGCTGGGGGGGTTCGGGAACATCAGGGCCTTCCTCGGCTGGATCAGTGGCGGCCTGGCCTGCACTAACATCGTATACGGGGTGGACAGGTGGGTGGGGTGCAATGGTGGGTAGTTTAAGGCGCTCAAACCGGAATAGAGGGGCAGGCTCAAAGTAGCTGTCATCATCAAATGTAGGAACTCCGCACTTGCGGAAAAGGTCAGAAACAAGATGGGGAAAGACATGCTATTGGTGATTTTTTTGGTATTGACGGAAGAATGGAGGGCGGATTGAATGATTTCAGCTACGTCAAAGGATTTGCCGGTCATGAGGAGAAAAACAATAAGAGCTTGGCGTTTGGGGAGGTTCTGGAGGTGGGAAGTAGGTAGGATGTTATTGCAGACTAAGTGTAGCCACGGCTTTGCCTCAGGCCGAAAATCAGAACGTTTTAGGTACAGTTCAGCAGTGCGGGGACGATGCCAAGTGGCACCATCCCGGCATAGGGTCTGGAGGATCTCATCATAAGGATAATTATCACGATAATGGGAGTACTGAGAATTACGGACTACAGGAAGCCGGTAGTGGTCTCTTATGTTATAAATAGTGAAAGTGTAGTTCACAAGCTTGCCCCGGAAAGGAATGGATAGCATACCATGAAGACGGGCGTAGGTGTAGAAATGGCGGACAAAGACATCATTACCATTAGCTCGTGGGCGAGCCAATTCAAGCATTTGGGATTCCTGAAGTCTCTGGACAAAAGGATGGTCGGATGGTTCAAGGGGAAAGGCTCTCTCCCTATGGAGGGGGCGCTTGTCCACTACCCTATAGATGGAATCATAGGTTAAGGGTCCCTCAGAGTCAGACTCAGACTCAGACACGGGTAAAGGTTCAGGGTGTGGGTTTTTGGTGCGAGGCATATCCTGAAGCAACAACAACAGAAAGAACACTAATCACAACAAAAAGACCTACAACCTAAACAACACAGAATTGAGGAAACTTAAAACCTAACCGTGGCAAATGGTTAGTTAATGATTCATAGGTTTTCAGAGGACTAAAAATTTTCAAAATTAAGCAAATAGATTAATTAAAAAGACAATGCACTATGAATCAGTAGATAACCTACAGGCCACGCAACTACACTAACCATAAACTAATCCAACATCAAAAACCATAACAAATAACCTAATAAACCACTAAACTAAACTAACTAAAGGAAAGAACAAGGGAGGAGAAAGAACATACCAAGAAAGAGAGAGCAACGCACACGCGAGGAGACAGAGACACAAGCGAACTGGAAGCGGCGCTGAAGGGCGGAAGAGAGACACGAAACAGAGCACGCCGAACGGAAACACACACACGACGCTGAAGCGAGCTGGACGGCGCGGGAACAAAACAACAACGAAGAAGCTTTGGACGCCGAACGAGCTGAACACGGGAGACGCAAAGGAGGTGCCGACGGTTTGAGGGAGGGGGGGAACGGTTTTGAAATTAGAGGGGAAAGAATAGGTGTTTAATTGAGTGGAGATGGGAAAAGACGAAAAGGGGTTCATGGAAGAGGTGGGTGGGCAGTTCAGATAAGGGGCAGAAAGGGAAAAACACGGAAACGAGCCAGAAAACGAAACGCCTCAACGCAGAAGAACGGCACGTTCGCCGCGGCGAAGAATAAGTTCGCCGCGGCGAACAATGCCCGAGAAGCAACGAACGGAAGAAAGACGTTTCGCCGCGGCGAAACAGTCCCGAGAAGAAACACACAGGACGGCCGAGTTCCGCCGCGGCGAAACACCACAGAACGCACAGAGAAAAACAAAAAAAACACTTAAACCCAGAAAAACACAACAACCAACAACCAACAACAGACAAGGCTGGATATTTCAAAAACTTTAAAAATGCCTCAAAAGAGATCAAGAGGTGTTCAACAAATCCATGAATAGGCAGTATACCACAGATAAAATTCCTCAATCAAATTGAATCATATAATTCACTTAAAACACCAATTCATCAGGCATGAAACAAGATAGGAGAGAGATCAAAAACAACCAGGGGAGTTTTATTGAAATTAGCTATAACTACTCTACTTTCCTACTGAAGGGAGTCTCTCCCCCACACTCATTCAACATACAACACATGCAACATAACAAGATTAACAAATAAGCAAAAGCATGTAAATGAGTGAAGGAAAGAAACTACCAGGGAGCTAAGGAGGTTTCTGGTTCTCATGGTAGAGCTTCAACTGATGGCCATTAACTTTAAGGTTTGCTCCAGTTTTCTCATCGAGAAGCTCCACCATTCCAAAATTATGCACCTTTGTGACTGTGTAAGGTCCATCCCAACGGGTGTTGAACTTTCCATGCTTAAATTTGAATCTGGCTTTAAACATCAGCACTTTGTCTCCCACCTTGAAGTTCTTCCGTAGGAGACCCTTATCATGCACCAATTTTGTCTTCTCCTTGTAAAGTCTAGCGCTCTCATAAGCCTCCAATCTCAGTTCCTCAAGCTCTTGCAGCTGCAACTTCCTCTCCACCCCAGAAGATTGTAAATCCATGTTGCATTGTTTGACTGCCCAATATGCCTTATGCTCCAACTCTACTGGTAGATGGCATGCTTTGCCAAAGACTAAACGATAAGGAGACATTCCAATCGGCGACTTATAGGCAGTTCTGTAGGCCCACAATGCTTCCTCTAATCTTAGGCTCCAATCTTTCTTGGATGGTTTGACTATCTTCTCCAGCACTTGTTTCACTTCTCGATTGGACACTTCAGCTTGGCCATTGGTTTGGGGTGGGTGATATGCAGTGGAGACTTTGTGGGTGACACCAAAAAATAAGTTATCTACCACTTTATTACAAAATGGGTACCTCTATCACTAACCACAGCCCTTTTATAGGCAGATAGTATGTGACTGTTAGGTTGCCATAATGGGAATTAAGTATGGTTTTAATGACAATTAAAAGGGCAGTTTTTAAACAATTAATTAATGTGAATTAAAACATTTATCGTCATTGAATATGGTTTATGAAAGAATAAAACTGACTAATTAAGACATAAATGCTTCAACAGTTATCTCTAACGGTTAGTTCCAATGACTCCTCTTCTCATCCATCTCAAGCTCACATCTTAGTAAACGTTAAGGTTTTCTCAATCTTGAGTAATATAAGACTTCTTTTGACACACTTACAGACTAAAACTCTAACAATCTCCCATATGTGTCAAAAGGAGCATTATCAATGGAGTTACACGCATGGGTGTAACTTTCGAATCTAGTGTCTTTTGGACTATGAACCAGACCTAGACCAATAACACTTAGTACACAGAGATATCAGTGAAGCTTGCTTCTATGAACCAACAACTCTTGAGTGTGTATTAGAGGTATTAAGAGTCAAATTATAGCCCCACAATTTCCCTATGAATGGTGATTTTGCATGTTATAATAGCCACGTAGGTGCCCAGTTCTTAATAAACGCTTTAGAGATTTCACCACGATCTCATAGGGGTGGCCTCCCTCCATATTCCTAGAGGTGATTTCATCAAGTGTACTTATAATGAGCACACGATCCTGTAAGATTATGAAATCATTAAGAGTTTTCACTCAACCTTACTAAGAAATGTATTCTAGCACTTTCTCACATCATAGAAAGAGACTATGAATTTATAATAGTGCTAGCAGAACTAATAGACGACTTGTTTTTCCTATTTGAACCTTTTTCATGGGGTCTCCAATCACAAAGGTTGGGTTTGCATCATTGTTAATTTGATGTTGGCTTAAGTCCCATTCCCCTTAATGTTTCAATAATTTATTTCTTCCCCAAGGGTTTCCTTAATGGATCCACTAGATCTAGTTTCGATCTCACAAAATCAATTGAGATAGCTCCACAATTCTTAAGCCAGCTTATTCACATAACATCTCAAACAATGTGTACTTATACCATTGTTTTCTCTACAATGGTTATTGCTATTTAGCAATCACAACTCATAGATACTAATTGTTGGTTTTATACCAAAATATTTGCTAAGAAATTTTCAACATCTTAGCCTCCAATCACCATAAAGGTGAATAATCATTAGTGGATTTTCTCATAAATGAAAATTCAGTTAACATCTCTGTATCTCTATACAACAGGAATCCCCTATGCATGATACCAACATTTATGGTACCGCTCGAATATTTCATTTCTCTGATAGGACTTCATATTTAAATATATGTTCATTCTTACACCAAAAGTTACATCACAGGAATTAATTTAATGTAAAAAATTCTTAAAAATTTGTGCATACATAGATTGAGTTGCACAACTGCATTAAAAAAAGTGTTAGCATCATAAGGAATATTCACATATCAGTTCTCAAAAACCAAGCTTTAAATATTTTTTCTCAAAATCTCATTCCTTTATGATTTCAATAGTTAAAACCACATTTGTTCCAACCATGCTTCCATACTAAATTTTGAAGCAACAAAACATTATAAATAATATTTTATATCCACATTAAAAATTCAATATTTACAATGGTTATGCGTACTTATGCATATTTATACCAAGGTAAATTACTTATCCACAAACAATAATATTATGAAAATTAAAGCACATTTATTTCGATACAAGATAAATGATTTAGTTTTCAAGCTACAGATAATTCACAAAATTTGCTCTTAATAGCAAATAAGAAAACCTCTACTTTTTTTTTTAAATCACAACATACATATTGAGAGTTGTCAAATAAGACTAACACAATTAAATATATTTTTTGTTAGAAGCAATCTCACCCAAGAGGGGGGTGAATTGGGTGAGTTAAAAATTATTGCGAAATTAAATAACGAGACAATATCGGAAACAGAGAGTTAAAGTTAAGAGGGATTTCACCGCAGAGGGGAAGACACAGGATTTATACTGGTTCGGTCTTAACCACTTGACCTACGTCCAGTCCTCAGAACACCTCTGAGTATTTCACTATCTTCCAAGATTGATCGGGCTCTTGGTGCCTCAGTACAGTAATTGAATCACTCAATCACTCCCCCTTACTGTCATAAGGATACAAACCCACTCAAGAGTCCACACTCTTGAGTATCACTCAATCGTGATTAATAAAGGATAGATATCGACTCTCTTACAGAGTGAAATTTAATGATGAACACTGACGCTCAATAAAGTTGAAGAAACAGAGTATTGAATGCTAGACTTAATAATCACAGATGGTAGTTCCGGTATTCAATCCTCTCATTAATGCTTCTTCGCGCCTTTTATAGTTGAGATCGTTAAGTATCTGTTAGACGGAAGAGCTTCTAGCCGTTGTGACTCCGTTTGCGTGTTTAGCCAGTTCCAACGGTTCCGCCATTAATACGTCTGAGCTTTCTGACACTGCGGGTTACAGGTTACGTAATCTTGTTGAGGAGCCGTTGTAATTTCTCTTAGTAATCTGCATCCATATTTTAAACTTTAAACAAGTAAGAATAATATGGTGTAAGCTTATCAGGATGAATGACTAATTGATTACTCAATGATTCTAGATGGAATGAATTATCCGTAAAAGGTGCATAAGGATATTCTGGAAAAGGTTTATCGAAGTGGTGATTGATTACTGATTGATCGATTTGGTTATCGAAAAACAGAAAGAGAATTTTTCAATTAGTTGAAGACGTTTATCGATCAAATGATGGAAGAATGGTTTATCGATCAGGTGATCGATAAAGAGCAACAGGAAATCTTCGATTGATATGTAAATCATAGTTCCTTTAAATATGCATTACTTATTATAATAATCATGAGGATTGTGCAAGCAGAAACATCTTGGAAATGAGTAGTTAAGTGAGTATGAGACATGTTATAGCTTGCTGAAAATAAACTGACAGAAATCAAATGATCGATTAGATTATCGAGTAAAGGTTGATTGATCAATTTATCGATAATTCAAGTGTTACAGAATTGAAACTTTAGTGCATGTTGATTGAACACATTATCGATAAAATTGTGATCGATAATGTTATCGATAAAAGTCAAGTGTAAAACTTTTCATGAGAAACAAGGATATTCAAGAATTATCGAATAGGTGATCGATCAAGACATGTTCGATCAACTTATCGATAAACAGTAATGGGAAGAATTTGTACTAAAGCTGTTTATCGATCATGTTATCTGAAAAAGAGATAAGTAGGGGAGCTCTAATTATCGATAATGTTATCAATAACTTAGTTCCAAAGAAAACTAAGTAGAAGCAACTGGCACATAGATTATCGGTCATGTGATTGATAATTTGATGATTGATAAAGTTATCGATTAAATAGTCTATAATCAGTACCTGCATTGAAGAAGGTTAGAGCTCAATTTTCGATCATATTATCGATAATAAGATGATCGATAATGTGATCGATAAACAATGTTAGAAACATTTATTCAAACAGGTAGAGTGTCTTACCATTTATCGATGCGTTATCGATAACAGTCCAGATTCACTTCTTTATGTCTGTCACTTGTTCGATCATCTGGGATTATCGATTAAACTATCGATAACCGACAGTTACCTTCTATGACTTTCGCGTTAACGATCATCGATCATTTTATCGATTAATGAATTACTGAACAACTCATCGATTAAAATACTTAACATACATTTGATTTATACTGAACAATTATCTAACAGCTTATCGATAAACATTTGATCGATCAGATGATTGATCAACATACCTAACCAATTTTAATCTAACTTTGTTATCATCAAAACCATCATCCTAACATTTTTCTCCATCAATATTTTTTTTTAAAGATACCTCACATTTCAAGCAGCCCCTACTTTCAAATATCTCATTTATATAGAAAAATTATTTTCATAACTCATCAATAATAACTCTAATTAAATTAGAATCTCATTGCATGTAATCAATCCGTCAAAGTGTATAATCCATTATCTAATTTGAAGACTCACTGAAACATGATGTTTTTTTTTTTGGCCATGCCCCGTTTAAATATTTTGTATTTAGTCAAACATTTCCCAATATCACTAAAGCAACAATGCATGTAATCATGTCACCTTTGAAATAAATTAACCATATAGAGGCACCAAAACTGTATAAAGAATACCTTATACAGATCAAATTAAATCATGACAAGACTTTAAATGCCTGCATTTGTAACCACTTCAAAATGACTCATCACTTTTTAAATACAAGTAGACATCCTCTCAATATCTATATAACCGAAAGTCTTTTATGATGAAAAATAACAAATAAATGACAATGGTTTTGTATGCAATGATCGGAACGACACTATGTGTATCAGTTACTACAAAACTAAATTTTCTTCTAGAGGACCAAGCAACATATCAAGCAAATATTATTGAAATCAATTTAACATAGTCATCAATAAAAAGCAATAGAGGCTCCAAAATTCCAACGGAAATGATTAAATTCATCAGTCATTAATATAAAGCAATAAACCTCCAACATTAATAATATTTTAAGCATGGAGGTTATCAATTATTAAAACCAAATTAACATATGTATTGACCAACCCAACAAATTCTTCAATGTGAAAGAATAAAACCGTTAACAGAAATACAATGTAATAACATAAACAAAGATAATAAACAATCATTTAATCAATGAACGGATAAAAAGCCACCATGTTCTCCTTCTTTCAACTCACACTATATATAGAACATCATGCATATAAAACACAATTCATAAGATTTTGTGTGTGGATATATAAAATCTAGGACACATAACTTGGCATCTCATTGATTTCTTTTTTATGGTTGAAATGTTCACACTAAGAAAATACCATTACTTCAAAACAGTTTCACTAGTTTCTAACGGTTTTACTTGATCAAGATTATTTAAAACTCATAAAGCCAATTCCATGAAACCAAACCATAGAACCCAACGGCATATTTTTCCATTTCCCAAAATCATTCATGTGTCGAATAATAGGCATTCATTTCTCTGATAGATATTATAGTAGTTTAATCAATACCATAGTAATTTGAAAACCCAAAAAAATGCCTTTTAAACTCAACGAGCAAATAATACTTAGCAAAGAGACCAATAAACATATAAGCTACATAAACAATTTTTTTATATATCTCAAATTCTAGAACAGACATATGCGTACCTTAGAAAGCAGACTAAAATGCGCAAGTGGTAAGCAATCTTGACGAATCACGTTCAAACTCCACTCGCAATACAGTGTCTATGAGGTCTTATATGAATATTGTCAAAGAGGCAAATTTGGGACTCAGTGTTCTTTACCACCATAACTCATCTAAATATATAGCATGTGCCCCATAACTAAATTTCATCCATAAACACCATTGGATTGATTGCCCCAACACATACTTTTATTAGGTTCACATCTACTACCAGTTTGGATCACTATACTAGGTGGTAGTGTCCCAGGTTTGTGAGTTAGAACTCAATCCTCAAGTCATCTCTAGCGTCTACAAGCACCAGAGGTTCACCCCTTCTCATCACCATCTTGCTAGAGAGACAAGGAGCAGCCTATTTGACTAATTTCTTTATTATGAGGTCTTAAATAATATCCTAAAATAAGGCATAAACAACAAACATGAGAATAACTCAAACTCCCCATGAAAGAAAAGGAAAATGCTTATTTGAGTAAAACTATTGATAATGCCTTTGTTGTTAAAGCACTCAATTAAACTAAGCTCTAATTAATTTGTAGTTTAGGATTGACCTAGGTCATTACTTCCAAGGAGCAAGTTATGGGTTTCTTTAGGTAAAAATTTAGGTGATAAAAAAAAGCACTAAATTGGACCTAAACTAAAATGCAAAATTCTAATTCTAAATGCAAGATGCAAATGTCTTAAAATCTATATGAAAATTAAATTAAACTAAATGAATGCAATGCAATTTTGGGGGTTTTTTTTTTTGAGAAAAAAATTAAAATGATAAATAAAGAAAATTGACTAATAAACAAAGAAAATTAACAAGTAAAAATTGAGAAGTTTCTCTTCAGGTACAATTGAGGGGACAACTCAAGATTCACATAAATTTAACCTTCATAATCTTAATCAATTAATTAGACTAAAGGGAGGTGATAAGAGAGTGGAATTAATAAACTTAATTACCTACTTGAAATAAAAAAATCCCTCAACTTCAAAAACCCTTAAACTATTAGAGAACTCATAACAATATAAGGTTAGCTAATTAAGCTTATTAAAACTAATGAAAACAACTCAAATTAATTCTGGAAATTATGTTTTCAAATTATCTAATTAAACAATTAGATAATTAACTAACTTAATTAAACAATTAAAAGGCAAAAGAACCCAAAATTTTCAATTCAAACCTCATTGATAATTAAATTCATAATGAAAACTCAATAATTATAAATTCAATTAACAATGCAAAGGTTCATAAACATAAATTCCAGCAAGTGTCTCAATACGAACAAAATCCAAATGTCAATCCAATCCAAGCAGAAAAATTACAATCTAAAACTAAATTGTCTTACAAAAATACAACTTAAAATTATTTAAAACTAAATAATTTCAAGTCCTTGAATTAAAAAGATAAATAAAATATCACTTTCTTGTGGTCTTCAAGTGTTAGCATAAGGCTCAACCCTCCTCCATGCTCCTCCTAAGTCGTCTCCCAAGCAAGTTTAAGCTTTTGTCAACATGTCTCCTCCTCCAAAGTTGCTAGATGCCATAGCCATGAATGATGAGGTGTAGATGGGAATTTGGCCAAGGAAAAGACGTGAATTGATGATGATAAGAGGTGATGCTTTTGTATACGTGGAGTGATGATGGTGAGAGATGGTATATGGTGAATATGGGATGAGGGAAGATATGGTGCAAGGCATAGGCTAGAGGATTTTTAGTGAAAGAAGAGAGTTGGCGTTAAAATGGTGTCCGTAGGTGTGATGGATAGGGAAGAAGTGATCTTCGGCATGTTAGATGTCACATCCAGTACTATAATAATTAGGAATAAGAAATATTCCTAAATATTTAAGGGTAAAAAATGACAAAGCGAAATAGAAAATTTTGATAGAAATAATTATTATAATTTTCAAAGCCAATTATGAAATGTTTGACTAATTAAGGAAAATTGGTCAATAATGAGTATGGAAAAATATTTCTAAGCCTTAGAAAATTAAGGAAAAATAAGGATGATATCCTTTGAGAATGATATGGGATTTTAAAATTGGTTTCATAACCAAATTGCCCTTAGAGAAATTATAAAGGAATTTAAGGACAATTTAAGCTAGTTTAAGGTCCTTTATTTGGAAAATTCCAAATAAATATTTTTAATGAGGATAAAATCCCAAGAAAATTCCTATGATATCCCAAGGAATTATAAAAGATTATGGAATTAAAAGAAGACCCTCAAGTATCCAAGATTTTTTCCAATTCATTTGAAAAGTGAAAAAATCACTAAAGAGAAAGAAATTAGTTTTCCTTTTATTTAATTATTGGGAAATTTAATTTGAGACAAAGAGGGAAATTTGGGAAGATAAAAATGAGGAGAATAATTTATGGATCTGACAGAAAATAATTACAGAGGCCAGAGCATTGTAATTATAGAAAAGAAATTAAACCCAGAGTCAAAGTGCACCAATAAAGCAAGACTAGAGTCTTGCAATTCAAATGGTTCACATTTAGCCATGTGTCAAGCCTCTAATTAATGGTAATTAAAGCTTTCCAAGTGTCAAGCTACCAATGGAGAGGATCTTGACTTTGGAATTTAATTACATTATGATTTAAGTTAATTAAGAGAGAGGATTAAGACTAAGTAAGCATTTGACACTTGACAAATCATTAATGATGGTTGGTGGGATATTTTGTGAACATTAATGAGCTTTTCCTCCCCCATAATCAGACCTCATTTCATCTAAGGCAAGAAGAGAGGGAAAAAGAGAGAATTTGAAGGGAAATCAAGAGAAAAGCAAGCATATTTGACCTTCCAACTAAGATCCAAGCTTGGTAAGTTGTTCTAAGACATTCCTTGTTTTGTTTTATTGATTTGTATGGTTAGAATTTCTGGTTCTCTCCTTTTTCTTGAGCTGGCTGAAATTTTTATTGAGTGGGGAAGGAAGTTTTGTTGTTCAAACTTGCTAGAACACCTCAAAACATGATAAGTCTTAGTGGCTTAGTGTTGTTTTGAGAAGTTTTTCATGGTTGAACTCCAAGAGGTATGGTTCGGCCAAAGTAAGATTTGGACCCTAGGATGTAGTTTTCAAAGTTTGGAGGCTTCCATTATGTTCAAAATGAAAAATGGTGTAGGGTAAACATAAAGAACAAGAGTTGGAAGCCATAGAATCAAAGTTGCAATTTTTGGAAAGTGAACCATAGTGGTTCAGCCAAGCTGAAACTGAAAGAAGAAATTTTAATTTCTTAAATCCAAGTAGATATTTGGAATCTACATGAAAATCATGTAGGAATGAGTCAAGAGGAAATTGTTAGGGTTTATGGAGACCAATTCTAAAAATTCAAGAACAAAGATGGAAGCTTTAAGGGGTTTAGGAGTTACTTGAGTTATGTTATTGATTTTTATGAGGAATGGTTGATGATTCTTGCTGTCCTTTTTGTGGATTGCCATGTTAGGGTTTAGCATTTATGGAAGTAAGAAAGAAGAACAAGAAAATCAAAGAGCATTGGATTAAGGTAGTAAGATTTAATTGACCTTAATGTTGAGTGTTGCATTGATTGCTATGCAATTTCATGTGCTATTATGTAGTTGAACTAAATGATGATGATGATAATGATTGTGTAGCTGTACTCCTTGCTTTATGTGCCTTGGCTATTGCATGTTAGTGTACTGCATGTAGGAGGTAAAGTAGTTCCCTATTAATAGCAAAAGGTTGGAATGCTTGTAATTGATGCATGTTAATATTTTGGTTGATTGATCTCGCTACTGGGATTTCTTAAAATCTCATCCCTCAAATACAATCTAACATTTTAGGGACTGAAACTCCCAAGAGCAAGCTGCAGATTGGAGGCTAAATTATGGTGTCACACCATAAAAATTCATGGACTTTTGGTTATGTATAAATATCAATGGTTGGTGCTGTAATCCCTAAGCAAGACGTCAGTTTAGTGCCATGTTTTATTAAGTTAATGAAAAAATTTCTGCACAAAATTTAGTATGCTTAGAGTTGATGTCATGAGCTTCAAATTGATAGGCAGCACGTTAAAAATGGCCAACTACACGATTTTTAATGATTTTTCAAAGTTAAGGTTCAGAATCTGAAAAAAGGATTTTTGCCAAATGAACAGAGGTGAATTTCACAAAAACCTGATACTTTTTTCAATGGAATTGGTTCATAAGATTGTTTTTTCTTGAAAAGGAATTCAAAGAGCTTTTCATAAAATTTTGAACCACTCCATTTTGATTTTTCTAAATTAAGTTATGAATTTTTGAATTTGGGCCAGAAAACTGGATTTTTACCCAATGAACAGTAAAAATCCGAAAATCAGTGTTTTTCATGAAAATTTTTAGCCTAAGACCATCCAATGTGGTCTAAAATGGTTTTAATTAAATCCTAAGTAGATCCGATTGTAAGGTGTGACATTAGAGGGATTATTTTAGTAGGGAAAAGGAAATTTTCTTGGATCCAAAACTCAAGCCCATTAGTAATTAATTGACCCACTTGATATCAGCCATTGGATTGTACTTAGATTCCAAGAAACAATCTTGCACCATTGGATTCCCCTATATGCTCTTTCTTGACCTACAAGAATTCAAGTGCATCTATTAATGTAAATTATATTCAAATATAATATAATCTATATCAAAATTAAATATTAGATATGCACAAAAATCAGGCAAAAAATTCTAAAACTTTCTAAAAGTAATCTTTCTAAAAGTATGAGACTTGTTTCCAAAGAAATAGGAAAAATTAATTCCAAGTCAAAAATAGGAAATTACAAAATATTTATATTTTTAATCAAAAATCTCAATTTTTATGCAAAATCCAAAAATCAACCAATTAAGTCAATAATGCATAAAAATCCATTTAAACTCAAAATTATCATTTAAATCTTGAATTAATGTGAGATAAAAGATATAAAATTTGGGCTTTATCAATTCTCTCACACTTAGCCTTTGCACTCCCGGGCAAAACAAATGAAGACTAAAGAGTGGTAAAAGAACAAAAGAAAATCAAACAAAGTGAATGTTCTAATCACAAGCAAAAAGCAACCCAAAGGATTCAACATCTTTCTTATCCAAGTAATCTTTTCACGAATCAAGAAAACAAATATCATAGCAATTTAGCTGACAAAGGGGAATCTAAGTCAAAAATCCCTCACCAAGGTTAATGTATATGTCGCTCATCACTCAAAAGTGTATCGGCTTGTGTTTACACTCAAAACCATCCTATCCAATCCTCTTTCCATAGGCTTGACAAGAATATAAAATTTTCACCAATCATAAAGCAATTACAAGTATAAATCAAAAGGACTTTTATTAGGCTATAAGGGGCTAAGGTAAAGAAAGAAAGGATATAGTGTTTGAGAAAACAAAAGTGAACATCTTAGGAAATGAAGAGAATCAATGAAAAAATATAATGGGATGCAAGAAACTAAAATTAAACTTGAATTGGGTCATTATTTTTCTTCTTTTTTTTTCTACTTCTTTTTCCAAATTCTTTTTTTCTTTTTCTTTTTTTTTAATTTCTTAGAACGTTTTGTGCATGCTCTTTTGACACAAACCTTCATATTGGTGATACAAAGGCCCGGTTACTCAAGCATGGATAACTCATTGGCACTAAGATGCTACTAGCACGCTCATAGCCCTTACTGGCCGTTTAACGCGAAGATTGACATTAGTGATGAAGATCCCTGGTTACTAAGCACAGCTTAAACTAGAGGAGCGGAATCTTATTACAATATTTTTTCCCCTTCTTTCTTCTTCTTGTTTTTTTTTCAAATTGACCCAAACCATAACTCTAAATGTGTTCTTCCATCCCAAGCACATGTAATTTAGTGTTCTTCAACTCCTAAGACATTCAGAAAGGGTAGGATTTTTTTTTTTTTTGGCTATGTGTTAAGGGGAAAAAATGATAAAGGCTCAAAAGGGGTTAAGCAAAGGATAAATGTATGAAAAGGGTAGGCTTTTGGCTTATCTGGCTAGAAAAATTGAAATGAATGCCTTTATCATCTTTATGACTACAAATGCATAACTGTGGTCTCAAAAAGATTCAAGTCAAGTTCTAGATCAAGGAAAGAGATAGGGATGTACACACATGAAAAGAAGAAATGCATCAGGCTCAAAACCTTACTAGGCATATGATTACTAGCTTAAATTCACCTAAGTCAAATCCATTGCCACTTAGCTTATCCACTCAAGACACGATCAATCACTTTTCAAATCAAGAATGCATCATACTTGAATCACTTCAAACTTGCAATCTTCTCATCCAAAACAAAACAAAACATTTTTTTTAGTTTTTTTTAAGAGGACACTAAAACAAAAGTAAAAACACACCCAAAAAAAAAACTAAAAGAATGAAATCCCTCCGCCACACTTAAACAATGCATTATCCTCAATGCATAACACATAGGGCCAATCACAAAAATAAGTGGTATCTAGCAGAGCCCAGCTCAATAATATGACAATGCAAAGCAAAATGAGTGAAGGGAAAGAATACAATCGGGGCTACATGGTGTCCATAGTGTGATGACCTCTACATCTTGGGTAGAGAATACCTCGTAGTAAGGCTTCAAGTGGTGAACAGTGACTGTGAAGCAATTTCCAATTGGCTCTCTCTTAATCTCTACAGCTCTATAGGAAAAAACATTAGTAATGATGAAAGGTCCCTCCCATCTAGAACGGAGCTTACCAGGTATGAGTTTAAGTCTAGAGACATAAAGTAGAAACTTTTTGGCCCATGTGAAACTCCCTTCTCAAGATGAGCTTGTCATGGATAGCCTTAGTTCTTTCTTTGTAGATCTGAGCATTCTTCTAGGCTTCTCTCCTAAGCTCTTCAAGTTCTTGCAATTGTAACTTTCTTTCAGCACCAGTACTAGCAAGAGCAAGGCTGCAGCTTTTGATAGCCCAATATGCCTTATGCTCCACCTCTACTGGTAAATGACAAGCTTTACCAAAGAATATCTGATTTGGAAACATGCCAATTGGTCTTTTATATGCTGTACAATATGCCTAAAGTACATTATCTAGCCTCTTGCTCTAATCCTTTCTGTTAGGTTGCACTGTCTTTTCAAGAATGAGCTTAATTTCTCTGTTTGAAAGTTCTACTTGACTATTCGTCTGAGGGTGGTATGGGGTAGCCACCTTATGCATCACACTATACTTGCTAAGTAAGCTTTGCATACTTTGGTTGCAAAAATGAGTGCCTTAGTCGCTAATGATAACACTTGGGGTTCCAAACTTGTAGAAAATATAAGATATGACAAAAGAGACCACTATATAAGAGTTATTAGTACGAGTGGGGATTGCCTCAACCCACTAAGAGACATAATTCACAACAAGCAAAATGTAAACATAATCAAACGAAATAGGAAAAGGTAACATGAAATCAGTACCCCAAACATCAAAAACTTCACAGAACAATAGAGGTTGTTAAGGCATCTCACGCTTCCTAGAGATACTGCCAATAAATTGGCACTTGGAACACTTCTTACAAAACTCATGGGCATCATGGAATAGAGTGGGCCAGAATAACCCACTTTCTAAAACCATCCTAGCAGTATGCTTAGCACTAAAGTGCTCTCCACAAGCAAGAGTGTGACAAAATGTCAATACAAATTCAAATTCACTATCAAGAACGCATCATCTAATAACCTGATCATTGCAAAAGTGCCACAAGTAGAGATCATCCCATATATAGAACCTAGCATCACTCTTAAACTTGTTTAATTGATGCTTATTCATATCTGTTGGTAAAACAAATGCAGTCAAATAATTAGCAATGTCAGTATGCCACGGAATAGTCATATCAACACCATAAAGTCTATTATTAGGAAAATCGTCTAAGGGTAAAGAAGATGTTACCACAGGAACCTTAATCCTACTCAAGTGATCAACTACCATGTTTTTTGTACCACTCTTATCACGGATCTCCACATCAAACTCTTGTATCAACATTACCCATCTAATCAAGCAGGGTTTTGAGTCTAGCTTCTTGAATAAGTACTTGATAGCTGAATGATCTGTAAAGACAGTCACTTTCATGTGGAGGATGTAAGAATGAAATTTCTTAAGCCCAAATACAATTGCAAAAAGTTCTTTCTCTATAGTTGTGTAATTAGCCTATGTGGTATCCAGCATCCGTGATGTATATGCTATGATATGTTGTCATTTTTCTATTCTCTGAGCAAGAATTGCACCCAATGCATAATCAGAAGCATCACACAAGAGCTCAAAGGGAAGGCTCCAATTAGGTGGCTGAATGATAGGAGGTGTAGTGAGTCACTTTTTCAACTCATCCCAAGCATACTTGCAAGCATCATCAAAAACAAAGCCCACATCTTTCTGCAGTAAACGAGATAATGGTAATGTAATTACTAAAGTCCTGAATGAATCACCTATAAAATCCAGCATGTCCAAGAAAAGAGCGTACATCTTTCGCACAATAGGGATATGGAAGAGATGAAATAATATCAATATCAATTTTGGCTTTGTCAACCTCAATGCTATCACGTGAAACAACATGTCCTAAAATAGTGCCTTTCTTAACCATAAAATGGCATTTCTCAAAATTCAGCACAAGATTATATTCAATGCATCTTTCCAAAACCCTATCCAAACTAGCTAAACATGCATCAAAAGAATCACCATAGATAGTGAAATCATCCACAAATACTTCCATGTAATGCTCAAGAAAATCAAAAAACATGGAAACCGTGCAATGCTGAAAAGTACTAGGTGCATTACATAAGCCAAATGGCATGCATCTATATGCAAAGGTTTCAAATAGACATGTGAATGTGGTCTTATCCTGATCCTCAGGTTCAATAGAAATTTAAAAATATCTAGAAAAACCATCCAAAAAGCAATAATAGGATCTACCAGCTAGTCTGTTAAGCATTTGATCTATAAAGGGAAGGGGAAAATGATCTTTTCTGGTCACAGAATTCAATTTCCTATAATCAATACATACCCTCTAGCTATTTTGGACTCTAGTTGGAACAAGCTCACCTTCATCATTACGAATAACATTAATACCAGTCTTTTTTGGAATACTTGAACTGGACTAACCCATTGGCTATTAGAAATAGGATAGATTATACCTGCAGAAAGTAGTTTAGAAACCTCTTTCTTTACCACATCAAGAATTAATGGGTTGAGTCACCTCTGTGACTAGTGCACAACTTTGGCAATATCTTCTAAACAAAATCTGGTGCATCCACACATTAGGGCTAATTCCAGGAATATCAGCAAGAGTCCATCCAATAACTTTCATCCTTCTTTTCAGCACCTCTAGGAGGTGAATTTCTTCAGCAACAGCTATGTAGCTAGCTACAATCACTGGCAATGTCTCATCTTTCCCCAAATAGGCATATTTCAGTGAATCAGGAAGTGGCTTTAGCTCTAAAGAGGGAGCTTGCTCAGTTGAGGGTATAAGATGTCACATCCAGTAATATGGCAATTAGGAATAAGAATATCTCTAAATATTTAAAGGCCAAAAATGACAAGGAGAAATAGAAGAATTTTGGTGGAAAATAATTATTATAATTTTCTAAGCCAATTATGAAAAGTTTGACTAATTAAGGAAAATTGGTCAAGAATAATTATGGAAAAATAATTCCGAGTCTCAAAAAATTAAGGAAAAATAAGGACAATGTTTCTTGAGAATTATATGGGATTATAAAATTGGTTTTATGACTAATTTACCCTTAGAGAAATTACAAGGGAATTTAAGGGCAATTTAAGCTAGTTTAAGGTCTTTATTTGGAAAATTCCAAATAAATATTTTTAAGAAGAATAAAATGAAGGGAATTGAAAGACGACGCGCAGCGGAAAACAACTTAAAATTTTAAAACTTTCAATCCCTTACCCAGATCTACCGATCGCGTTTAAGTCAGGTAGTAAGAAGCATTACCTTCGGTGTTCGATTTCCTGGTGGCTCGGTGATTCCGTCGTTTAGGATGCCTCTGCTCGCCTCCTTTGTCGTTCGAAGTCGACAACTCCGGTCGGCTTCCTCTACCGGTATCCACACGAATAGCTCTCCAGTCACAAACGGCGTGCTAGCGCCCTTTTGTCCGTCTAGGGTTTTCAGAGAATCCATCCACTCTTATCTCTCTTAGGCCGTCTCTTATCTGCTGGTGTTTTCACTCTCACCCTTAAAATCCTAGCTCCTCATATCAAATATATAGGATGCTATAGGTTTAATGAATGATATTTAATTTCGAAATTAATCCTAAATTAATTCCGAAATTAATACAATATCAAATATTGCCTAATCAGATAAGAGAACAATTAAATAAATATGGTTTATATTAAATCTGTCTCACAGATTTAATTCACCTATTTATTTAATTCAAAATAAAGATATGACGGAATTAATTTATATATAGATTTAATTTATCCTTATAAATTAAATCTAACAATTAATATCTCTTATATTTATATAATATATATACGAATTTATATATATATACACACGTCCACCCTATATTATTCATTGAATCTGGATATATCTTAGATTCAATGAATCTGGACATCATAACTCGTGTTGGACTATTTTGTGTGCGACCTTGTAGGCCCTTATGAAGTTGGCAGTGGGCCATTAACTATAATGACTCACAAGTCGTAAGCGGTCTCTAGCAAGACATCACGACTACCCAAATCATATGAGGATCGTTGAACAATGTAACCTTTCATACAACCATATCGCGTCCCTTTTGTCACACGACATTTTGGTCATGGATGAGGCATGGAGAACGTCATCCTCCTATTCATGACCGTTACTTTCTCGATCCCTGAGTAGTCTGAATATAGAAACGAAACTACCTTTCCATTATAGTATGGCCATACATTTCTCAGACTCACTCATCGAGGGGCCCAGTAATATCTCTCTACGAATGTGAGGGACAAATTCCATCTTGACCATTCACATTCCTCCACATGAAAAACCACTAAGCCTGAACATAGTCTTTATGATCACTCGGTCAAAAGTGACTTTTGACTAGGTCAAAGCTAAGTGTTTCTCATGTAGGAATCCATGATGATCTCAGGTCAAAGGGCACAGTGACATGGTTTATATATGAGAGAAGCTTATGACTTAACCCATGCAACTCTCTCATAGCGGGTCGGTCCAACACCTTGTACTCTTACATGTGCCTATGACTTTAATTTATATCTCTATATATCTTTAAAGTCATACTGGTCTTATTTCATCTCTGCTCCCACATAGATGACTGACCAGGGACATTTAGGATAAACCATGAGTTATCCAAGGATAGTCATCACAGTAAACATGCAAATAATATGATAACATAATTAATAAATTCATAAATTAACAATGTTCATAGCAATATGATTGGCCCCTAGGGCACAATTTCCAACATAAAATCCCAAGAAAATTCCTATGATATCCCAAGAAATTATAAGAGATTATGGAATTAAAATAAGACCCTCAAGTGTCCAAGATTTTTCCCAATTCTTTTGAAAAGTGAAAAAATCAATAAAGAGAAGGAAATTAGTTTTTCTTTTTATTTAATTATTGGGAAATTAATTTTGAGACGAAGAGGGCAATTTGGGAAGATAAAAATGAGAAGAATAATTTATGGATCTAACAGAAAATAATTATAGAGGTCAGAGTACTGTAATTATAGAAAAGAAGTTAAACACGGAGTAAAAGTGTACCGATAAAGCAAGAAGCAGAGTCTTGCACTTTGCTTGGCCTACAAGTTGCCACTTGTCAAACCTTTAATGGATGGTAATTAGAGCTTTCCAAGTGTCAAGCTACCAATGGAGAGGATCTTGACTTTTGAAATTAATTTCAATTGTCATTAAGTTAATTAAAAGGGAAAATGCAAGACTAAGTAGACACTTGACACTTGGCTTCTCATTAATGTGGGTAGATGGGATATTTTGTGAGCATTAATGAGTTCATCCTCCCTATTTTTCTGATCAAAGTTTTGGCTAAGTGAGAGGAAGAGAGAAAAGAGAAGGTTTTGAAGGAGAACCAAAGAAAAGCTATCAACTTTGGTCATTCAATCAAGGATTCAAGGTGAGTTCTTAGTTCTAGATGTGTTCTTGCCTTGTTTTCCTTCTCTTTTATGGTTGAAAAATCTGTCCCCTCTCTCTTTAATGGTTGGCTGAACTGAATAATAAAAAAGGAAGGGAGTTTGGTTGTTAGATCTTGCTAGGACACTTCAAAGTATGGTAGATCCTAGTGGTTACAAGAGTTTGTAGGTTGATTTTGAAGTGTTTTCTTTGCTATGTTGCTTGAGATCCATTTCAGCCAAAGCAAGATCTGAACCCTAGGATGTGTTTTTCAAAGTTTTGAGGCTTCCATTGTGTTTAAAATGAAAAATGGTGTAGGGTAAACCTAAAGAACAAGGGTTGGAAGCCATAGAAATGGTGTTCAAAGTATACGAATTTTAATGATTTTTCAAAGTTAAAGATGAGAATCTAGGAAGGGTTTTTGGCGAATGGATAGTGTTGCATTTCACAACAACCTGACACTTTGTCATAAGGAATTGGATCATGAGATTATTTTTCCTTGAAAGAGGACTTAAAGTGCTTTAAATAGAATTTTGAACCACCCCAATTGGATTTTTGTGGAATAAGTTATGAATTTTTGAAGTTGGACTAGAAAAACTGGATTGTTACCCGATGAATAGTAAAAATCTGAAATTTAGCGTTTTTAAGGTGAAAATTGAGCCCAAGACCATCCAATATGGTCTAAAGTAGTTTTAAATGAAACCTAAGTGGATATAGTAGTAAGGTGTGATATAAGACGCTTTAAATCAATGTTAGTCAAACGAGAAACTTGCACTGAAGACTCACAAGCAGAAGAGTATACTTTCCCAACTTGGGAATCATTAGTAGGAATAGTAATAGCAGAAGAATCAGGTAATACGCCATAATTCACAAAAAAAGTGCCATCAGTAGCACTCATGTTAGAAGCAACATTGGGGTCAAAATCAAAGATCTCTATATCAGGGACATGATCAATATTAACTAACAGCTTAGAATCAGGTAATAAAAAGGAATCAGTTGCATCTATAGCATCAATCACACTAAGTAATTGAGAGAGTCCATGTGAATCAACAGAAGTACTAGATGAGGAATCCCTAAAAGTGCTAAGGCTATAGATAAGCATAGAAGAATCAAAACTAGAATGTCTAAGAATCTCAATGAAATTAGTGAAGACATCAATATTAGTAGCATCTATACCAATGCATGTATCACAACTACGAATTTCAGAACATGAACAAGAGATAGAATCATCTAAGCTGATAATATCACATGATCTACTCATCATACTATCTCTAAAATCTATGATAGCACCATCAGTAATAATATCAATAAAACTAACATCAATCTCAGCACAGCTATCAGGTAGATGTCTCATAGAGTCAAGCACATCAAATCTAATGATTTTACTAGTAAATTCCATAGTAAGAGTACCAGCATGCACATCTATCATAGCCCTAGCAGTCTTAAGAAATGGTCTACCTAAAATCAAAGATAAATGTCCCTTTTGCCTAAATCTAGCATCATCCATATCAAGAACATAGAAGTTTACAGGAAATATGAGATCTTGTACCTTAACCAAGACATCCTCCAAGACTCCTTCAAGAACTACACAGTGTCTGTCAGCAAGGGAAGCAATTAGATTTGTAGGCTTAAGATCCATACCTTGCAGTTGAGCAAAAACTAATTTCAACATGACATTGATAGCCGCTCCTAGATCTGCTAAAGCTTCTGAAAACTCAATGGTACCAATAGTGCACGGTATGAGAAAGCTACCAGGATCCTTGCACTTCATTAGCATTGGCATTTGATAAAGAGAAGAGACAACCGCCCCTAAGTCAACTTTGCCATCATGCTTAAGCCTTCTCTTAGTAGTACACAACTCCTTCAAGAACTTCACATACTTGGGCACTTATGTAACTAGATCAACTAATAGAACATTGATCACCACCTTTTTGAAGATATCATAAACCTTTTTGAACATCTCAACTTCTTTCTTTCTCCTTTCAGCCCTAATCATCCCTGTGGGAAAAGGTAAGACTTGCTCGCTCACTTTCTTCCCTTCCCTATCTTTTTCTTGCCCTTCTTGCAATGCCACATGTGGTTTTGATAAATTGGACTTATTATACGATGTGGAAGCAAGGGGAGAATCTTTAATGATAGCTTCCTCGTCTGTTGAAGCATAGATAGTGACAGGATCTACAGAGGTAATTGAATTTCCACTTCTGAGAGATATAACATTAACTCCACCAATGTTAGGATTCTGCTGGTGCCAATATTAGGGTTAAATACTACTTAAGATGGCAGCTTCCCTGAGCCTTGGCTTTGCATGTTACTAAGTGCATTAGATAACTGCCCAATCTGAGTTTGAAGATTCTGAATTTCTTAGCTATGTTGCAAATCCTTTTGTTCAAACTTATCCATCAGGAGTTTCATCATGCCTTCTAACTTCAAACTCTCATCTTGGTTTGGCATAGTTTGCCTAACTTGTTGGAACATTTTACCACTAGAAGAGTTTACACCTTGATTGAACTGTGATTGTTGAGGCTGGCCACTCCCATATCTAAGATTTAGATAGTCACGCCATCCAAGGTTGTATGTATTTGAGTAAGGATCATATTTCTGGCGACCTTGAGTCATAGGCTTAATATGGTATATTGCATTATAAGAGTCAACTTCATCATTTAGGTAAGGGTAGGAGTCAGTAGTGTGAGTAGCTAAAGAGCAAATAGAGCAAAGTGGCCCAATTAGAGCTGTAGAGTCAGCTTATAGGATGAAAGGGGAGGAAGACCCCATAGAAGGAGCCATATTCTGGGAGTTTTTCATCTGAAATACAACCATTTTCTCCATAACAGATGCTAACTTATCAATTTTGCTCTCAAGGTAGGACTCAGAATAAGATGAATGCAATCTAACTTCATTTACTCTAGCTTGCTGCCTAGTACCAAGCTATTAGGTATTTCCAGCTTTCTTTTCAATCAATCTCCAAACAGCTTCAACAGTCAAGTCAAGAAGAGCAACTCCAGCAACAAAATCTAGTAAATCTCTCTCAAGAGGCAAGAGCCCTTCATGAAAATATTGAATCAGCAATGTATCTAAAATTTAGTGGTGAGGACAACTAGATAACAATGCCTTAAAGCACTCATAATACTCATATAAGGATTCCCCAGACATTTGTCGGCAACCACAAATTTCCTTCCTGATGGAGAAAGTACGAGATGCTGGGAAATACTTTTCCAAAAACAACCTTTTCAGCTAGTCCCATAAAGTAATGAATCCAGGAGGTAACCGAAGAAGCCAATTCTTCGCAAACCTTTCCAAAGAAAATGGGAAGGCACGCATCTTAATCTGATCCTTAGACACACCAGTAGGCTTCATAGTAGTACAGATCATATGAAAAGTCTTCAAGTGATTGTATGGATCCTTGCCTGCAAGGCCATTAAATTTTGGAAGTAAGTGAATCAATCCAGACTTTAACTCAAAATTAGTGTCTATATCATGATAATTAATACACCAATTTTGAAAATGCAAATCAGGTGAAACTAATTCCTTAATAGTCCTAGTAGGATTAGCCATGCTACTGTCAGAATTAAAAGAGTCAGAAGAATTAGAGAAATCAGCAGTTAACTTAACAGAAAAATCACTTCTTATAAGATTACTAGCTTGAGCTCTCCTTCTTTAATAAAAAGTCCTCTCAATCTCAGGATCAAATTCAAACAATTCTTTGCTAGAGGATCTAGTCATACACTAAGCAACTATCAAAAATCAAAGTGAAATGAAAAAAAAAATGCACCAAAAACAAAAAAAAAACACAAAGAAAATATGCAAAACCACCTAGAACTCAAACCTAAAGTCCAACCATTGCTCCCCGACAACGGCGCCAAAATTGATAATGCCTCTGTCATTAAAGCACTCAATTAAACTAGGTCCTAATTAATTTGTAGCTTAGGATTGACCTAGGTCATTACTTCCAAGGAGCAAGTTATGGATTTTTTTGGGTAAAAATTTAGGTGATAAAAAAAATGCAATGAATTGGATCTAAACCAAAATGCAAAATTCTAATTCTAAATGTTGAGATGCAAATATCCTAAAATTTATATGAAAATTAAATTAAACTAAATGAATGCAATGCAGTTTTGGGGGCTTTTTTTTGGGAAAAAATTAAATTGATAAATAAAGAAAATTGACTAAAAAGCAAAGAAAATTAACAAGTAAAAATTGAGAAGTTTCTCTTCAGGTACGGTAGAGGGGACAACTTAGGATTCGCATGAATTTAACCTTCATAACCTTAATCAGTTAATTAGACCAAAGGGAGGTGATAAAAGAGTGGAATTAATAAACTTAATTACCTACTTGAAATAAAGGAAACTGTCAACTTCAAAAACCCTTAAACTATTAGAGAACTCATAACAGTATAAGGTTGGTTAATTAAGCTTATTAAAAAACCAATGAAAACAATTCAAATTAATTCTGGAAATTATGTTTGAAATTATCCAATTAAATAATTAGACAATTAACCAACTTAATTAAACAATTAAGAGGCAAAAGAACCCAATTTTGTAATTTAGACCATAGTGATAATTAAACTCATAATGAAAACTCAATTTTAAATTCAATTAACAATGCAAAGGTTCATAAACATAAATTCCAGCAAGTGTCTCAATACAAACAAAATCCAAATGTCAATCCAATCCAAGCAGAAAAATAACAATCTAAAACTAAACTGTCTCACAAAAATACAACTTAAAATTATTTAATACTAAATAATCTCAAGTCCTTGAATTAAAAAGATAAATGGAATATCACTCCCTTATGGTCTTCAAGTCTTAGCCCAAGGCTCAAGCCTCCTCCATGCTCCTCCTAAGTTGTCTCCCAAGTAAGTTTAAGCTTTCAACAACATGTCTCCTCCTCCAAAGTTGTTAGATGCCATAACCATGAATGATGAGGTGTAGATGGGGATTTGGCCAAGGAAAAGACGTGAATTGATGATGATGAGAGGTGATGCTTTTGTATATGTGGAGTGATGATAGTGAGAGATGGTATATGGTGAATATGGGATGAGGGAAGATATGGTGCAAGGCGTAGGCTAGAGGATTTTTGGTGAAAGAAGAGAGTTGGCATTAAAATTGCATTGGAAATGAAGGGAATAATTTATAGGGAATTTACTTCTGAAATTCTATCGGTAAGAGTCCAGTTTCAGAAAAATTGTTAAATAAATAGTTAGAGATTGTGAAAAATTCCTAAACTTTTCATATCATACTTTTAGAATAAATGAGGATTTATCATGGAAAGAAATAAAGTTTTAAGAGCCCTAAGCTATTTTTTTCCCTAATATAGGGCTAAAAAGGGTAAGTTGGATGGAAGATTGTAATTGAATTTGAACCAAACCAACTCCATTACTTTCTAAATAAATTTGAAACATTTAGTTAGCCCAATTTGGTAAGGAAAGACATGCTCCCCAGGGCCCAAAGTCACATGTTGAATTGGTGGCAAATTTTTGACCATGGGAATAAATTTACTTAGTGAGCAAGTAATGATTATGTGGCCCATATTTTTTCTGTTTTTTGATTGAAAATTAAAGGGCATTTTGGGCGAGAAAAATAGCTGACCAAGGGTAAGTTTGGGCAGCTTATGGAGGTCTATAAATACCCCCTTCATTCCCTTCATATTCAACCAAAATGGGGGGACCTTGGGAAAGTGTTGTCAAAATTTCTACTCACCTCTTATCACCTTCAAACCACTTCAAGCAAAGGCCAAGCTATCAAGTTCCTGCCAAGGATTAATCAAGGTATGTGTGTCACACCTCTCTTTCTAATCCATTATATGTCAATTAGAACCAATATAAGTCATTTCGTAATGTTTTCCAAATGAAAAATATAAAATTTAGGATTTTACTATTTATCCTGTCCGTACACTGTTCATCCAAAAATGGGCCAACTTTAAAAATTCACAACTAAATCTAGAAAAATTGAAACGAAGTAGTTCTAATTTTCACATGAAACTTGCTAAGAGTTTTATGGAGACAAAATAATCATTAGGTCCAATTCTATACAAAATAATCTAGGAAATTCGTCAAAGTGTACTATTTATTTGGTAAATTTTTTTATTTTCAGTATTTTTGCCCAATTTTGGAAGGGCATAACTCTCAGCACACAACTCAAAATTTAATGAATTACTGCTTGTTTTAAAGTTAAAAATGAGACCTATTTTCCTATAAAATTTCATGTCCAAAATCCAACAATTACTTATTATTTTATGTGCCACAAATTTGGCACTTTTTAGGGAATTTCTATCCCCTATTTCCATTTTCTTTATTTATTTCTTCTTTTTCCTTTATCTACATTCTCCCCACAATGCATCAAGCATAATTCCAACATTTTGATCATGGAATAACCACATAAATTACATTGTAATATCATCCATAGCTTGTTACAAAATTCATGTAAAGTTCAATATACATTGCAAAAGTTTCCAACATGGCACAACATCTACAAAACCCATTCATTCCGAGACCAAATCCTTCCCTTGATCCATGCTTGGTCCACTTCCTAATTAGTGCATAAAATAACATAGGGGGAATGAGATTTCAAAGAAATCTCAATAGCATATGAATTATAATTATCTTGTAAATCAATGCAAGTTTAATTGTGAAATGTCATGCAATCCAAACCATTCCCAACTCATAGGAATTCATACCAAATATCATACAAGGAGAGGAACATCATATTATCTATATTGACATACCGCAAAGCATTTAACCAAAGCATAACCAAAGTCAATCAAACAATCAAGGTCACCACAAAGTTCCTCCAATCCAAGCAACAACATTCACAACAAGCAAACAAGATAAACAATCAAATTATAATTCAAAGCTACCTTTATAAAGCTTGTCCAATTAATTCCTCCTCTCAATGCCTATTAAACCAAGCATAAACATAGGCCATATTAATCATAAAATAACTTTGTTTCAACACTTTAATATTAACTTACCAATTTCTCCCCTTTTTCTTTGATTTTTAACAAATTGATTCCTTTTTTTTAGAATCAATCATCTCATGACTCAATCCTACACAATTTTCCATGAGGAATCCAATGGTGCACTCAAATTTTAAAAATCACACTCCTTCCCTATGAACTCCTCTTGGCCGAATAAGGGGTATTTATTTTCCAAAAATTCTATTTTTAATTCCAATGATTTTAAACACTTTCAAACAACATATCCCTACACAAAAACATGTTTTAAAGCCATTAGAATCATCAAATCAAGCAAAATCCATCAGCTCTAGTGCTGGCTGAAAATTTCCCTTTAAACCCTAACCTTGATTTCATCCATAAATTAATCCATACATCACTTAATCTTACTTATCCCACTTGATTATTAATATTTCTATCTTTTCCTAAGCATCATACATCCAACCGAAATTTTGTAGCATTTTCCAGCATTTTTCCAAGAAAAAATCCTTATTTAATCCATGTAGAACTTAGGGATATTGATGCTTAGACATACCTTAGTGTTTTCTTGAAGTAAGTTAGATGATTCCTTGCCTAAAACACCTTATAATTTTCGTGCAAGGGTGCTGGATAAACAGTGACAAAGTCTCCCCTTCTTTTTCCCAATTTTCCAACATTTTTCATGTATTTTCAAGGGGGTATTTATAGAAAAAATCCATCTGCCCTCTCCCTCTTGATTTGGCCAAATTGGGACAGATCAATGGGGTTATGTGGCAGCTATCAAGTGTGGGAATTGATCAGATTTGAACATGTGGCCTTGCACTAGATTTTTCCAAACATTTTCCCTTGATTTTCACTTTTTATTTAATAAAAATGATGGAATCTGGAAGGTGCACAAAATTGGGCCTTTAATGGGTCCATTATGAGCCCCATAAATGGTTTGGGCTGGTCTAAAAAGATGGCCCACAAATCAAATCACTATCTCAAAACAATTAGAAACTTTATCAGTTACTATTCACTAGTAATATTCCATAATTTTTTCAGACCTCCAAAAATTCATTTCTCTCCTTGATAATTCACCTTTTAATATGGGAATATGATCTGGAAATTTTCATAATTTTTCACTACCTTTAGGTATTTATTTGGAATTTTCTTTGATTAGGCCTTTATCAGCGTCACTGTGGGAAAATAAATTCCCTAAAATAAATTCCTGAGTTTCCAAGGCCTAAAACTAATTTTATAAATTCAAATAAATATTTATATGAATTTTTCATCAATCTCCCAAATTTATTGAGGCCTCTAACTAATTAAAATAATTATTTTCCTTCAATTTCCCAATAATTTTTTGAAAAACCTCTGTTTTCGGGAGATTCCGTAACAATTCATCTTTACCGAATTTCCACCTTTCGGGTCTCAACTGAGTTTTCAAAACCTCTACTCTACACTTTTCCCATTTTTCAGGAATATTCTGAAATTTTTCTCAGATTTTCCCGTTTTGCCCTTCTTAGACCGATGATTATGAAAATGTCAGTCCGGACCTTTTTGGGGTTTCATATCAAAAGTTATTTCATCTCCCCATCTAGTTCCTACGTTGACCATCATCCCAATTTTTGATCCTTTATTGTCAGATGAAAATTTTTGGAATGTGACAATGTGTAAGCTTGATTTTTATGCAATTGGAATGTTAAAATCATGACTAATCCTAAGGGGAAACTATGTTGAAATTTTTGGCCAACATGAGAAAATGCTAGGGAAGGATAGGAACTTTGATTATGAGCTTGGATTGGTATGTTTGGATGTTGTTTGGATTGATTTATAGAAGAAAATCAAGTTGGAATTTAGATACCCAATTCGGCCAAGTCTTGTTCTTAGGGTTAGGGTTTGTTTCAATGTGTTTTGATAATTCTAATGAGTTTAAAATATGTTTTTGTGTAGGAAAATATCAAAAAAAAAAGTGTTTAAAATCATTTGAATCAAAGATGAAAATTTTGAAACCCTGAACCCTATAGTTTGGCCATGTTGAGTTCTTGGACAAGGGATTGGATTTTGGTGATTTTGATGCTTCCAATGAATTTATTTGGTGATTGTGTGTTAGGAATATGTTGAAAAAATGAGTTTGGAAGCATTAGAATCAAAAATGAAATTTTGAACCCTAAACTATATACTATTCGGCCAATTCATGTTTATGAGGAAGGAATGTGATTTTTGTAAAATCTAAGTGGATATTTGGATTCTACGTGAAAAATCATGTAGGAATGACCTAAGAGATTGATTGAAATCAAGGGGAAATGATTACGTAAAAAAATCCAAGGAAAAGAGGTTTAATGTTCAAGTATTATGTAATGTGTTTGAATGGTTGGTAAATGATTGGCATTGATATTGCTTTGCTAGGTATTTTTCCAAATCATTAAGGAGACAGCCTAAACCTAAAAAGGGACAAGTCACTAAGTACACAAGAGGTAGCATTGAATTATGATTAAAGTGCTTTCTTGCTTACATTTATGTGTATGTGTGTATATGCTATGAATACCGTGATGTAACTACGCTATGCTACTGAATTATGATTGTAATGTTATGTTAAGCATGCTTTAGCATTATGTTACATGAATATGAATGAACTGGTTTACTTTCCATGACATTTCACTATGCATGAACAATAAAGTTATGTACACAAAAGTATGTCACATTATGTTTGCGTGATTACATGATAATTATGATTCTCTGCTACTGAGATTTCTTTAAAATCTCATTCCCCTATATTTAAACTTACCTTAGGAGGAGGATCAACCAAGGGCAAGGGCCAGGAAGTAGTGAATGAAGGCATGTAAATGCTTAGTGACATTATTAATGAATATTATATTATGTTATGTAATATTTTGAATGCCTTGTATTTGTTGGATAATAGCTCCTTTATGGAGTTGGACATGTATGAACATGTATGAATATGTCTAAGCATACTAGAATGTATGTGCAAGCATGTTATGAGTCCCAAAAGGTTAAGAATGAGCAAAGATAAAAGAAAAAGAAAAGTTGGACCTAATTAAGGGATAAAATGTCTCTAAAAAGGGCTAAACTTGGGACATATAAAATAATAAGTATTTCTTTGAGTTTGCTGAGATTTGGCAAACTTATAGATTATATTTTTAGCTTTAAATCAAGTAGTAGAATGTTGAAATTAGAGTTTTGTGCGAAGAGTTATGCCCTTCCAAAGTTGGGTTAAGATACTGAAAATTTGAGAATTGACCATATGAATAGTATAATTTTTCGATTTTTTTGGTGCTATTTCAAATGGAATTGAGTCTAACGAGTATTTTTCCTCTAAAGTACGCATGGCAAGCTTCTGGTGAAAATTAGAACCACTCAATTTTAATTTTTCTAGAATTAGTTATGAATTTTCAAAATTGACCCTAAATTCTGTGAATAGTGTACAAACAGTATCAAAATGAGAAATGTTAATCTTGAGTCTTCTCACTCTGAAGCTTTAAGAAATGCCTTGTAATGGTTCCAATAGACGTATAATGAGGTTTAAAAGGAGGGTGTGACATTAAGCTCCTTAAGTCCAGCTTGATGCTTAGAAATAAGACAAAAGAGAGAATAAAACAAGTGCCCAAATAAAGAATGTGGATATTAGAATACTCATGTTGCAATTAGAGCATGCCAATAACTTGGACTAAGGTAAAGCCTAATCAATGACAAAAACATTTGCGGCAAAAAAATGCACGGGTGAAATAAATTGGAATAAGGAAATAGATTATCCAAATGCGTTCATCCCAAGTCAGCTTGCGATGCTTTTAAACAAGATGAGGAAGATCGGACAAAGATGAAGGGGAAGCAATTTCTTCATTCTAAATGTGATGAAGATGATTTTTGAATAAGAATGAAGATGATGAGATTTACAAATAGGAAAGACTTCTGAGTAGGGAGAAGCAGAAAGACGAAGAGGAATAGACAAGGGAACAATTAGGGAGTATCAGTTGTAGAATTATAAAAATACCCTTTAATGTAATTATATGATTTAATCTAACATAAATTATAAAATAATAAAAATTGCATATCATCTGCCAAGTAGTTTTTAATAAATCTGATGTGTCATATACTTCGTTAGATTTAACAGCCATTTTAACAGCGGGGGGCTAAATGTCAAACTTTGAAAGTTCACGGTGTGATTTTTAAACTTTTAAAGATGAGGAAAGCTACAGTTGAGGGGGTTATTTGTATTTTGGCTTTTTTTTTAATCAAGGTTTATTCATTAATTTGGATACAATATTGCAGTAAGAAAGAGAACATCATTTATTGAATTCAATATTAAGAATTCCAAACAAGATTATGATTAGTTTGACTAGGTTAAACAATTTTAATAAGCAATCCAATCAATTACAATATAAATTTAGATAATTTAAATTAAATTATCTAGATTAGATATATATATATATATATTGGAGAAATATATATTTAGTTATATCTGGAGTTAATTCTGGATTCTAAATTAAAATTCATAATCTTGACCAGTTAAAGGACATATGAATATTCAAATTCAAATTCAAAATTCAAATTGATGTATACTGTAGATATTTTGCCTTTCTACAATACCTCTGGCCAAAGCTACAAATAGAGGCTCCATCCATCAGCCCAACATGCCCCAGTCGTTGTAACACCTCCTTTATTACCCCATTATATATTAATTGGAACCATTATAATGCATTTCCAAACGTTTCCGGATGAAAAATTTCAGTTTCAAAATTTTCCTTTTTATTCTATTCATACACTGTTCATCTGAATTCGGGCTAATTTTAAAAATTCATACCTAATTCTAAAAAAAAAAAACGAGGTGGTTCTAATTTTTACAAAAAGCTTACTAAGAGTTCTATGAGAAAAAAATATTCATTAGACTCAATTCCATCCAGAATAGCACCAGAAAATTCGACAAAAGGGCACTATTCATATGGTCAATTTTTGAATTTCTAGTATTTCAGCCCAAGTTTGGAAGGGCAT
Organism: Neltuma alba; assembly: GCF_004799145.2. Lineage (NCBI taxonomy): Eukaryota > Viridiplantae > Streptophyta > Magnoliopsida > Fabales > Fabaceae > Neltuma > Neltuma alba. The sequence goes on along the minus strand of NW_021636921.1, from coordinate 291,340 downwards.
AACTCTTAGCACAAAACTCCACATTTGATTATTTACCACTTTATTTAAAGCTAAAAATGAGATCTATAAGCTTGTAAAATTTCATGCCCAAATTCCAACAATTTCTTATTATTTTATGTACCACAAGATTGGTACAAATTAGAGAGATTTTATCCCTTAATGCCACATTCTCTAATTTATTTCCCATTTTCCTTTTCCTACACTCTTTTCACAATGCTTCGTGCACAATTCCAGCATTAGGGCATGTCATATAGATCTAATTTACATAATATTACCCTTCATAATTCATTACAAACTTAACATAAAGTCTGATAACATATTGCATAATAGTCCCAGTCAACATAATATTCACAATACTCTTTCATCCTACCACCAATTCCTTACCTTGATCCATGGATGAGCCATTCCCTATTTAAGACATAATTTCACATAGGAGGAATGAGATTTCATAGAAATCTTAGTAGCAATCTTAGGCACAATGTGACATGTTATCGAACTTCATGACATCCTCAAGTCACATAAAATCATGCTGAGTCTCGTGCTAGGAGTGGAACATCAACTCTTCCACATTAACACAATTCAATGAATTTGGCCAAAGCATAAATCAAGGTTATTTAACCAACCAAAATCACAGCACAAGTTCCTCAATCTAAGCAAACAAAAAATCGCATTAAACAAGCAAGATATACAATCAAATTATAATTCAAAGCTACCTTTCACTACTTGTCCAATTTGATCACTTCAAGGGATAATGATTCTTCTTGTTTCCTTCTCACAAAGCCTATTAAATCAAGCATAAATATAGGCTATATTAATAACCAAATAACTTAAACACAATCCTTAAACTTTAACTTAACATTTTCTCCCCCTTTCTTTGATTTTTAATAAAATGATTCCTCCTTTAGAATCAATAACCTCATGACTTAATTTTTCACAATTTTTTATGAGGAATTCAAATATGGAATCAGATTTTCAAAAATCAAATTCCTTCTCCATGAATAGTAGCTGGTCGAATAGGGGGTATTTATTTCCAAAAATTTCATTTTTGATTCCAATGATTTTAAACACTTCCCAACAACATATCCCTACACAAAAACACATTCTAAACCCATTGGAATCATCAAATCAAGCCAAAATAATTTGTTTCTACATGAATAGTGCTAGGTGAATTAAAGCTCTAAAACCCTAACTTGGTTTTCTTCCAAAAATCAATCCATACACCATTTATACATGCTTATTCTACTTGGTATTTAAGGTCTCTATCCTTCCATAACATCACATGAATGGACCAAAAATTTGGCTGAATATACCCTCAATTTTTCAAGCCTAAAACTCTTACTAATCAAGCTTGAAACTTAGGAATAAGAGGACTAATCAATAGCAAATTTAATCTCCTTTTCAGGGGGTAATCCGCTAATCTCTATTCAAAATGCCTCGGGGAATTCCCAGACCACCAGGATATCTAAAATTCCTTCTTCTGTTTTACCTTCATCAAGAAGAACACCATATAACCCTGGAAACCCTACCTCAACCATCTATCCGCTTGAGCTGTCGAAATCAAGTTCAGTTTCACTTCTGCCGTAGGGGTTAACTCTCGGGTAGGAAGGATCAGTGTTTTGTTTTTACAGTCAAGAAGGACATTTTGGGAGGACAACCAATTCAAACCAAGGATAACATCAATATCATAGAAGGCATGTATATTAGGTCTAACATAGCGTAACAGTGGGCATACCGGATAATGCAGTTTAAACAAACAGCAGAAGTTGAAATTTTCATTCCAGTGGGAGTGGAAACACACAAATCATATAGTAATGTGTCGACAGCAAGACCTAATTGCTTAGCACAATCATATGATATAAATGAGTAGCTAGCACCCGAGTCAAACAAACCATCCATAAGGTAGTCATTTACAGTAACCGTACCTTGGATTATCTCGAGTGACTTACAAGCCTCTTCCTGATTGAGGGTAAACACCCTACTTTGAGCTTGAGGTCCCCCCATGCTATCAGCACCTTGTGGGCACTCCTTGACAAAGTGTCTGGGTCGTCCGCACTTGAAGCACACATTCTGACCCATCATGCACGGCCTATCTCTGTGATTGCGGTTGCAATGCTCGTATTCCCTCTCTTGGTGAACATTCTCTGCTTCCCACCTCGACTTCTTGCTCCAATTGAACCTCCTTTTTTCCCAGCTACCGCCGAATAAAGTACCTTTCTAACCCATTCTTACCCAAGGCTTCTCAACTCATGGGGTTGCCCTAGCCAGCTCAACATGATTCTGGATAGCAGACTTCCACTGCCTTGTTGAAAACTTCTAATTGTCTTGGGGCCACCCTCTCTCTCAACTTAGGCTTCAATCCCTTAATCATCTTCTCCGTAAACCAGTGCTCATCGTTCATGTATTGGAGATAAGTAGAGTACTTAGATAACTTAATGTACCTTGCCAAATACTCATCAAAAGGTTCATTCACAACTTGCTTTATGGTGAGGAACTCTACTTCTTTCTCGTCCCTTACGGATCGGAGAAAATATTTTAGGAAAAATTGGTCCTTGAACACCTCCCACGTGACTGGGATTTTGTTGGCCTGGAAGACCAGCTTGGTATTCTTCCACCATCTATCTGCTTCCCCTTCTAGCTTGCATATCACCATCTGAGCCTTCCTCTCAGATGGACATTCCAAAATAGCAAAAATCTTTTCTAGCCGGGTTATCCAGTCCTCGACTACTTGCACATCAAAGGTTCCCTTGAAAATAGGAGGGTTGTGTTTCCCGAATTTAACAATCCACTGTTGTAGTGTGTTAGGCTCTGCAGCAAGCTGGGGTCTCACAGGAGTTGTGTTCTATGGTTGCTATGGTGGTATGGGTTGGGTGGTCCTAGCTAAAAGAAAGTATATCATGCTATCTTTGATGATCTCGGGGCCGAAACAACTGGGAAACTATATCGATGTGTATTTGGCACCTTTGATTGAGGATCTGAAGAAATTATGGGAGGAAGGTATTGATGTGTTTGATGCATATAAACAAGAGACCTTCAATTTACGTGCCATGATCTTCACCACGATAAATGACTTTCTGGCATATGGAAATTTGTCAGGATACAGTGTTAAGGGGCATAAAGCATGCCCAACATGCGAAGAAGGCACCCACTATATGCAACTTAAACATGGCAGGAAGACGGTACACCTTGGTCATAGAAGGTTTCTTAGTCGGTATCACCCTTACCGTAGACTGAAAAAGGCATTTAATGGCTCACAAGAATATGAAATGGCTCCAAGACCATTAACTGGATAAGAAGTTTATCAGCGGGTGGAGGGAATTAATGTGGTCTTTGTAACGCCTCATGTTTAAATCAATTAACTTTCCTTGTGAAAGCATTTGGAATCACTTTTGAAGGCTACAATTGATGAAAAATCAAGTTTGAAAATTTTCATTTACGGGTTACTATTCATTGTCACCTTAAAATGTGACAAATTTGAAAATTCATAACTAATTGTAGAAAAATTGAAATTGAGTGATTCCAAGTTCTACAAAAATCTCTTTGGATAAAATTTTGAGGAAAAATAGTTTCTGAACTTATTGTTTTGAAATTCAAGCTCAATTTCATTTGAAAAAGTTACTGTTCATTTGGTCATTTTCAGATTTTACTATATTTTTTCCTAACTTTAGAAAGGCATAACTTTCTGCTCGGTTATCGGAATTAGGCAAACTACCCCTCATTTTAAAGAAAAACATCAGATCTCTTTGCTTGCCAAATCTTATGACCTAACTCACTTGTTTGATAGGTCAAACTGGAGCTACAAACTCACTGCTCCAGGACTTACGTTTTATCCCTTAACATCTCTTTAATTCTTTTTATTTCTTTGACATAGATAACTTGGGATTACTCTTTCCCATTCATTCTCATACATTTCTATTTATGCCATAAACATTATAGTTAAATACATGGCATCATTGACATCCATAACATAGTTCACAAAATAGTAGAATTATACATTTATCAATAGTCTCATCCATTAACAAGAATAATTCTCCGCTTACTTCTCCTTGCTTCTCATGCCATTATTGCCCATCATTGATTGACCTAAATGGTTGGTTAGGGAGGGGTGAGATTCAGGGGAATCTCAGTAGCAAACACTACCCATAAGCATGCAAGACATAATGCACATGCATGACATGTTATAACATTAACACATGAATGCCATGGAAAGTAAGCTAAAGCATTTCATGCTTCCATAACATATTGCCAAGGCAAAACATAACATAAACTTGCAAACATAACTTTGCAAAAATTTCATCATAGCTTAGTCACATCATGGCAACACAACCACATCATGCAAGCGTACATATCAAGCACACAGTATAGGTAAGTTCACTACCTTGTAACATGGCTTTCCCCTTGCTTTTCCTTTGATTCGCTTGTCTTTCCAACCATGTGGACATTCGGTCAACATCACCAAACATCCTCTTGGATGTTTCAAAGGTCCTAAACATAGTCATAATGATCATACAATCTATTAGAACCACTAGGTTACATAAAGTTCAAGACTAGCTCTCTTGAACCTCAACCCTTTCTCTTCCTTTTAGGGTTTTCTTTCTAGCTTTTCTAACATAAATCTCATCATTTTCTCTCCTTAAGATCCATTTCTTATCAATTAGGACCACTTTAGATGGCCTTAGATTCAAGAATACCAAATCTGGAAATTTTGCTTCGCGGGTACTGTTCACACAGAATTTCCAGAATTTTTGCTCAACTTTGAAAATTCATAATTAATTCTAGAAAAATCCAAATTGAGTGGTTCCAAGTCTCACTGAAATATCCTTAAGTTAAATTTACATGAAAATTAGTTTTAGGAACCAATTATACGCTGAACAGCACCAGAATTGTACGGAACTCGAAACTCTTCCAAAAGTTCAATACTGTTTCCAGATTTCAAACCCTAACTTTGAAAAATCACCATAAATCGTACACATATCCAAATGAAGTGTTCTACCCATGGACTTAAAGCTCACAGAGTGTACTTTAAGCATGCAAAATTTCAGAATCAGATACGCACATTAACTAATCCGAAATAGGCATAAAATCAGGTGCTATAACCATCACATACCTTATTTTAGAGTTTGATCTGGCTTGGAACCACTTGGCCTTTCTTTCTCCCTCTTCTTTCTCTCTCTAGAAACTATTTTGCAAGAGCTTCCCCATGGATTCCTTATGCTTGGACGAAATGGTAGGGAGGGGAGGGGGTATTTATAGAAAAACAGACTGAATCTGGACCGTTGATCTTAAAAATACGTGGCTCGATCTGGACTGTCCATTTTCTCTTTTGATCTTACGGTGACAAGTGTCCTATGACATCATGCTTACCTCATCATGATGACATCATATTTACATCATCAAGCCACATGTCTTTAATCCAACCGCACATGTGTCTTGCATCCGACCATACATGTGTCTTCCATCTAGTCGTACACGTAATATTTTCTTTTTCTCATCTAACCGTACACTTGTCACTTTCATGTCCTTTCATCACTTATGACATTAAAATAGGGAGAAAATAAATGGAAAATTCATGCAAAAATATTTTCTTAATTATTTCTCCACCTATCAAGCCAATCTTGCACCATATCAGATACTTTTCGAGTCTTGAATTACCCTGTACCGTTGAGACAACTTCTTCTTAAAATTCTGGCCAATAAAAGGTACACATATGGCGCCATCTTAGAGGAGCACAGATGAAAATGATTAGCTCTACTGACAGGCTACTTAACCTTACTGAGTCATGCAGTAGAGATTTCACTATAACGGGTAGACAAAAGACTGTCTAAAATATTCTCGTACTGCGTTCTGATTTTTATGCTGTCCATAAATATCTTCTGGTGACTCAGCATGATGACTCGTAGGTGTCATGATTATGCTTGATGACTCAACACGCTGACTCAGCATCGTCATGATGGCTCTTAGATATTTTCTTTGGTTTTGTCTCCTATTTAGGGGACAAAATTATTTAATATTTGACTGGAGCATTTTATTCAATCTAGAGCTCTAAAAATTCATCCAAAAATATGATAAAATTTCTCATATTCTAGAGAAAATCTGTGAATTTTCTCAGGTCATAACTCAACCTGTAGCCCCACTTAAAAATTATTCTTTAAAATGCCCTTTTTCGGCACAACTGGCTTTTAAGTATTCTTAAAGCCATTTTGCTGGTCTTCTAGGGATGAGACTAATTTTATAATTTTTTATAGTCTCTTAGATCATACATCCCCATTTTACCATAATTTTCTGAGGTTTCCTTATGACTCAAACAATTAAATCTACCTCTACATCTCAAATTGAGCCATAAACTTATAAATTCCTTTTAAGTTACCTCAGGGGTATTTTTGTCATCTCTCTTCACAAAAGAGCCTTAGAATATTATTTTCCATTTTCTGGGATTTTCTTAGAATTTTCTAAGTACTTTCTATTTTTACCCCTGATGGCCGTAACTTTCTGAATTTACGATTTTACCCCTACTTAGGCTCAACCTCATAAAACCATCTCTTTGAGGCTTCTAACTTAACCTTTGGTCTGTATCTAGCCTCTTTTTCTCTTTCTGGGCCTTTGAGACTTTATTGGAGTCTCTAACTTTGATTACCCTTTAGCCCCTTAAAACTTTCACTTTGCAGTTTAGTCCCTGAAACTGCTTTAACTTCCTTTCTCATCTTTAAGACCTCTACTAAAAAGGGGTCTGGTAGCCTATCTCATTCAGGCTATTTATGATACTTCTAGGCCCAAAAATCGGAATGTTATAGTCTTCGGTAAGAAGAAGAAGAAGACTGCCGGTGAAAGGAATATATGGAAAAAAAAGATCTATCTTTTTTGATCTTTCATATTGGCAAAATCTTGATGTGAGGCATAGTCTAGATGTGATGCATGTGGAGAAGAATGTGTGTGAGAGCTTTGTTGGTATACTTTTGCATATAAGTGGAAAGACTAAAGATGGAATCAATACAAGACGAGACTTAGTCGAAATTAGAATAAGAAATGTCCTCCACCGACAAGAAAGAGATGGTAAGAGGGCTTATTTACATCTAGCTGCGCACACATTATGAAAAGAAAAGAAAAGATGTTTCTGTGGTTTTGTCAATAGTATTAAAGTGCCACAAGGTTATTCTTCTAATTTAAGCAAACTTGTTTCAATGCAAGATTTGAAGATAACGGGAATGAAGTCTCATGATTGTCATGTGTTGATGCAACAATTACTTCCACTTACTATTCAAGGCATTATGAAAACTAATGTGAGAAATACTATTACAAGACTTTGTATGTTTTTTAGTGCCATTTACAGCAAAGTCATTGATCCTGCTGAGTTGGATAAATTAGAAAATGAAGGTTATGTGATCCTCTCTCAATTGGAAATGCATTTTCCTCCATCCTTTGTTGATATTATGGTCCACTTGATAGCTCATCTTGTTCGAGAGATAAGACTTTATGGCCCTGTGTGTTTAAGATGGATGTACCCTTTTGAGAGATACATGAAAATCCTAAAAGGGTACTCTAAGAATCCTTATCGGCCTGAGGCATCAATTGTTGAGAGATATGTAGCTGAGGAGGCAGTTGAGTTTTGTAACGCATATCTTGATAGGGTAAAGGCAGTTGATCTTTCTCAATCTCGACATGATCAGGGGAGAAGAAGCAAGGGAAATAGAGTGTCATAGTGAGGCCTATGTCAAGAGAAGTTGTAATGCAGGCACATCTATATATTTTAAACAACACGGATGAAGTTTTGCCTTACTTGAATGCTCACAAGAATATGCTGAAGAACTTGAATCCAAGAAAGAACGATATGCAACTAGCTAATAATGAACATAATAAGTCATTTGCAGAGTGGTTCAAGCGAGAAGTGTTAAAAGATGGCAATCCTTCTGAGACAATACAGAGGCTAGCTGCAGGGCCTTCTTTTGATGTTTTGTGTTGGGGTAGATATGATATAAATGGTTATTCTTTTTACACAAAAACCAAAGATGATAAGAGTACTATACAGAATAGTGGGGTGATGGTAGTAGCGGAAGCTATGCATTTTACTAGTTCTAAAGATAGAAACCCAATGTTGGCGGCAATGTCCTATTATAGAATAATAGAAGAGATATGGGAGGTTTGTTATACTAAGTTTAAAGTTCCCGTCTTCAAATGTAAGTGGGTTAATAGTAATGCTGTGCAAGTGGATGAAGAATTTGGATTTGTTTTGGTCGATCTTGAGAGGTTTGGATATAGAGACGAGCCATTTATTTAGCAAAGTCAAGCAAAACAAGTGTTCTTCATTCTCGATCTAGCAAAAAAGAAATTGTCTATCGTGCTTCATGGTAAAAGGCAAGGAGTTGGTGGAGATGATGGTGACTTAGAGCTTAATCTTGATGAAACCCCGCCTTTCATAGCTACTCGACCTAAAACATTTGAATTAGATTTGGTAGATGATTACTATGCTGTTAGAGATGATCATTGTGAAGGAATTTGTGAGGATAATCGTTGTAAGGCTTAAATGAAGTATTTGATGTTTTTTTGGTAAATATACTTAATAATGTTTTATATTAACTTGATATTTCTTATTCTTACATTTATTAATTCGTTGTTCTTTAAACAGGAAATGGACAGATCCAGTCAACAAGGTTCTGGTGATGACAACTCTTTTACTAGCCGGAGAAAGGGTAGAGGGCCAACCCGTATGAGGCATTTAGCTTTACGTGATGAGACCACACAGCCTATGAGGATTACAGTGGAGTTTGATGATGATTTGATGCCTATAGGAAAGACTGAGGCTCAATTTACTAGTTATGTGGGTTATGTCACACGTAGTAAGATTGGGATTGATATTCCTAGCTGGAAGAAGGTGGACAAAGATTTGAAGCAAAATATTTGGGAGGATATATTGGTATATTGTGAATTGTTTTCTCTACTTGTTTCAATTATAGTTGCTTAATTATTTACTATACAACTCTATGCTATTATTGTATTGCAGCTGACATTTGATGTTCCTGCCACTAAGCAAATGAGAGACCGTCTATTTAAGCAACTTGATGAACGGTGGAGGGATTTTAAGGCCATACTTACAAAACATTATATTCGTGGAAAAAAAAAAGGGTGAGCATCCTAAGGAATGATATTCGTTTATTAATGACGAGGCATGGGAGAGTTTTGTGAAGCAACGTGAAGACCCTGCATTTCAGGTTTGGTTTCTTCAAACTTAGTTTTTAATTAGGTCATATTTTATTTAACTAAACTAACTTTGTCAAATTTGTTTCATTGTCATAGGCATTGAGTCAGAAGAACAAACAAATATCTGAGCAGAGTGTATACCCACATATAATGTCTCGTGCAGGGTATAGTGGGTTGGAAAGAAGTAAGATGGAGGAACGGATGAAGAATGCACAGATGGCTGCTGCTTCAAATCCTACTGGCTACATTCCATCCATTGAGTGTCCTTCTTGCCAAGAAAAATGGAAGGCGGCAAGGATTAAAAAGGGTCAATACATTACTCCACAGTCTGCTGCTGTTGCTGAGAGGATTGTAAGTAATATTTAAGAATTATGCTTCATTAATTGCTTTTTTCAATTCTCTTAAATTGAATTTGTTGCTTTAATGTTACAGGATACATTTGAGGAGCAATTATCTCAAGGTACATTCATCCCTCAAAGACGGATGGATATCTTGGCCACTGCTATTGGAAAGGCTGACCATCCCGGTAAAGTCAGAGAGACCCCTAAAGGGATTGGTATTAAAGAATTTTTTGGCTCTGCTTCACGAAGAAGCACTAGATCATCCTCCGCTAACATGGTATCTAAAGAGAGCTCAACCAATGACTACAAAAGAAACAGAGAGAGTTCGAGCTGAACTAAGTCAACAACACATGGTAGAGATGCAAAAGATACGTGACGAATTCGATGCCAAGTTTCAACAGACTCTGATGATGATGGGCATGAGCGGATTCCAGATGCCCCGAGTATCTAAACCTTCCCAGGTAATAATCACATCTTTTCAAATCCTTTAAAGGTTCATTTGATCCATTTAAACTTATTTAATGTTCCTTAACTAATTTCATATTATGTTTCAGGGTTCACCTGTGATAAAAAGCGGGAAGGGCTGTAATAATCAGACATAGCAACTAACAGTGTCTAACCCTGACCCTAGCCCTGACCCTATCGAAGACAATGGGATGCCGTGTACTCTCTATGTGGATTATGAAAATTTACCTGTTCATGTCGCTAGTGGTCGAGCATTCATGGGCACAACGATTCACGGCAACAAAATTCTGAGCGATCAAGCAAGGGTGACAGAGGAGAGAATTGTTTGTGGTCATGGGTACACCAGTGTCCAATCCTACTGATGAGGTTTGACTCTTGGCCCAAGCTAAAGGACATTTCATTTTCTGGCCAAAGAGACTTATTGCAAAGCCAATGGTGAAGAAGGCGGCAGCGAAGAAGGCCATAACGAGCGCATCATTAGATCTTGTACTCTCGCCTCTTCCTAGTGATGTTGCGCTTATGTATTCTAGTTTGGAGGTTCTTCATTCCATAGTGCCAAACATGGATAAGCCTGTTACTTTCAAGATGCCGTTGGGGATTGTGGGTTCAGATATAACATACGACTTCACTGTTGACAAGAGGGACCTCGTTCAGTTCCTCAACTTTGAGGAGCTTGATATATTCTTCATGCAGCTCACTAATTTGTAAGTTACAATATCATTTTCTTATTTCATATTATACTTTATGCATGTCCTAATGTTTTTTATTTGAACAACAGGCACTTTAATCAAATCTGTCAAAACAGAGGACTTGAAGGAACATATGGTTTTATGTGTCCTTAAAGGGTATAGAAAGAGTTTAATACTATGGAAGCAAGGTCAATCTACATGATGACCACAATGACTCAGACTAGAAAGCCAATATATTTTGTACCTTACATGGAAGGGTAAGTGTATTATTGTATTTGAGATACACAAGTTGTATGTGTCGGATTATAATTAACATGGTTTGTCTTTTGCAGTTATCATTGGACTCTAATTGTTTGTGCCCCTTTTGATAACAAAGTTTACTGGTTTGATTCACTCTGTGGAAGTCCATCCAAAGAAACCAAAGATGTCATCGACATGTTAGTTTATGTTTATATATTTATTACTTGTGAAGTTTATAAAAACATGCTCTAATATCATTTTCTTTTATACTGTTGATAGGGCTTTTCATAGTTTAATGTTGTGGCGATTAAACAAAATAGACAACTACCAAGATGGATTCTTCCAAAGCTATATGTTGTTTTGAACTAACTTTTAAACATTTTTAGATGAATTAAAGTTAATGTTTATAATCAATAATGTCTAATATTCAATTTTATATTTCATTTTGTTAGTACCGTTGTCAACAAGGACATGTTGAATGTGGATATTATGTCATTCGCTACATGAATGACATCATTGAGACAGGAATGACTGAGAAATTAGACGAGGTAAAGATGAGTTACGTTGCATGACGTTCTTCAATTCATTTCACATTTTTGACTATGTTATTTTTTATTAACAAGTATTTCAAAATACTGCGCCATATCTCATGGATGACATCAACTTGATGAGGGACACTTTGTCAACAACATTAGTACAAAATATTGAAACTTAGCTTTCAAATAGTTAGGTCATTTCTCAAAAAATTCATTGTTAGATGTTTTCTCTTGGTTCACTCTTATACATGTTCATGATTTCTATTGTACAGAGAAGTAGTTACTTCTTTTTCAGAATTACTGTTCCTAGCCTATACGTGTTCTTTGGTCTTAACCCCTTAATTCTATTGGCCGGTTTCTCTATTTTTGCTTTATATAAAAGAAATTTCAATGCTGTATATATATTAACTAGCTAATTGATCTTGTTCTGCGTATTCTGCACTGCCTACATTTATTTGGAACTGTAAACTGCAGAGTGGTAAAAATGAAAATCGAGCAGAATTTAAAAAGAAAAGATATTTTTAACGACGGTTATATAGATAACCGCCGTTAAAAAACTTTCCCACGGCGGTTATACAAAAAACCACCACTTTCCACTGCGGTTTTCTTTGTAACTGCCATGGAAATATAACTTTCCACGGTGGTGTATTAAGCAAACACCGTGGAAATTTAACTTTCAACGGCGGTTTTTGATTTTCCACGGTGGTTTTCAACCGCCGTGTTTTCTTTACCTTTCAACATCGCCTTTATCAACTTCGCCTTCAAAACCGCCGTGAAAAGCCTTTTTTCTGGTAGTGTTATTTGATCTAACATCTGGCTAAAAGACAATTAGAATAACTGTGTTCTCAAATAAAAGGTAAACATATCAACTGCCAAACCCTAAGTACACATGGTAACTAAAGGGTACACATCGCAAGGTATAGAATGATTAAACACCTTCACTTGTAAATTTTAACTCCATAATATTAGTTTTGGCTATAGTACAAAGCTTAAGCTTTGGATTACATCAGGTGGATGTAAAGATGATAAATCTCTATTTTAATATGTTATTTGATATCTTTTTGGGGATATTTATCAACTAAAATAAAATAATTTGCATTTATTGTGGATATTTTGAATTAAAAATTGATTGCACTAAAATAGAGATAAAAAGGAAAATTTTATCATACCTTTTTAGATTTGCTCTTAAATGTTGATTTTTGAGACTTCATAATATTATCTCAATTTATTTTTTGCAGGCCTTGGAAGAAAAAGAAAAAAAAGAAAAAAAAAATAAACAAATGGATGCTTGAAACAACCGTTTTGGGGGATATGAGATTCCTAAGGCAATTAATTCATTAATTCCATCGTGCTGCAGGGAAGGACGCCGCCAACACACCCTTTAATTTCAATCGAATTTCACCATCTTTTTATGGGGAGCAACACGCTGCCTTAAAACTTGAATCCTCATTCTTTTTCTGCCAATTATGCAACTTCACCCTTCTTTTCTATGAGGACTAGTAACGCCATTCAGCTTCACAGGTTCTTTATTTTCCTTTAACAAATCTTCTATGCCCACTCTCTCACCACAGCCTCCATGAATTCTGATTGCTTCAAGCATGTTGTGGATGCTTCTAGATCCATGAGAGGCTAGTCTCATTCTGCTTCTTGGAGATAGAGGAATAGCTTGTATCACATCCTATAAATTTTAACCTACGGGATGAGGGGTTTAGAATTGAATGTGGGTTGGATAAAATAGTAGAGACAGAGACAAAAAAACTTTTGAAGTAAAACCCAGCAGGGACCAAACTGTCATTTTAAAAAGTTTGGTCAAGGAAGGACAACATTGAAAACTATACCTAAAATTCCTGAAAGTTCATGAAAAATAAAGTAAGGTGTCTAGAACAGTATTTAAGGCCTAAAAGGTGAAAACAGAATAAGAATTATTTATCAGAGAATTTTCTATAGTTATGGATTTTTTGGCTAAATAGGGAAAATTAGCCAAAGGAAATTATTTTAAATATACAAAGGTTTCAATTGTTCAGACAAAAATGAGAGAAAATTAGTTGGAAGTTTATTACGGATTGTAAAATTGTTCCTAACTTTTAAACCTATACTTAAAGCCAAATTATGTCAGTAAAAAACTAATTTTGAAAAATTTTGAATAGAAAGAGTCACTAGTCGAATTTCACCTAAGAAAAATTAGTGAACCCTCTTAATAAAAGAGAATTATTGGTGTAGAAAAATAAATTTTTAGAGCCATTGCATTAGACAGGATTTAGGAAAAATTTAACCGACACAGTATTGTTATATAGGGGAATAACCTAAAGCTAAGTGGGACAACTTTTTCTCTAATTTTTCTACTATATGTGGTGCCATTTTACAAGGAAAAGGATAAGGTTAGAATTATGCCATTTGTTAAGGGGCATAATTAGAAAAAGGATTAAAACAATTGTCATTCATCACAAATAAATATGCTAAAGACACTTGGCAAGAAGAGAAAGTGTTCATGAGTTCAATTTGGTTTTCTCTTCTTCATTCTTCTTCCAAAATTGCATCACCTAGTAATAATATAAGAGAGATGATGTAAGGAAGATGATGCAAGGGAACACATGGCAAACTTGATGAAACACTTGGCATGATCATGTAAAAGATGGCTTAAGGAGAGGAGGAAATGGTCATTGAAATTCTAATGTTTCATAAGGGCAAAATAAGAAAACCAGGGGTCAAAAATTGTCTATAAATACCCCCTCTAAGGCCCTCATTTTGGCCAACATAAGGAGACATAGAGAGGGAAGGTTTTAGTCTTGAATCAAAGGGAAAAGGAAGAGAAAGAAGAGGAAACAAATCAAGTCGAGTTCAAGCAATCATCCAAAGTAAGTTTAAGCTTCCATTAACGGTTTAATTGCCTTAATTAGTGACTAATTTAGATTTAATTTTGATGGAAAAAAATGGCCAAAAACCCTATGATATCTTGCTACCCAAAATGCAATATAGCTTGATATGAATGATTAAAAGGTGGCCTAGGGATTAAAATGATAGAAAAAGGTTGAAAAACTTGTATTATAACTTGATTTATGAAAGAATTCCAACTTGTTATAGACATACATATGTTTCAACCAAATGGAATGATGAGGTTAGGGTTTGATTCATGTTAATTTGATGCTTCCAATTAGTCTAAAAGATAAAATTGTGTGGGATTATATTGAGAAAATGTGATGGAAAATGGAGTTCTTGAACCTAAGAAGCCTCTAAGCCAAAGGGAGAATTAAGGGAATGAGTTGGATTTGGATAAGTCTAAGTTCAAATATGAATTCTACATGTAAAATCATGTATGAAAAGCATGTGAGAGTTATGTTAAGAAATATGGCACAAAACCCTAAAATCAAACATAGGGGTTACGGTTTATGTCAAGTCAAGTCATTGATGTTATTTTAGTTAAAACATAAGATGCTCCTATCATATATTTGATAGGCATTGTCCATTGGCAAGAAGGTAAGAAAAGTTGCAAGGATAAAAGAAGGGAAGAAAAAGTCAAGCTTGAAAGAGATAGCAAGAGCTTACAACTTTGCTGTTAAATTACATTATTTGTTTGTTTGCTATATGTGTGTAAGCCATGAGGTGGTTGAGCCAGATATGATGTGATGTATTAAACTCCTTGCATTTGATACCTTAGCAATATGCATAGCTGAATTATGGAATGATATGATTATGAGCTCCTTTTAAATGGCATAATAATGCTACCGAATGCATGAGAATAATGATTGATATATATATATATAGCATTACATAATATTGCATTGTTAGCATTTTTATTGTGGTTCATTGCTACTGAAGTTTCTAAGAAATCTCACTCCTTCCATATTTAAAATGATACAACCTAGGGGCTGGCTCTTCAAGAAGCAAAGGCCAAGAATTAGAGATGCTATGAAGAATTTTATGCAATGCTATAAAGTTGTGACCCTTTGTCTTGGTTTATGTATATTTGAGATAACTATGAATTGGATGAAGTAGTAACCTTACTGAATGTAACTTATAACCATATTGAGATATGGATGGATATGTATGATAAATGAGGTTACATGATTTGTCTATGGCTCAAAAATACCTAAGAAATAGCATTAAAAAGGATATCAATTAACTTAAAATGCCATAAATTAGTGAGCATGAATTTTTGATAAAATCAATGAATTTAACTATGAGATTTGGCATGCCAAGAGTGCTCATCTTAAGCTTCAAATAGAATGGTAGATCACCTAATTTGGAATTATGTATGAAAAGTTATGAATTTTTAACATGATAGCAAAAATCTGGGCAATGAAAATTTTACCAAATGAACAATATTTTTTGCACGAAATATGGAGCTCTAATGGAAAGAGAAAGGGACTAGTGAGTATTTCAAGTAATGGGGATAAGCAATCCAATAATAAGCAATCAGTTTGAGATAGAGCAAATGTCACATCCAGTACTATGATAATTAGGAATAAGAAATATTCCTAAATATTTAAGAGTCAAAAATGACAATGGGAAATAGAAAATTTTGGCGGAAAATAATTATTATAATTTTCCAAGCTAATTATGAAAAGTTTGACTAATTAAGGAAAATTGGTCAAGAATGATTATGGAAAAATATTTTCAAGCCTCAGAAAATTAAGAAAAAATAAGGATGATATCCTTTGAGAATTATATGGGATTTTAAAATTGGTTTTATGACCAAATTGCCCTTAGAGAAATTACAAGGAATTTAAGAGCGATTTAAGCTAGTTTAAGGTCTTTCATTTGGAAAATTCCAAATAAATATTTTTAAGGAGGATAAAATCTCAAGAAAATTCCTATGATATCCCAAGGAATTATAAGAGATTATGAAATTAAAAGAAGACCCTCAAGTATCCAAGATTTTTCCCAATTCCTTTGAAAAGAGGAAAAATCACTAAAGAGAAGGAAAATAGTTTTCCTTTTTATTTAATCATTGGGAAATTAAATTTGAGACAAAGAGGGCAATTTGGGAAGATAAAGATGAGGAGAATAATTTATAGATCTGACAGAAAATAATTACAGAGGCCTGAGCACTATAATTATAGAAAAGAAGTTAAACCCGGAGTAAAAGTGCACCGATAAAGTGTTAATTAGAGTCTTGCACTTTGCTTGGCCCATAAGTTGCCACTTGTCAAGCCTTCAATGGATGGTAATTAAAGCTTTCCAAGTGTCAAGCTACCAATGGAGAGGATCTTGACTTTGGAATTTAATTACATTATGATTTAAGTTAATTAAGAGGGAAATTCAAGAAGGAGTAGGCACTTGACACTTGGCATCTCATTAATGTGGGTAGATGAGATATTTTCGGAGCATTAAGTGAGGTCTTCCTCCCCTATTTTCAGATCTATATTTCGTCCAAGGAGAGATCAAGAGAGAAAGGAGTGAACTTGAAGTGGAAACAAGAAGAAAGCAACCATCTTGGATCAATTAAGGTTGGAGTTAAGGTTGGTAGTTGATTCTATGTTGTTCCTTGCTTGATTCTCTTGTTTTTTATGGTTGAAAATTTTGGTTATTTCCCTTTTATTGTGCTAGATGAAATAAATATAAAGAAGGGAGGGAAGTTTTGTTGTTCAAACTTGCTAGAACACCTCAAAGCATGATAGATCCTAGTGGTTATAAGCGGTTATAGGTTGATTTTGAAGTGTTTTCTTTGTTATAATGCATGAGAACCATTTCAGCCAAAGCAAGATCTGGACCCTAGGATGTGTATTTCAAAGTTTTGAGGCTTCCATTATGATTAAAATGAAAAATGGTGTAGGGTAAACATAAAGAACAAGTGTTGGAAGCCATAGAATCAAAGTTGTAATTTTTGGAAAGTGAACCATAGTGGTTCGGTCAAGCTGAAACTAAAAGAAGGAAATTTATTTTGTTAAATCCAAGTAGATATTTGGAATCTATATGAAAAATCATATAGGAAGGAGTCAAGAGGGAATTTTTAGGGTTTATGGAAACCAACTCTAAAAATTCAAGAACAAAGACGAAAGCTTTAAGGGGTTTAGGAGTTACTTGAGTTATGTTATTGATTTTTATGAGGAATGGTTGATGATTCTTGCTGCCCTTTTTGTGGATTGCCATGTTAGGGTTTGGAATTTGTGGAAGCAATAAAGGAGAACAAGAAAATCAAAGAGCATTGGATTAAGGTAGTAAGATTTAATTAACCTTAATGTTGAATGTTGCATTGATTGCTATACAATTTCATGTGCTATTATGTGGTTGAACTATATGATGATGATGATGATTGTGTAGCTATACTCTTTGCTTTATGTGCCTTGGCTATTGCATGTTAGAGTGCTACATGAATGAGGTAAAGTAGTTCCCTATTAATAGCAAAAGGTTGGAATGCTTGCAATTGATGCATATTAATGTTTTGCTTGATTGATCTTGCTACTGGGATTTCTTAAAATATCATCCCCCAAATACAATCTAACATTTTAGGGTCTAAAAATCTCAAGAGCAACCTGCAGATTGGAGGCTAAATTATGGTGTCACACCATAAAAATTCATGGACTTTTGGTTATGTATAAATATCAATGGTTGGTGCTGTAATCTCTAAGCAAGACGTCAGTTTAGACCCATATTTTATTAAGTTACTGAACAAATGTCTACACGAAATTTAGGATGCTTAGAGTTGATATTGTGAGCTTCAAAATTGATAGGCAGAACGTTAAAAATGGCCAACTAAACGATTTTTAATGATTTTTCAAAGTTAAGGTTTAGAATCTGGAAAAAGGATTTTTGCCAAATGGACAGAGGTGAATTTCATAAAAACCTGACGCTTTTTCTAATGGAATTGGTTCATAGGATTATTTTTCCTTGAAAAAGCATTTAAAGAGCTTTTTATAGAATTTTGAACCACTCCATTTCAATTTTTCTAGATTAAGTTATGAATTCTTGAAGTTGGGCTAGAAAACTAGATTTTTACCTAATGAACAGTAAAAATCCGGAAATCAGCGTTTTTCATAAACTTTTGAGCCCAAGACCATCCAATGTGGTCTAAAATGGTTTTGATTAAACCCTAAATGGATCCGATAGTAAGGTGCGATAGCAAAGGTAAAGCAAATGTATGAATTTGTCCATGAAATTTGGTGTGCTTACGTTACACATCCTGAGCTTTAAAAAAAAGTGGTAGATCAGCTAAAGTAGATGTGTATGCTAAGAATTGAGGTAGAAAAACTATAAAGTACTATTTGATCATATGAATAGTATATTTTCAAGCTTTTTTTTTGGAATAAATCAATAAGTAAATGAACCAGTGATATCTTTTCCTATAGAAAATTAAAAGATCTTTAAATAGAGACTTGAATCGCCTCAATATAGGTTTTTTATAATTAGTTATGAATTTTCATAGTTGGACTAAAAACATAGAATTACCAAACGAATAGCAACCTGAGAATTAAAATGCAAGATCTTAACATACAAGCCTAATCATGACTTGCCTGAACTATAATGCTTCTTAGTATGTACTAAGTGGGGTGAAATGATGGATGTTTCACTGTGAAAATGCTTTTGACAATGGCTATTTAATTAACCATAGTTAAAAGTCATTTTAAAATTTTAAACCTAACCCTCTGCCCCAATGACTCACATGTTCACAGAATGATGTGGTCCTCTTCTCTGCCGCAGCATTATTGAAAACTTCTCTTCCCACCATTTTTGACCAAATCCCATTGAAACATTACCATTTTATGCCATGTTTTTGCCATTTTCCATTGTCTATTGTTGATTTTGCTAAAGAATCAGTGTTTTTTTGAGCTTTTGTCATCTTCCACCATGTTAGTATGCTCTAACTTATTTCTCTTGCTTTCTTTGGATTGTTTTGGTTGTTTGATGATAAAAAGCATTTGTATATCAAATGGTTTGCTTCATTTTACCATTGGGATGTTTGTATTTGGTTGTTTTGAGAGTTAGGTTACATTTTGGATTATTCTATATGGCATATTGAGTATGAGTGTTAATTACTTGCTATATACACAGCATGAGTTTGAAACCTTTATTGTTGATTATTTTTGAATTTTATAATTTTTTTTATAGTTTTCAGATTTTTTTTTTGAATTCTTGACAACTTTTTTATTATGAATATGTTGAGTATATATTTTTCCTGTTAGGAACTTTAATTGATGATAAAGTTTTGTTTAAAATTTCATGGCAGACGGATATCATTTGGATTCCTATTTTGGGTTCAGAAGTTTTACTCTGAAGAAGCTCTATTTGTTGGTTGACATTGTTGTTTTTAGGATTAAAGTTCATCCAATACCATAAACTTCGTTTGGGTTCAAATCTACCAATCAAAGTTTAAAAAGAGGTCAATAATGCCAACACTATCAACGTCTGTTTTTTAAGTAGTGGGACCCATATTTTTTTAATGAAAATACAAAAGTACCCCAATGAAAAAAAGTTAAAGGTCAAATATACCCATGAACTTATACTAAAAGTTCACCAAACACTATATAATTTTTAATAAAATTACAAAATACCCAAATCTTGAAGGGTTAATGCATTAGAGTGTGTTAAAGATTATTAATTATAATAAAATTTTATTTCCCAATATTTATAATTAAAAAAGATTATTAATGTTTCTTAATAAAAAATTTTCTTAATCAACAATTTTTTCTTTTCTTAAATAAAAATCAGCTAATAGTGTTGGGATAAGCAATAATGATATTAAAATATAAAACATGATAAGTTACAAAAAGATATTTAATTATTATGTATAACATTTATCCTATTAAAATATTTTGAGCCATAACATAGAAGAATTAGGCTCAATCATCAAGCTAGTACCAAGCCTGGAGTTGAGGTAACTAGGATTAATTTATTTTATATACTTGAAGTGAATTGTAAGGCTTTCTTAAATTTTCCCTATTTAATTACCTTATGAAAATGAGTTTACAAATAAACCTTGGTGAAGTGAGAAGTATATTTATGCTATTATTAGACTCGTGTAATGTTGTAAAACTTGTGCTATAATATGAGTTGAGATTGTTGTGTGTGTGGTGCATGGTTTGTATTATGATTTACTTTGTGGTGAATCATGTTCTTAAAAGCTGCATGGCAGGCCTATACTACCATACATAGTGTTTGCCCTTCATGTAAGTCCTCATGCCATAGCTCAATAGTGAGCTGTGTAGGTACAAAAGAAGCCCTCTCATGCCATAGCCTAGTAATAGGCCGTGTAGGTATAGGAGAGGTAGACACCTTTCACACCATAGTCCAATAATGGGCAATGAAGGTTCAAGAGAGGACCCAATGACTTGAAGTAAGTGAGTAACTTTTGACCGGGTTACTCAACACAGATGGTTCAAGATCCTTGTCAAGGAGTCACAAGGAGCAGTGCGGTAGATAGGAGGGTCACTAATATAATGTTAATGTTGTTTCATAGCATTATTATGTATTGATGAGGCATATGAAGTTAGCTCTTTGTTGTGTCATTGTAGCATATGAAATTGTACACTTTAGTTATTAAATATTTAGTTTTGGCACTACCTCACCAACTTGCTATCCTATTAGTATATATGGTAAATTGACTACTTGTTACTGAGACTTAATTGTCTCATCATGTTGTTCTTTCTTTATTATTTTCAGTAGAACTGTCTAGTCAGCTAGGCATGAAGTAAAGCAGTCATAGGTTTATGCACTCTGTAACACCTTATTTTCATACACTAATAGGGTTATTCTAAATGATTTCGAACCACTAAAAGCTAGGTTTCATGTTAGGAATTGTTTTTTGTCCTTTAAAACATTTCCCACACATAGAGTTCAATCTTATTTAAGTAATGAGATTTTCCAAAAAATTTTAAACTTCTTAGATTTACTTTCAATGAAGCCTATCTAGTAGTTTAGGTAGTAGATTTTACCCTTCTTTTTTTTTCAAAACTGGTGAAGTTATCTTAAAACCTAAGGCTCTAAAAATGTGAAAGTCCATACTTAGCTAATAATTCAACACAAAATTTCATAACCTAATTCTATCATTTATTTTATATTTAAGCTGACACAAATATGAAACTTAATTAATCATACTAATCAATTATCTATATTTAACCATGCACTTGGCTATGTATCCAAAATGGCCCTTTCATGTACCCATACTCCTCCTTATGAAGCTGATTTACATGTTAGAACATAAATTTATCTAGCACAACTTTAAATCTAATAATACACATATATAACAGGATTTGTACAAATAACAAAATGTAATCTTCTGCTCTTTATATCTTTCTTCTTCAGCAATAACTATACCATTGCCCTAAAAGGTACTTGCCTTTGCTGTGTAACGCGAGAGAAAGGCATCAACTCAATGTATAATGTGCAATGACAACTAGATAAGTGTGTAAATGGCCAATATAATTTAGAACAACACCTTACAAGTAGATACACATGGCCACAACACAAACTCAAGCAAGGATATTATATGTTCAAAGTGATACATGGCAAATAAACATGTAAGCAATCATGCACAACTATATAAGAGTCAATAAGTTTCATTACCTTTTATTTCTCCTTCCAAGTTACCTTTGTTTGCTTGAACTTCTTTAGTTTTGCTTCCTCATTTGTTTTGATAGTAATGATTACATCTTATAATTCATATATATACATATATAAATGTGTATTTATAAGAGACAGATTAGTACTCAAACTCAAGTATATTACCATTGCACAACAAATTTCCCCTAAACCCACCAAACTCTCATTCATTCTTTTACTTGTTTCTTTAATTCCTAACTTATGTTTGGGTTCATAAAATCTTTCCTTGTACTTAAGTTAAACAATTTTGCCTTCTAAATCTATTGAAAGTATCAAATCTAGTGATAAACAACTATAACCCCCTTAAAATTGCTTGGCTGGAACTAGGATATAAGCACAATTCCATTTATTGGTATTTTATGGTTACTAACTACTATGATAGCATTTTGAGTATCTCCAGTGTGTTAGTTGGAATGGTTCTTTAAAGAGTATAAGAAGAAGAGATAAAGAAGAAAGTAGTGCATGATATCTTCAAGGTGTAGGCAATAATTTCCTTTAGGCTTAATTCTCCAGCTATTCCTATGTTATAGAGTGCAAGTCGGGTTGATCAGAAGATTTTCTTAAGGATACAATGAAGACCCTTAAGTATGAATTGCACTTCTAAGACTCAAGCCAAGATAACAATGGCCTTTATGAAGTGATAATTTGACTCTAGCTCTGCATGCACTCAAAGACTGAGTTTGATTTTGATGTTTGTATTATGTTGTATCTTTCTTGATGTGATTTTCAAATGGAGTGATGATGAGGTTTATATAGACCATAAAGCGATGCCTCAAAGAGATGCCTCTTCAATTAAAAGTCACACCCATATGTTGGTTCATGAACCAACATAATTTAAGTAACTGAAGGTGATTTAATATCCTTTTTATGAAGAGTTAGACCTTATTAATATGTAGATTGCCTTAAGAAAACAATAGAACCTTTCACCAAGTAGTGATTACCATACCTTTTTAATATATGCCTGTAGAAATTAACCTTGGTGTCTTTTGGTGTTCTAACTTTCTGTGTATCCCTTCATATAAATATGTTAATTTATATGAAGACACAACCCTTCATATAAATTTATTAATTTAATAAATTTACATTTGACTTTTTAAAGACACATCTCTTTATTTTAACAGTATTCCAATAATGTGTATACTCTATCATTTTAGAACCTTTGTTCCATATCTAAAATACCAAAATAATAAGCCGTTACAAAATTTGACTTTCAACTCTGCTTTTAATACCTTTAATTATGTTTTAGATAGCTAAAACAATTGTTTGATGTCTTTAAGCTTCAATAGTAAATTATGTAAAATTTCAACTTTTACATCAACTTTTGACCCATCTATTGTGTTTCCTTGAATAAAGCACTTAAGGTCATTATCTAGTTTTTCTTTTAAATTTGGAAATTTTCCATCTTCAAATCATTGATTTAATTCACACTTATATGTCCCTAACCATCACTTATATATATAGTTTGCTCACTCATCATCTTCAAATAGCATTAAACAGCAACATGCATATAATTTTTAACTTCAATAGTCTATTTTCACCATACCACAATAGCATACATATATGTATATATAATATTTATTCCATTAAAAACTTAAGTGCAGCTTTCATTGTCAACAAATAAGGTTCATTTTCATTAGACAACGTTTCTTCTATAATTTTCTAAAATTCCAACTCCATAAATTTCAATCCAATCTTCATTTTAGTATCTCAAAGCATGGTTTAATCATCTATAATAATTATTCAGCATTTAGAAATGCTAAATAGTGAGTTTTAGATCATATTCTAACTTCAAAATTCAAACTCATCAAGCTTTCTACCACATACATGTATACAACAATTAAATCATAACCTTCATTGGAATATACACAATCTAGCATCCTTAAAATTTCAAAACAGCAACTCTATCAGCTCTAAAAATTTTCTAAATTTGAGAAGGGATTCAAACCATCTGGCCAATCATAATCAAGAATGCTCAATCACAAAACAGGACAATTTCATCAATTTGAGCATCTAATCTTTTGTTTAAATTTTTGACTGCATCACTTAGAAGTCTTCAATTATGCTTTAATAATTTATGATACCCATTTAACATTTGGAAGCATCAAACAGTGGAGTCCCTTCTATTTTTACCCCTAGCTTTCAGCTCCCAATATGCTCATAACATCATACAATCAAATAACATTTATATAATCTATATATTTCATCATTTAAATAATTCTATCAAATTTCATAAGAAGAAACTACAAAGATAACTCTGGAAAGCAAGGTCTAAATTTGAAATCATCTTTCCATAACCATATTCAATCATGCAAGTCAAGAAACAAATAATACAACATATATTCTATCTTCCCTTAGTGTTTTCTCACACTATTATACAGTGCTCTTCATTTTCTCTCTCTAAAACCAAATTTCAACCACCACCATCTTGCAAAACACATCCCAAATGAAGAAATATAAGATGAGAGAAGATTTATGTGGCTTATGCCCAAATCCAAGCTTGCATGCAAGAAATCACTATTTCTTCCTCTCCTTCCACTTTGGTCTTCTTCTTTCTCCTCTTCTCTCTCTCTCTCTCTCTCTCATATTTTGTTCTTTGTTTCTATCATGAAAATGAAGAGGAAAGGTGGAGTTGATGGGTTTATAATAGCCATTAGACCATTTTGCCCTTTTACCTTGTCCATTATTCAGAAAACCAAATTATTCTAGAAATTAATCCATAAGACTATAAGGATTTTATTTCTCAATTAATTTCTTTACCTTATAAAGTAATTTCTCTAAACTTTTCAGGCCACAAATAAACTCTGAACTATTTTTCTTGAATTTTCTAAGAAAATAGGCCTTAATTTCATAAATTAATCCTTAATAGTTTCTAAGGATTTTTTTTTGCCTTAATTAGCTTTTTCACCTTAAAAAAATACTTATCATAAAAATATTGGCTCAAAAATTAACCTTTAAATATTTTTTTATGGAATTTTTTTGAAAACAGGCCCTCATCTTAAGAAATTGTGTTTAAAATTTTTTAAGCCATATTTAGGGAATTAAACCTCTTCATGGATTTTTTAGATGATCAGATAACATTCCATAATGCCTCCCTAAATTTTCTTAGGTGTCAAATAATTTTAATAATTATTTTTTATCTCCAAAAAATTGTTGGAAATTGTGCCCTAAGGGCCAATCATTATGTTTTGAACATTGTTAATTTATGAGTTTATTAATTACGTTATCATATTATTTGCATGTTTACTGTGATAACTATCCTTGGATAACTCATGGTTTATCCTAAATGTCCCTGGTCGGTCATCTATGTGGGAGCAAAGATGAAATAAGACCAGTATGACTTTAAAGATATATGGAGATATAAATTAAAGTCATAGGCACATGTAAGAGTACAAGGTGTTGGACCGACCCGCTATGAGAGAGCTGCATGGGTTAAGTCATAAGCTTCTCTCATATACAAACCATGTCACTGTGCCCTTTGACCTGAGATCATCATGGATTCATACATGAGAAACGCTTAGCTTTGACCTAGTCAAAAGTCACTTTTGACCAAGTGATCATAAAGACTATGTTCAGGCTTAGT
Organism: Neltuma alba; assembly: GCF_004799145.2. NCBI lineage: Eukaryota > Viridiplantae > Streptophyta > Magnoliopsida > Fabales > Fabaceae > Neltuma > Neltuma alba. Next base: position 265,764 of record NW_021636921.1, on the reverse strand, counting down.
GGTTTTTCATGCGTAGGAATGTGAATGGTCAAGATGGAATTTGTCCCTCACATTCGTAGAGAGACATTACTGGGCCCCTCGATGAGTGAGTCTGAGAAATGTATGGCCATACTATAATGGAAAGGTAGTTCCATTTCTATACTCAGACTACTCAGGGATCGAGAAAGTAACGGTCATGAATAGGAGGATGACATTCTCCATGCCTCATCCATGACCAAAATGTCATGAGACAAAAGGGACGTGATATGGTTGTATGAAAGGTTGCATCGTTCAATGATCCTCATATGATTTGGGTAGTCGTGATGTCTTGCTAGAGACCGCTTATGACTTGTGGGTCATCATAGTTAATGGCCCACTGCCAACTTCATATGGGCCTACAGGGTCGCACACAAAATAGCCCGACACGAGTTATGATGTCCAGATTCATTGAATCTAAGATATGTCCAGATTCAATGAATAATATAGGGTGGACGTGTGTATATATATATATATATAAATTCGTATATATATATATAAATATAAAAGATATTAATTGTTAGATTTAATTTATAAGGATAAATTAAATATATACAAATTAATTCCGTCATCTCTTTATTAAATAAATAGGAGAATTAAATCTGTGAGACGGATTTAATTTAAACCATATTTATTTAATTGTTCTCTTATCTGATTAGGCAATATTTTGATATTGTATTAATTTTGGAATTAATTTAGAGTTAATTTCGAAATTAAATATTATTAATTAAACCTATATAGCATCCTATATATTGGTATGAGGAGCTAGGGTTTAACTAAGAGAGAACCAACACCTAAGAGACGGCCAAAGAGAGGAGAGAGGACGGATTCCTAAAACCCTAGACGGACATAGGCGCTAGCACGCCGTTCGAGGTTGAGGGCTACTCGTGTGGATACCGGTAGAGGAAGCCGACCGGAGTTGTTGACTTCGAACGACAAAGGAGGCACCAGAAGCATCCTGAACGGCCGAATCATCAAGTCACCAGGGAATCGAACGCCTAAAGGTAATGCTTCTTACTACCTGACTTAAACGCGATCGGTAGATCCGGGAAAGGGAATGAAAGTTTTAAAATTTCGAGTTGTTTTTCCGCTGCGCGTTGTCTTTCAATTCCCTTCAAAAATGTCATTAAAAAATAAGCTTTTTGGCTAATAAAATAATTGTGAGACTCTAGTCCCTAAAATAATTCCTTTGAGCATCCTAATTCCTCAGCAGCCTATTTTCTAGAGTCTTAAAATTTGGGATGTTACACACTTTTAGCCCACTAGGCCTCTTATGACTATTGTGTTGTATTGATTGTGTATATTGCCACGTTAGGACCCATATTTTTGTGCTAACTCATTTATACTCTTGCTGATTACTGGATTACTGTACCTTGTGGAATGCTATTAGAATGGCCATAGGTCATAAGATTTTATTGCATGTGACTACTTGTGGATCCATACCAAATCTATCTTAGAAAAATCTTATATGTTGTTGTGTATTTAAAGTATGTTGTGATTATTTAATTTGAATAGTTGCATGACTTGTGGGCTTGGCTTCGCCCTTACTATTCCTATACCTAAAGTCTTATTGTGTTGGTTGGTTGTGATGGGTTTTAAGGCTAGTACTGTGCCCTGGACCTTTATTGTAAATATTGTTGGGCTTGTGAGCTTTCTGGTATGCCTTAAGCTTCTAGTGTTGCTGTTGATTTAAATTAAACCCTCCTTAAAACCATGGTAGTTTTTTTCACTACTCTAGTGCAATTCTTTTTCTATCATCATTCTTATATTGTTTTATAATTTATGTTTTGGGGAAAACAACGGTAGTAGCAGCACTAACAGGAGTAACAACATTAGTAGTAAAGGATGACTATTTAGCCACTAGGAGTGGCTGTCTATCATCAACTTCCTAAGACCACAATGATGGTTCTAAGGCATTGTTTCCACTCTATTTAAACATTTTACCCTAACTCCTTTTATACATAAAACTAATATCACTCTCCTTCTCCCTCTTTGATACAGATTCCTCTAAGAACCCAAGAAATGATACCAGGAGTAGGAATAGTAGTAGCAACACTAGCAGCAGTAAAAGTAATTGCAACATATGCTGTAGCAGCAGGAGAAGTGATGACTATTCAGTTACTGGGAGTGGCTATCTATTTTCAACTTCCAAAAGCCATAATAATGGTTCTTAGGCATCATTTCACTCTATTTAATTCTTTCATCCCAACTCCTTTTATACAAAAAATTAAAATCACTCTCCTTGTCCCTCTCTGATACAGATTCCTCTACTACTACAAAAAAGACATATAACGACGGAAAACAACAGCGGCTAAATTGAAAAACACCATGAAAAAAAGACAGTGACATTTTTGTAAATAATTGTTGTAACCGTTAACTTTCCACGGCGGTTTTCTTAACAAACGCTGTGGAAAGATTTAAAATTAACCCTATCACGGTTCTATTTTTCGCTTTTCACAGTTTCACATCAGTAGTGCATCGTGGTCCCCCTTTGTCCACCACCGCCAAATTGCAATACTAGCCAATCCCCCCTTGTTTCCCACTATTAAAAGTCCTCCATTTCACTTGTAGTTGCTTATCTCTGTCTTCCGTCACATTTTCACATTTGAATCGTCTCTACTGAGTGAGTTTCCTCTTCTTTCATTCTTTTCATTTTTTCTTGGTTTCTTGGATGTATTGACCATAAAAATCTATTGTATTTCAAATAGGTTGATTGGTTTTACATTTTGAATGTCTTGCATTGTCTTTTTTGAGTTTTTTTATGTGTTTGAGGTGTTGGTTGGTGGCATTTGGAGTTAGAAAACCTCAATTTCTTCCTATACACGACATTAGAATCATGTTTAAATGTTCAAAGTTGATTAGTTTTTAAGTTTTTGATGTTTTTATAATTTTTTGATACTTTATTTCAAATTTTAGTATATTTTTATAATAAACTTGAGAATTTACTAATAAATAATCTATTCAGTGTTTTGTCAAATTTTTTTTTTGTTATGAACTTTGATTGATGGTGAAGTGTTGTTTAAAATTTCATGACAAATGGATATCATTTGTATTCCCGTTTTGGATTCAAAAGTTTTAGCTTTAAGAATCTTTATTCATTGAATTGGTTTGAGATTTAATTGTTACTTTTGTTTTGTATCCTATTTTTGTTTATTATATTGCTGGTTTTGTTGATTAATTGATTGATTTGTCTATTTTTTAAATAATTTGGGATTTGTTATATTTAATGAAAAATTATGTCGAATTTTTTTAAAATAAAAAAGACATTCTCTTTAATTTGTAATTAAGCATTAATCAATAAACACTTGATTATTTTATTTATTTGAATATTTGAATCAAGGAGTTAGAATTGAGCTTGACAGTACAACTATGCTCATTGACTCTCTGGAACAATGGATCATAGTTGGATGAAAGCTAAGAGAATTAGCAAAGAATATGAGGATGGGATTGAAAGGTTTCTTGAGTTTGCTCAGAGATATGTCCCTCATAAAAGAGATGGATTGTATTGTTGTCTTTGTGTCAAATGCTTAAACAATAGTCGACAGAGTATTCCTGAGATAAGAGGGCATCTTATTTGTGATGGGATAAATTTGACGTATACAAATCAAATATGGCATGGAGAAATTAAAAAGACTATACTGTTTAGAAAGGAGAAGGCTGTGAATGATGACTTCGGTGATAGAATTTCGGATATGTTTTGTGACATTAGATCTGAGTCCTTTACACAGTTCTCTCTTGCATGTGAAACCTTCTGTAGTGATGCAGAGACGCCTTTGTACCCAAGGTGTAAAGATGATTACACGAGGTTGACAAATGTGCTGAAATTGATAAACTTGAAGGTAAGAAATAGTTGGACCGATGCTAGTTTCACGGAATTACTTAAACTGTTGAGTGATATTCTCCCAAAAGGGAATTCACTTCCAAAACGAATGTATGAGGCAAAGAAAATTTTGTGTCTGATGGGTTTGAAATATGAGAAGATCTATGCGTGCCTTAATGACTGTATATTGTTCATAAATGAGTATGGAGGGCTGAATAAGTGCCCTAAATGTGGGACTTCAAGATACAAAGTTAAGAAAGGCGATGGTAATTATGATGAGATGACCAAAGGTCCTTCTTTGAAGGTTCTGTGGTATCTTCTAATAATACCATGATTTAAGCGTTTATTTGCTAATGCCATAGAAGTGAAGAACTTGAGATGGCATTCTGATGAGAAAATATGTGATAGAAAACTTCGTCACCCAGCATATTCCCCTTAATGGAAAGCAATAAATCAAAAATTTTCTCAATTTGATTGTGAGGCAAGAAACCTTTGACTAGGGTTTTATACGGCCGGATCTAATTCATATGGTAATCTTAGTAGCACACACATTGTTTGCTCCTCGTAATTTACAACCTGCGTCCTTGATTATGTATGAAAAGAAAGTATATCATGTTATCTTTGATGATCTCAAGGCCAAAACAGCTCAGAAATGATATCGATGTGTATTTGGTACCTTTGATTGAGGACCTGAAGAAATTATTGGAGGAAGGTGTTGATATGTTTGATGCATATAAACAAGAGACCCTCAATTTACCTAACATGATCTTCACCATGATAAATGACTTCCCAATATATGGAAATTTGTTAGGATACAGTGTTAAGGGGCATAAAGAAGGAGGCACTCACTACATGCAACTTAAATATGGAAGGAAGACGGTCTACCTTGGTCATAAAAGGTTTCTTAGTCGGCACCACCCTTACTGTAGGTTGAAGAAGGCATTTAACGGCTCACAAGAATATCAAATGGCTCCAATAACATTAATTGGAGAAGAAGTTTATCAATGGGTGGTAGGAGTTAATATGATCTTCAGTAAAAAGAAGAAGAAGACTGTCGGTGAGAGGAATATATGGGAAAAAAATATATATCTTTTTCGATCTTCCATATTGGCAAAGTCATGATGTGAGGCATAGTCTAAATATGATGTATGTGAAGAAAAATGTGTGTGAGAGCATTGTTGGTACACTTTTACATATAAGTGAAAAGACTAAGGATGGAATCAATACAAGAAAGAACTTAGTTGAAATTGGAATGAGAAAACTCCTTCACCTACAACAAAGAGAGGGTAAGAGGGCTTATTTACATCCAGTTGTGCAAACATTATCAATGGAAGAGAAAACAAGTTTTTGTGATTTTTAGAATAGCATTAAGATGATGCAAGGTTATTCTTCTAATTTGAGAAAACTTGTTTTGATGCAAGATTTGAAGATAGCAGGGATGAAGGCTCATGATTGTCATGTGTTGATGCAGCAATTACTTCCAATTGCTATTTGAGGCACTACGAAAAACAATATGAGAAGCACTATTGCGAGAATTCATATGTTCTTTAATGCTATTTGCAGTAAAGTCATTGATCTTGCTGAGTTAGATGAATTAGAAAATGAAGGTTATGTGATCCTCTCCCAATTGGAAATACACTTTCCTCCATCATTTTTTGACATTATGGTCCACTTGATAGCTCACCTTGTGTGAGAGATAGGACTTTGTGGCCCTGTGTGTTTAAGATAAATGTACCTATTTGAGAGATACATGAAAATCCTAAAAAGGCACTCCAAGAATCCTCATCGACCTGAGACATCAATTGTTGAGAGATATGTAGTTGAGGAGGCGGTTGGGTTCTGTAACGTATATCTTAATAGGGTAAAGGCAGTTAGACTTTCTTAATCTCAACATGATCAGGGGAGAAGAAAGGGAACACGAGGTGTCATAGTGAAGTTCATGTCTCGTGAAGTTGTAATGCAGGCACATCTATATATTTTAAATAACATGAATGAAGTTTTGCCTTGCTTAGATGCTCACAAGAATATGTTGAAGAACTTGAATCCAAGAAAGAACGACATACAACTAGCTAATGAGCATAACAAGTCATTTGCATAGTAGTTCAAGCAAAAAGTGTTAAAGGATGGCAATCTTTCTGAGACAATACAACGGCTAGCTGCAGGGCTTCATTTTGAGGTTATGTGTTGGGACAGATATGACATAAATGGTTATTCATTTTACACAAAAACCCAAGATTATAAGAGTACTATGCAGAACAGTAGGGTGATGGTAGTAGCTGAAGTTATGCATTTTGCTGGTTCAAAGGATAGAAACCCAACGTTGGTGTCAATGTCCTATTATGAAGTAATAGAAGAGATATGGGAGGTTAGCTATGCCAAGTTTAAAGTTCCTGTCTTCAAATATAAGTGGGTTAATAGTAATGCTATGTAAGTAGATGAAGAATTTAGATTTATTTTAGTTGATCTTGAGAGGGTTGGATATGGAGATGAGCCATTTATTTTAGCAAAACAAGTATTTTATGGTACCGATCTAGTATCATGCTCCAAGGTAAGAGGCAAGGAGTTGGTAGAGATGACAGTGACTCAGAGTTCAATCTTGGTGAAACCCCATCTTTCACAGCTACTCGACCTAAAATAGCTGAATTAGATTTGGTAGATGATGACTATGCTAATAAAGATTATCATTGTGAAGGAATTTGGGAGGATAATTATTGTAAGGCCTAAATAAATTATTTGATGTTTCTTATTAAATTCATTTCATATTTATCATTTATTCATAATGTGATTTTTTTGTTAAATATACTTGATGTTTTATGTTAAATTTACTTGATGTTTCTTATTCTTACATTTATTGGTTGTTTTTTGAACAAGAAATGGACAAATCTGGTTAACAGGGTTCTGGTGATGACAACTCTTTTACTAATAGGAAAAGGGCTAGAGGGCCAACCCGTATGAGGTATTTGGCTTTACATGATGAGACCACGTAGCCCCCGATGATTATAGTAGAGTTTGATGATGATTTGAAAGCTATAAGTCCTTAAGGAGCTTAGTTTACTAGTTATGTGGGTTATCTAGCACGCAGTAAGATTGGGATTGGCATTCCTATTTGGAGAATGGTAGACTAAGATTTGAAGAACAATATTTGGGAAGATATTTTGGTACGTTATGAATTCTTTTCTCTATTTGTTTCAATTATAATTCATTATTTACTTATAACTCTATTGTATTGTATTGCAGCTGACATTTGATATTCCCGCAACTGAGAAAATGAAACACTATCTATTAAAGCAACTCAATGAACGATGGAGAGATTTTAAATCCACGCTTACAAGGGAATATCTCTATGGAAAAAGAAAGTAGAGCATCTTAGGGATCGATACTATTTTATTAGTGATAAGGTATGGGAGAGGTTTGTGCGGCAATGGGAAGTGACTATCCATCTTCAACTTACAATGACATAATGCTGGTTCTAAGGCATCGTTTTCACTCTATTTAAACATTTCACCCCAACTCCTTTGTACCAAAAACTATTATCACTCTCCCTCTCTCTCTTTAATTTGTATTCCTTTGAGAACCTAAGAAATACAAAATAAAAAGAGACTTGAAAATAATAATAGTTAATTAGCTAAATCCTAGAGAAAATCCTAAGCTATAAAAAGGCTCCATAAAGAGTTGATTAAACTTTTGCAACCTAACCATATTCTATCACAAATAAGAAACACAAGGAAATACTTACCAAAGAAAACTCTCATTCATAACTTTCAATCTCCCAAATAATAGAGTACAACTTGGTCTTTAAATAGACAAAATTTCTAATCCTAAATTACTCTAAAAATTAAAAATAAATCTATTCCAAAGATATGCTATCTATCTAAATTTTAAGGATACAATAACAAGATATTAAACAACACTTTTAAGATCTCTATTTGACAACTCATAAATATAAAACAATATCCTATACATTAAATCTTTCTAATAATCTACTAAATACATAAATGACTATTTTAAAGAATAAAATTACATTAAAAATAAAAATAACATGAATTAATTAGGAGCCCTCTTATGCAAGATCTTTTATTTGTCTTCTTCCACATTTGCTTCTACAAAGTTGAATGTCATGCAAGATATTTGATAGAATTGCCCTTTGTATTCTTGTCATTCTCTCCCTCTTGAAAAAGAGTCGTCCTTGACTCTTGAGAGTCTTCAAGGGATGCTTAAGAACAACAGGTGAAATAACTATGCTAGAAGAAAGGTGGTTGGAGCTCTCATTTTTACTCCACTTAAATCATCCTCAATCATATGCTCCTCAATCTTACTTTCTTTTTCTTTTTCACTCTCATTTTGAGAAATAGCTATACTGTCAATCTCTCCTGTATCTTTCTTTTCTATCTTTTCCTTTTTACTCAATTTTTCTCTGACTTCACAATCTTTAGAAATTCTAATTTCATCTTGACATGCTTGCTTGGAACTAAAAGGAGATAAACCAACTTTTTGGTTGTTTAGGATAGAAGAATTTTCTTGTAATCATTGTATCTAGCCTTCTTATCAAATTTTCATAGGTGACCAAGTAAAATATGACAACGCTGCATTGACACCACATGCCAAAATAATTCATCACCATACTTGCCGATAGAGAAAGATAAAAGAACTTACCTACTCACCTTATATTCACTGGCTTTATTCCCCCTTTGCAAGGTGTATGGTGTAGGATGCTCAATGGTAGGTAAACTCAATTTCTGTGCTAACAAACTACTCGCAATATTAGCATAGATACCACCATCAATTATCATATTGCAAATTTTATTATTGATGCAACGCCTTGAATGAAATACATGCTCAAGTTGCTCTTTTTTAGTGGACATCATGCTAACCTGCTAACCTGACTCTGACACAGATTGATATAGATTCCTCTAAGAACCCTAGAAACACAAAATAAAAAAAGACTTGAAAATAATAAAAGTTGGTCAGCTAAAACCTCAGAGGAATTTGTATCTAGATCCTTAGCGATAAAATCTATGAGGATTTGATCAAATTATTGCACCCATTACAAATATAAAAAAACACAAGTAAATACTTGCCACAAAAAATTTCTCATTCATAACTTTCGGTCTCCCAAATAATGGAGTACAACTTGGTCTTTAAATATACAAAATTTCTAATCCTAGTCACTCTAGAAATTAAAAAAATACATATTTTAAAATTATATATTCATAATTTGTAGTAAGAAGTAACTTGTACAAGGTAGCTAGAGTTAAATTACACAGGGGATGACTTCAGAAAATTAGTGGGTTTATTCAGAATAAACTACGACTTGAAGATCGAATAAGATACTGTATAAGAACATTTTGTCACTTTGTAGTTTTGATGCAATTATTTGAACAAGGACCAAAATACAAAATTTTTTTATGAATACTCAAAGTATTGTTTGAGTAAACTTGGACAGGTTATTCCAACATCTACTTGGACAAAGAAAGTTCCAAAACAAATTTTTTATTATTGAATTGAAGTGATGTTCGAATAAACTTGGGCAGACTATTTGAACAAAAACTCAAATAAAGAGGATTTAAAGAATGTATCAAAAAAAAAAGGAGAGGATTTAAGAAACACTTTTTGTTGTTATTCGAATAAGGTAGCGAATAAAAATAGTTTTTATCTGAATATTATCATGGGCCAAGTAAACAAATAAAATACTAAGTTAAAGAATCCTTTATTCGAATAAACCATACAAGCTTTTGTTTAAAGAAGCACTACTATAAAATGACAAATACTTGCTGGTTATTTTGGGTCATATTTGACAGTTGAAAACCGTCAAGTATACCGGTGTCATATATTTCAATCGTAGATATTTGATGGTTATTAATCGTCAAATATTTCAATAATATTTCATGATTTTAAATAAAGAACTGTCAATTATTATTCAAACAATTGACGGTTTTTCAGAAAAACCGTAAACTATGTGTCTAAATACTTGACGGTTGTTTCTGAAAAACCATCAATTATTTGGGAACAAAAATTGAGGATTTTAATTAGAAACCATCAATTACAAGTATCAATGCTTTGAGGATTTTGGGAACAAAACACTTGACGGTTATTTCTGAAAAACTGTCAAGTATACTTTAATACTTGACGGTTCCATATGGGATTTTTTTTTATACGCGTTCTGCTGTGCCAGCAGCCCCCTTGCAATTTTGAAACCGAACAAAGGCGCATTCAACAGAACCACGCAGGCTGGCATTCAAACCAATTCAGCCATATACATCTTAATGAACCAAAAATATTTTACATTATTATATACACATGAACCAAAACCAGCTGTGATATTAAAAAAACTTGTGTTTAAGGTAAGTAATATAAAAATTTTGGGAGAATTACAATGAGGTCCCAAGTAATTAAAAAACAAGTCCCAGATGTTGTCATTCTCACTGTAAGACTTGTTATTTCAGACTGCTCAGGTTGTTACTTGGGACTTTGTAGTGATTATTTCTCTTGTGTGGGACTTGAACGTAATTCTCCCAAAAATTTTGGACAAGTACAAAAGGTGAACCAATTCCAAAATTAGCCAATTGCCAAAGTTGTGCAATGCCAAAAACTAACCAACTACCAAAAATGAACCAAAACCAAAATTGAAACCAAAGTTGTACATGCAATGTCTTAATGTACACTTCCCTATCTATTTTGTGCCCACTGACAGAATAAGGCCATCGCCAACTTTTCAACGATTTCCTCCATCTGAGCGGATGAATACACTGTGCAATATGTGTTGGTAAAGTACTGTATGCAACCACAAATTATGACATAAGTTAGATATAAATGTAAAGCTACAATAAGTACAATTCTCAAATATATAAATTGAACTTTAACAAATGCATATTACCTGTGTAGGGATTGTATCGGCATTGTGCATAATTATCTTCTTCATAAATTTCATCACGCAATATCCACAATAGGAGCTTTTTTTGGGATGACGTGGGCACTATAAAGAATGGAAAAGGAAATAATATTAGTCAATCATATAAATAAACCATATTTAGCAGAATAGTAAATAATGGTAATAAATACCTTCACTTTCTTCCACAGGAAGGTATCATCAAATTGGCCGTTTTTTACCAAGGGGCAGGGTAAGGCTTGATTTGTACGATATAGCCACAAAGTCCTGAAAAGACAATAAAATTGAATATTAATGATTGTCAAAAATTAGATTGAAGCAAGAAATTAAATTAAATTTAAATAATAGAATAAATGTTACTTGTTGAACAATAAAACCATAAATGGTCTATTGGTTGGATCCCCATGAAGAGAATCATGATACCAATCCTTGGCTTTGTGGGATTAACCACAATCAGCATCCAATGTCCCCTAAGTATAAGAAAGACAATTAGAACAATAAAAAATTATTTTGAAAATGAAAGAATTTAGGAAAGTTCAGTATACTACATACGTACCCTTGACAGTAAGGCACCAAAAACAAAGTCTGAGCCCCCGGTACTGCCCTAGAAATGAAGATATCCAACAAGTCTCTAGATAAGTCTTTCTTCATATCAGGTCTATGGCTAGCAAAAGTATGGGGGCTAATAATCTTGAGCTTGTCATCAAGGCCACTGGGGGCTATAAAGTTCTTGAGAAGATATCTAAATCAACAAACAAAGATATCAATAGGATAAATGCTCAAGTACTTAAGTATTTAGTTAAGGTTTTAACAAATACCTGATATAAAAGTTACAGGCATTTGTGCTAGCCATTCCATGCGTAAGAATTTCTTTCAATACTTCATTCGTGACGTACTCTGACGAGGGTCAACCGTAGACCTCTAGCTCAAACTTTAGGGGAATCATAAAATCCTTGCCATGTTCTAATCTGGCCCCAACTGCATATTCCTCAAGACATATTTGGAATCTTGATGATACCGCTTGAATGGGCTTAGAGGGCTGTTTCTGTGGTGATGATAATAAGTGATCACCCAATAGGCTCTTCTTCCCCTTAGACTGACAAACAGACTTTTAGTAATTAAAATAGAGTTTATTTTAAATCAGCTGAATGTGTAGACCTAGACATATATACCTTTGAAGGATGTCCTAATGTAAGAAGACGGCCAGGCCAAGCGACAAAGCTACCTACTGCTTGAGCCACTGTCTCTGCATCTGGGGTGGGCATCGGGAGGGCATAATTCACATCAATAGCAGTGTTCAACTGCACCCTCACATGATCAGCAGGGAGAGGCACATTATGAATCATACTCTCCCCTGATAAATTGAACATGCGGACTGTTGCAACAGTGTGATGTTTAGGGCTATCCGCTATACACTGAACATCCGCTTCACCCTAGTTTAACATGAGAGACAAGTTGGCTAGATATATAAATTATTGAATGTAATTGTATAAACACAAGTATTATACCTCAGGTAGCAAGGGGAATGTGCAACTGTCTTTGCCACTTGGGCTGAGATTCAAAGCCGACTGTGGTGCTTGATTCTTGATCAAATTCTTGATTAAGAGCGCTTGCGCTTTAACTTGCTCCTTTAACCAACGTGTTTCTTCCTTCAGCTCCATGAACTTAGCAGAGGAAGGCGTGCATGATGAAGAAGGCTTTTGTCGGTACCTGAAGTAATCCCTCTTCGTGACTCCATAACCGACGCCCTTAAGAAGACCAGGATGGTTAGGAGTCCCTAATGCCCTTATCAATATATCTTGGTCATCTGCAGAATATGCCCCCTGCGAAACTTCCTGGGACAAACTCTCCTGTGCAACAAACATTGACATAGTTATTCATACTTAAAGATATTTGACAATAACGTGAGGATTATTTTATTTAGAATAATACTCACCATCCTGTCCACGACCTCCTTAACGTGAGGATTATCAATTTGGCCATCTTTATTTTGCCTGGTCAATGCCCACAATATCTGACGGGATATAGTGACATCTGATCCCTCCTTCTGAGTCACCTCTTGCTCGAGGCCTGTATAACCCAAGCACCCCTTTTGGTAGGGATATTCATTCTTATTTACCCTTTCCTTATTTTGGGTACTTAATTCCTGTAAAAACAAAGTAGATTCACAATTAAACAGTGTATAGATTAAACAAAATGGACTATTTAATATCGAAAAGAGCGAGGATTATTACTTGAAATTGACTATCACGACGTGACGTCACAAAAGCAGCCCAATCCTCTGGTTTGACCAAGTCCCGTATCAAGCTAGGAACCTCGGACTCATCGACTGTGGAAGGATACTTCAAGTACTTGTGTGTCACAAAGTATCAAAAAGAACGCAGTGCCCTCCCAGCCTTCCCCTCCATAAACTTCTTCCTGCTCTCATCTATATCAAATGCGAACTGCAAAACATATAAAACAACACATTAGTATCACGCAGCTTGTAAGAAAATGAAATTTGAGTTGTTATAATATATTGCTGATACATCTGTCCAAATAGCATCTCATACTGAACGATCAACCCTCCCCAGTGCTGCGCTGTAATAGGCACGGTGCTTCGTGCCACTATGCCAATATAGCTGATAAATTTATTTGACTGTACAGCTTGTCGTTTCTTATTCCACTATACGACAAATGTCTTTCCTTCCATTCAAGCTTTCATGACCTCTTGCATGACACAAAGGCCCCTCTGTATGCTTGCTGCCTCGTCTTACAACTGTCTCTCCTAGTGAGAGGCATCTCTCGGCTGAGATGGATTATCAGTGCTAAATCTACTATCGTCTACCATCTGCAATGAAATTCAATTAAACAAAATGAATCAAAATCCATTAAATGAAAATAAAGTCATTAATGATGAAATTGACTTGAACAAAATTAAAACAAATAAAAGAATCAAAGAAAATAATAAGAGAATTTACATGCATGTTTAAGAAGATCTTTTTCTTTTTCTACTCTTATGTTTTTGCATATTCTTCTTGGTTTAAATTGTTTTGATCTTCTTACGAAACACTTTCCCCCTCTTTGAAATCCATATTCCATCGTTGTAATCATGCCTGATGTACATAGATTGATCTTCATTTAAATGAGAATCAAGTGATGTCCCTTGAAATGGATCATCTTCAACTGCATTGTCTTCATACCCCGTCTCTTCAATATTCATTTTATTAGTCAACAAAACAATAGACCATCCTTTAGTAGCCGGATTAGGGACATAAAACACTTGTATAGCCTGAGAAGCCAAAATGAATGGCTCTTCCTTGTATCCTTCCTTATTCAAATTCAATTGTATGAACCCTAAGTCATCAATCCTCAATGCATTATTATTATCCACCCACTTGCAACCAAATACCGGAACTCTGAATTCAATGTAATCCAACTCCCAAATATCCTCAATCACTCCAAAGTATGACATACATGCATAGATAGGATTTTTATCTTTGGCACTCGATATATGCATGGTACTAGCTACAAGAGTTACGCCACTATTTTGCTGTTTACTCTGATCATCTTGCTGTTTAGTATAGAAAGTGAACCCATTAATAAGATAGCTTGTGAAAGAAATCACATGTTTGCTTGGTCCATCTGCCAACAACTTTAATTTCTTCGAAACAGAATTAGGATCATTATAATACTTGCCATGCACCTGCTCTCTCAACCATGTTGTAAATTGTTTATTATGTGTTTTGGTGTACCAACTTTCAAGTTTATTGGGATTATCCCTCTTTAGCTCATCAATATGCTTATCCACATAGTCCTCAATCTCTTTGGAGTTTTGCAATACATATAGATGTGCCTGCTCCTACTATTGGTTTGAAATAGTTACAACTTTCTTTCCCATAATCCCTTCTCCATCTGTCCTTCCCTCATGACGAGACATTGGAACCCCAATATCACTTGCATTTTTTAAGTAATGGGTACAAAATTCAGTGGCCTCTTCACAAATATATCGTTCTACAATAAAACCCTCTGGCCGACTTCGATTTTTCACATACCCTTTCAATATTTTCATGTAACGCTCAACTGGGTACATCTATCTTAAATACACTGGGCCACACAGTTAGACCTCTCTAACTAAGTGGACGGTTAAATGGACCATGATGTCAAAAAAGGCCAGAGGAAAATACATTTCAAGTTCGTATAACGTAACTATGATTCGGGTTTGCAATCTTGGCAATTTGCTAGGATTAATCACTTTGCTGCAAAGAGACTTAAAGAAGAAACATAACTTTGTGATCGTAACTCACACCTTATCAGGTAAAATAGCTCGTATTGCCACTGGAATAAAGTTTTCCATTAAGACATGACAGTCATGAGATTTTAAACCTTTTAACTTCATATCCTTCATTGAAACAAGGTTACTAATGTTAGAAGAGTAACCTTCCGGCACTTTTACTGAAGCAAGAAACTCACAAAAACTACTTTTCTCTTTTCTAGAAAGCGTGTGAGCTGCCGGACGAAGAAATGTACGAGTTCCCTTATCCTCTGGTGCCAATTCCTCCCTTATCCCCATTTCAGCCATGTCTAGCCTGGCATTTATGCCATCTTTAATCTTCCTAGGAATATGGAGTAATGTGCCAAATAGACTTTCACATACGTTTTTATCAATATGCATAGCATCAAGAAAATGGCTCATATTCAGGGTTATCCAATACGGCAGTATAAAGAAAATAGACCTCTTCATCCACCCACTTGTCCCAACATGCTTCGCGAAAGGTTTTCCAAATTCACAATCTATATCTTTCACCTTTTGAAATACATCCTGCCCAATCAACAGTGTAGGTGCCTTATGTAACATCTCGATTTTTGGGCCTAGAAGTATCAGAAATAGCCTGAATGAGATAGGCTACCAGACCCCTTTTTAGTAGAGGTCCTAAAGATGAGAAAAGAAGTTAAAGCAGTTTTAGGGATTAAACTGCAAAGTGAAGGTTTTAAGGGGCTAAAGGGTAATCAAAGTTAGAGGCTCCAGTGGTAAATTCTAAGAGTTACGGCCATCAGGGGTAAAAATGGAAAGTACTTAGAAAATTCTAAGAAAATCCCAGAAAATGGGAAATAATATTCTAAGGCTCTTTGTGAAGAGAGATGACGAAAATACCCCTGAGGTAACTTAAAAGGAATTTATAAGTTTATGGCTCAATTTGAATGTAGAGGTAAATTTAATTGTTTGAGTCATAAGAAAACCTCAGAAAATTATGGTAAAATGGGGATGTATGATCTAAGAGACTATAGAAAATTATAAAATTAGTCTCATCCTTAGAAGACCAGCAAAATGGCCTTAAGAATACTTAAAAGCGAGTTGTGCCGAAAAAGGGCATTTTAAAGAATGATTTTTAAGTGGGGCTACAGGTTGAGTTATGACCTGAGAAAATTTACATATTTTCTCTAGAATATGAGGAATTTTATGATATTTTTGGATGAATTTTTGGAGCTCTGATTGAATAAAATGCTCCAGTCAAATATTAAATAATTTTGTCCCCTAAATAGGAGACAAAACTAAAGAAAATATCTAAGAGCCATCATGACGATGCTAAGTCAGCATGCTGAGTCATCAAGCGTAATCATGACACTGACGAGTCATCATGCTGAGTCATCAAGCGTAATCATGACACTGACGAGTCATCATGCTAAGTCACCAGAAGATATTTATGGACAGCATAAAAATCAGAACACAATATGGGAATATTTTAGATAGTCTTTTATCTACTCATTATAGTGAAATCTCTACTGCATGACTTAGTAAGGTTAAGTAGTCTATTAGTAGAGCTAATTATTTTTCCCTCTGCTCCTCTAAGGTGGCACCATATATGTACTTAATTAAGATGAGAAAATAGTATCAGAACATGTCCTGGTGGTACAAGGTAAGTTAGGACCCGAAAAGTATCCGATACGGTGCAAGATTGGCTTGGTAGGTGGAGAAATAATTAAGAAAATATTTTTACACGAATTTTCCATTTATTTTCTCCCTATTTTAATGCCATAAATGATGAAAGGACATGAAAGTGACAAGTGTACGATTAGATGAGAAAAAGAAAATATTACGTGTACGGTTAGATGGAAGACACATGTACGGTCGGATGCAAGACATGTGTGCGGTCGGATTAAAGATATGTGGCTTGATGATATAAGCATGATGTCATCATGATGAGGTAAGCATGATATCATAGGACACTTGTCACCGTAAGATCAAAAGAGAAAATGGACGGTCCAGATCGAGCCACGTATTTCTAAGATCAACGGTACAGATTCAGTCTGCTTTTCTATAAATACCCCCTCCCCTCCCTACCATTTCGTCCAAGCATAAGGAATCCAAGCTCTTGCAAAATGGTTTCTAGAGAGAGAAAGAAGAGGGAGAAAGAAAGGCCAAGTGGTTCCAAGTCAGATCAAGCTCTAAAACAAAGTATGTGATGGTTATAGCACCTGACTTTATGCCTATTTCGGATTAGTTACTGTTCGTATCTGATTCTGAAATTTTGCATGCTTAAAGTACACTCTATGAGCTTTAAATCCATAGGTGGAACACTTCATTTGGATATGTTTATGATTTATGGTGATTTTTCAAAGTTAGGGTTTGAAATCTGGAAACAGCGTTGAATTTTTAGAAGAGTTTCGAGTTCCGTACAGTTCCGGTATTGTTCGGCATAGAATTGGTTCCTGAAACTATTTTTTCCTTAAATTTAACTTAAGGATATTTCAGTGAGACTTGGAACCACTCAATTTGGAATTTTTTAGAATTAATTATGAATTTTCAAAGTTGAGTAAAAATTCTGGAAATTCTGCGTGAACAGTACCCGCGAAGCAAAATTTCCAGATTTGGTATTCTTGAATCTAAGGCCATCTAAAGTGGTCCTAATTGATAAGAAATGGATCTTAAGGATATAAAATGATGAGATTTATGTTAAAAAAGCTAGAAAGGAAACCCTAAAAGGAAGAGAAAGGGTTGAGGTTCAAGAGAGCTAGTCTTGAACTTTATGTAATCTAGTGGTCCTAATAGATTGTATGATCAATGTGACTATATTTAGGACCTTTGGAATATCCAAGAGGATGTTTGGTGATGTTGAACAAATGTCCACATGGTTGGAAAGACAAGGGAATCAAAGGAAAAGCAAGGGGAAAGCCATGTTACAAGGTAGTGAACTTACCTATACTGTGTGTTTGATATGTATGCTTGCATGATGTGATTGTGTTGCCATGATGTGACTAAGCTATGATGAAATATTTGAAAAGTTATGTTTGCAAGTTTATGTTATGTTTTGCCTTGACAATATGTTATGGAAGCATGAAATGCTTTAGCTTACTTTCCATGGCATTCATGTGTTAATGTTATAACATGTCATGCATGTGCATTATGTCTTGCATGCTTATGGGTAGTGTTTGCTACTGAGATTCTCCCGAATCTTACCCCTCCCTAACCAACCATTTAGGTCAATCAATGATGGGCAATAATGGCATGAGAAGTAAGGAGAAGTAAGCAGAGAATTATTCTTGTTAATGGATGAGACTGTTGATAAATGTATAATTCTACTATTTTGTGAACTATGTTA
This sequence comes from Neltuma alba, assembly GCF_004799145.2. Classification (NCBI taxonomy): domain Eukaryota; kingdom Viridiplantae; phylum Streptophyta; class Magnoliopsida; order Fabales; family Fabaceae; genus Neltuma; species Neltuma alba. The sequence goes on along the minus strand of NW_021636921.1, from coordinate 247,463 downwards.
TGGATGCCAATGATGCCATGTATTTAATTATAATATTTATGGCATGAATGAAAGTGTATAAGTATGAACGGGAAAGAGTAAGGCCATGTTATGTATGCCAAAGAAATAAAAAGAATTAAAGGGATGTTAAGGGATAAAACGTAAGTCCTGGAGCAGTGAGTTTGTAGCTCCAGTTTGACCTACCAAACAAGTGAGTTAGGTCATAAGATTTGGTAAGAAAAGAGATCTGATTTTTCTCTTTAAAATGAGAGGTAGTTTGCCCAATTTCGATAATCGAGCAGAAAGTTATGCGTTTCCAAGGTTAGGCAAAAATATAGTAAAATCTGAAAATGACCAAATGAATAGTAACTTTTTCAAAGGAAATTGAGCTCGAATTTCAAGGCAATCAGTTCAGAAACATTTTTCCTCAAAATTTTATCTAAAGAGCTTTCTTTAGAACTTGGAATCACTCAATTTTGATTTTTCTACAATTAGTTATAAATTTTCAAAGTTTGTCACATTTTAAGGTGACAATAAATAGTAACCCGTAAATGAAAATTTTCAAACTTGATTTTTCATCAATTGTAGCCTTCAAAAGTGATTCCAAATGCTTTTGCAAGGAAAGTTAATTGATTTAAACATGAGGTGTTACACCTTACCTTCTTCTGAATTCCCATTAAAATATTTTTTGAATCGCTTGTAAGGATGATCATGATGCAACCATCTACGATGTCCCATATATGAATTTTTCATTCCATGCTTCAACCTTATGGAATCTGTGCTCTCTTCACAAATAGGACAACCAAGTTGCCCTTTAATGCTATACCCTGAGAGATTACCATACGCAGAAAAGTCGTTAATTGTGCCAAATAACATAGCTCTCAACTTGAATGTTTCTTCCTTATATGCATCATATACATCAACTCCATTCTCCCACAATACTTTCAAGTCTTCAATTAATGGAGCTAGATATATAGCTATGTCATTTCTCGGTTGCTTTGGCCCAGAGATTATCATAGACATCATTGAATACTTGCATTTCATGCATAGCCATGGAGGAAGGTTATATATAAACAAAATCACTAGCCATGTGCTATGGGTGCTACTTTGCATCCCATACGGGTTCATCTCGTTGGTGGCTAATGCAAGGCGTAGATTTCTATCTTCTTCCCCGAATTTAGGATACTCAATATCAAACTTCTTTCATTCTGGAGAATCAGCAAGATGGCAAAGCATACCATCTTTAACCCTTTCATCCTCATGCCACCTTAAATTTCTCGCATCTTCTACATTACTATACAAACGTCTAAATTTTGGCACAATGGGAAAATACCATAATGCCTTCTTCTGGCTCTTCCCATTCTCTTGGTTGCGCGATGCATTACACTTAGGACACTAAGTTAGTGACTTATACTCCTTCCTAAACAAAATGCACTCATTGGGGCAAGCATGTATCTTCTCATAGCTGAGGCCGACAGAGCGCAACACTTGCTTTGCATCATACGTTTTACTTGGAAGGTCATTTTCTTTTGATAGCATTTGTTTAACAAGCAACAGCAGTTCTGTGAAGCCTATGTCGCTCCACCCATTTTTTGCTTTCAAATTATATAGTTTCAACACTGCAGACAATTTTGTGAAATCAGTACAACCTTCATATAGAGGTGTCTCAGCATCACACTTCAATCTGTCAAACATTTCAGGACAATCGTCAAGTTCCTGTTCAATCACATTTGTCATCTCCTCAAGACGATCAGCTTCACATGTACTCATGTCAAGATTAGATAATCCTTAGCTTTCATTATGCCCTCGACTACTATTACTCGCATCTCTTGTCTCTCCGCGCTTTGTCCAACACTTGTAACTTTGATCAATTCCATTGATAATTAAGTGGCTCTCACAATCAGATGGTGAACCCACTTCAGAAGGCAACACTTAAGACAGGGGCAAATAATCTTGTTGCGATCATCGGCATGCTCAATCGCAAACTTAATAAAACCTTCTACCCCATCCCAATATTCTTTTGATAGACGATTGGCGGACATCTATTCCTTGCCCATAGTCCCTGACTAAGATGAATCATTTAGAGGAAAATGTGATCAGTGACTCAAAGATATTGTGAGAATTAAACAAAAATAGAAACTCAACACATGAGGCATTATTGATCACATCTATCCCTCTTTAATTCTACTTGTTAACAACTAGTAATTCTAGTTGTTAGCAACTAGTAATTCAACAAAAATTCACTTTCACTTCAGTTTTAAAAATATTCTACTACTATTGATGTGCTATTCCATTTGAAAAAATTTTGGCAGCATAACGGCTTATAACTTAGCATTCCCCAAGCTTTATGCCTTCTATTTAACTTCAAATGAAGTCTTAATTAAGCAGAAAATCAGCAGTCAGTCAATTTCAATTACAGAAACAAAAATTGAAACATTAACAATTTTGATTATTTACCAAACAATTTATGGTGAAAACAAAAATTGAAAATACCCTAAACCCAAAAACTTATCAAAATGTGAAAGACCCATTCAGCCGAACAGAAAAACCCATTTTCCGTGTGCGTATTGTGAACGGTCCTAACATCATCCTATCATCCTCTTTCAACTACAATCATTTCGAAGGAAGCACTAAAGGAAATAAGGGGAGCGAGTGACGAAGGAGGACTAACCTAAAGCCGTCAAATCTGGAGAACAATGCGTGACAACGATGATGCAGGAGGACGCCGCAGTGATGAAGGAGGACACAGAGAGGGACGATGATGGAGGAAGATTAATAAAAACAAAATGGAAGGGCCGAAAATAAGGTGGGTATGGCAGCTTAGAGAGTTCGAAGCGGAAGGGGGCGCTAGAAATTTTGAACTAGGCAGAGCGAAATGAATAGGGAAGGGGGTTTTAAAAGATAATACTTGATGGTTTCTATTAATAACCATCAAGTATCTTACAATAATATTTGACGGTTTTAGTCAAAAACCGTCAAGTATTGTAAAACTTGGCGGTTTATGGAGAAACCGTCAAGTTTACCTCGAAGATACTTGACCGTTATAACATAACCGTCAAGTATTGTTGAGAATATTTGATGATTTTTTAAAAACCGTCAAGTATTTTCCTATTAAACTTGACAGTTCCTATTAAAACCATCAAGTTTTCTCCCTGAGATACTATATTTGACGGTTTGTTGTAATAACCGTCAAATATTTAGCGTCAAGTATTCCTCACTCTGTAGTAGTGAAGTTTTGACTTGAATAAATGATTCAGGCTTTTGTTTAAAGAATTCTTGACTCAACAAACGACTCAAATAAAACACACAAGACTCAAATAAAGATTCAAATAAATCTCATAAGCTTTTGTCATTATCAAAACATTTAAACTAATATAAGAGAGCATTCATGTCATTACGTTACAAATCTACACAGTCCTTTAATTTCACACAAGGTTTCATTTTGGTTCCTTAATCATATAAAATGTCTTTTTAATTCTCTATCTCTAATATCATTTACTAAAAAAAAATGCATACATTTAAATTTTAAATGTTACCAAGGCATTCCCAAATATTGATATATTAAGCTTAATTTTTAAAAATAATAATGATATGCATAAAAAATCATTATATTTATAGTCTAATAATTAAAAAATATTAACCAAAATTTTGCAGACAAAACATACAATTCAATAATTGATAAAAATTCTTTTGTTGATGATCACCTTCACCCTTTTATTTAAGAGGTGGAGGTTGGTGAAAGATAGGGTGGTTGGTGGTTTTGTTCTTCTGTTTTGAGTTTTCTTGCATTTATAAAGTTGAGTTAATTTTAAACAACAAAAAGAAATAAATATAAACATGGAGCATATTTAAAAAGAATCCAATAATATATGCACTAACATATAAGAATTCAATCTTTTTGCTTTATTTAAAATTTTAAGTTGATTTTTAATTTACTATTATGTAAATATAATGCTGGGAAAATTAGACTCCCTGTCCTTACAGTTAGAATGAATTTTGAATTAGGTCCCTATAGTATTTTTTTTTAATTAATACACTCCTCAAAGTTTAAGCCGTTAGTGATGTTGATCCCCTACCGTTAGAAGATGCCCGAAGGACGTTGACAGAGCAAACGATGTGAACATTACCGAAACACTGCAATCCCCATAACCAGCCTCTGTATCAGATTACCATCAACGGCACCTGCCTGCTTGAACTCACCAACTTCTATATAACTAGTGCAACTCTTCAGTAGACAAACTAAGTATGAGGCCCTATTTTCCACTTTCGTGTCACTGAGGTTTATGCTGGGCGAAATTGTATATAATGAGAGAGACAGAGTGAAATGAATTAGGAAATAGGAAGCACCAAGACATAAAAGAGATCCAGTTTGTTTGCGTCAAGCGCCAGAATGTTGGAGGCCTAACTTCAAAATCTTAATGTTTGACGAGTCTTTTGTACTATGCCTCTGCATAAAGTCTAAATGCAGCATTTTAATCATAAAGTCTATTGTTCAATGTTATTTGTCCATACAGTAATTAAGATCGGCATATCATCATCCTTAGACAGGACGCTAGGTCGATGTTCTCTTCTATTTTGGCAAATGGCTTATTTATTTTAAAGCCATGTAATTATTGTTTTTAAGAAAACGATTGAAACCCATACAATCAAAGAGGGGAGAAAAAGTAAATGGAAACACTAAAGATACAATTTTAAGAATTTATGAGAACCTCAGACTTAATCCAGAAGAGCAAGTGTTTTCATGTAAAATATAGAATTATAACTCTGTTTTTAGGACTAAAAACAGAGCTTTTGGTTTTAGGAAACTTCAAAGAATTTAACAAATATATATATGTATGTGTTGGTATATATGTATATATAAGACTACACATAAAGAAGGAATAAGAGAGGATGGATCAATCCCAGACTCAACAACCACAGCAACAGTCCTATGACTCTCCACCTATGAAGCCTCCTTCTTCTACTCTTCTATGCCAGCGTTGTCCCTGAAGGATGCAACAAATCCAACTCTGGTTTATGCCAGAGAGGTGGCTAAGAAAGAGCAGAGTTATATATGGTGAAGAGATGATGATGACGCAAGAGAAGCGTGAGCATGAGGATGGAGTATCACAGCTTCTCCATCCACTCATTTGAATGCCAAGCATCCCAGTAATGTTTAAGTCGTTTGCCAAGCATCAACGTCACTAATAGCTTAAAGTTAAAGGAGCGTATTAATAAAAAAAAATAACACAAGGACCTAATTCAAAACTCACTGTAACTATAAGGACTGGGAGTTTAGTTTTCCCTATAATACCTAACTAATTAAAATAATTGTATTTTTTAATGAATATTAAATCTTTTTATTAAATTTCTAAAATGATAATTGAACCAAAATCACCCGATTAATTAAATTTTTGACAAGTATACTCTAAACATTGATCTCTGCGTCTTCCATATTCTTCCTACTGATATCATGAATTGGCTTGAGCTAATACCAAAAAGATCTAAGGCTTCAACTTCCACGATCTCCTTCAACACCAACGAAATCACGCCGGAGCTTTGGCTGGCTAGCGTACTGGGTGGTGGAGCTTCGAGCCCGGCGAATGCAGAGGAAGATCAGAAGCACCAAAATGATGAAGATGAAGAGAAAAACACAAATAACGGTGCAAAGTTGTAAACTCAGAAAAGCAGTGGCCTTGGTCAGTTCATGCAAAGCAAAGTTGGTAGAAGAATAGTCAGAAATGGTTGACATGGGTTGAGACAAGTTGAGAACAAAACTAGAAAAGTGGCATGGGAGAGTTTGGAAGAGCAAAGCAATGGAGAGAGAAAGGACGTTTGAAAGAAGAAGAGAGCCAAGTAAAGAGAAAAAGCGCTAGTGGATTTCATGGTTTAAAAATATCGTTGAGTTTAATTTGATGTCTCAGTGGGCTATGCCGAGAAAATGGGGCAATCAAATGATGCGATTGAGGAGGGTGAGGGGCTGACAAATGTCAAAAATATGAAGAATATGAGGTGGGGGAGAGGAGAGCCATCGTGTCCTAATTTTTTGCTTAACTCAGCAGCCATGTTGGCCTAAGAAGGTTAAAAAAAAAAAACGTAACAATCAAAGTTAACTTCTGTTAATTCTAGGGCACTTTTGCTATGAATTGATACTTGCAGGGCATTTTAGAGCCAAAAAAAAAACTTCCGGATGTTGAGGGCTTCTCTATATGTATTTTCGGAGTATTATGGCACCTTATCCCTATTTAATAAAGTAATGTACATAAAGAATAATAATAGAAATATATTTAAATTTTAAAGAAGTATTACAAAAGTAATATATAAATATTAGCAATTCAGACTAAGTTTTTCAATTTATTTCGGAATATTTTAGAAGAAAAAATCAATAATAAATGCTCCAAAAGATATCGTGTGTATTGTAAAAATACAAGATATGAGTTGCAACATTGGAGATAAGTCACTCTCTTGGAAAGCATTAATGCTATGTTACTTTTCTCCCTTCAAAAGTAAAAAGTTGACCATAGCTAAAGCAAGTGTACGAGAAAAGAAGCTAAACGCTCAGCATCACTATGCGAGATTTAATTCTCTTTATTTTGCAATTTGTTTCAAAATTTATATTTTTTGACTTCTCCCTCCTATCCTATTTGCAAGCAGCATTTTGTAATATTGGACCCATCCTATATATACTCACTCGGTCCCTAATATAAGTCACTTTTGAAAAAATTGTTTGGTCCAAAATACAAGTCTTTAAAGAGTAATTAGTGTTTATTTATTAATTTTGTCTCGACAATATAATTATTAAATGTAATTCTTTTTGTTTTCCTCTCTCCTTCACAACATCATGGATAAATTTGGAAACTCATTTCAAGTTGGGATAAGTTTAATGAGTTAACTACCATTTTTTATTAAAAAAAATGACATTTAAAGACCCTGAAAATTATGAAATTGTTATGAATATTATGTGGATGTCCATTTACCCCTTCCTCTTCATCTTCTCCAAGTAACTTCCATTACCTCTACCATCCATTACTCCTCCACTATCCGTTCACTCCTGTAACTCACCTCCATTCACATTCATGGGATTGATTATCCACTATTTATCATTTAAGAACAATTGTAACCTATGTATAAAAGACTATGCCTATAAATGAAGGGAACTGAAAGACGACGCACAGCGGAAACTAAATTTTAAAACTTTCAATCCCTTGCCCAGATCTACCGATCGTGTTTAAGTCAAGTAGTAAGAAGCATTACCTTCAATGTTCGATTTCTTGGTGGCTCGGTGATTCCGCCGTTCAGGATGCCTCTGCTCGCCTCCTTTGTCGTTCGAAGTCGACAACTCCGGTCGGCTTCCTCTACCGGTATCCACACGTATAGCCCTCAATCTCGAACGACGTGCTAGCGTCTTTGTCTGTCTAGGGTTTTCAAAATCCGTCCTCCCTTCTCTCTTTTGGCCGTCTCTTATCTGCAAGTGCTTTCACTCTCACTCACTCAAACCCTAGCTTCCTAATATCAAATATATAGGATGCTATAGGTATTATGAATGATATTTAATTTTGAAATTAATCCTAAATTAATTCTGAAATTAATACAATATCAAATATTGCATAATCAGATAAGAGAACAATTAAATAAATACGGTTTATATTAAATTCATCTCACAGATTTAATTTACCTATTTATTTAATTCAAAAATAAAGATATGACGAAATTAATTTACATAGATCTAATTTATCCTTATAAATTAAATCTAACAATTAATATCTCTTATATTTATATAATATATATATACGAATTTATATATATGTATATACACGTCCACCCTATATTATTTATTCATTGAATCTGGACATCATAACTCGTGTTGGGCTATTTTGTGTGCGACCCTGTAAGCCCATATGAAGTTGACAGTGGGCCATTAACTATAATGACTCACAAGTCGTAAGCGGTCTCTAGCAAGACATCACGACTACCCAAAACATATGAGGATCATTGAACGATGCAACCTTTCATACAACCATATCACGTCCCTTTTGTCACACGACATCTTGGTCATGGATGAGGCATGGATAACGTCATCCTCCTATTCATGACCGTTACTTTCTCGATCCCTGAGTAGTCTGAATATAGAAATGGAACTACCTTTCCATTATAGTATGGCCATACATTTCTCAGACTCACTCATCGAGGGGCCCAGTAATATCTCTCTACGAATGTGAGGGACAAATTCCATCTTGACTATTCACATTCCTCCACATAAAAAACCACTATGCCTGAACATAGTCTTTATGATCACTCGGTCAAAAGTGACTTTTGACTAGGTCAAAGCTGAGCTTTTCTCATGTAGGAATCCATGATGATTTCAGGTCAAAGGGCACAGTGACATGGTTTGTATGTGAGAGAAGCTTATGACTTAACCCATGCAGCTCTCTCATAGCGGGTCGGTCCAACACTTTGTACTCTTACATGTGCCTATGACTTTAATTTATATCTCTATATATCTTTAAAGTCATACTGGTCTTATTTCATCTCTGCTCCCACATAGATGACCGACCAGGGACATTTAGGATAAACCATGAGTTATCCAAGGATAGTCATCACAGTAAACATGCAAACAATATGATAACGTAATTAATAAATTCATAAATCAACAATGTTCATAGCAAAATGCCCTAGGGCACAATTTCCAACAATAAATAGGGCATGTCATTTGTGTTGTAATGCAAGTGAAGCAAGTGAAGAAATATAATATCATTCTCTCATTTTCTTGTCTACATCTCTTCTCCAATATACTTTCTTTGTTGGTTAATTTCATAACACGTTATCACCACGAGACTCTACCATCTGAGTTCATGGCTTCTAGTTGATACACATTGATGTTTTGTTTGTTGAATGAAGATAGTTTGATCTAAGCAGTTTGGTAAGATTTCTCCAATTTATTTAGAAGAATGATGGTTTTGCATGTTAACCTTATTAATTCATTGGTAACCGAATATTTTATTCATCATATTGAGATATGAAAATTTTTATTTTTATTTCTTACTTTTCTTATATTTTTATGATCCTACTATCCCTATACTTCTTGATTAGCTATGAGGTTTATGTTCATCAATAACATTATTATATATGATTATCATCTCCGATATTAGTTAATTATTGTCTTAGAAAGTAAAATGTTAAATATATAAATGAATGGCTAATAGCCATTGTACTCTTGATTTTGTGATTAGATAGCCAGAAGCCACATCACGTTTTAATGATTCTTTGATAAAAGACAATCTTGTGGTTATAACAGAAGGCATGGCAAGATTGCCACAATTTGATAATCTATATCAAAATCCTGAAGATTGATAATTTAAAAATTAAATGATACAAAAGAATTTCGTAGTTTTGAAAATTTTGTTATAGTCTGGAAGACTAATATTTGAAAAAATTGATGATGTGCTATTGAAAGCAAAGAATATATCTATACGAGTGATAAAGAGTATGATCACATTGTATCAATGGAACTGATAACTAAAAAGGCAATAATCTTGGGGCTTAACTATTGAATCATAACAAAAGAATTAGTAATAGCCTTATGATCGATATGATAAAATTATGAACAAATATTATAATATGACCAGAAGTCATATAGACAAATATGTATCAATTCATTGAAAACCAAATGTTAAAAAAACATGGTTGTAGAACCAAAAAGACCATGTGATATTATCAAAATATCGAAGGTAATTCTAATGCCTGAAGGCAATAAATTGTGAAAAAAGATAGATACCCAAAGTATATATAAAAATAGAAAACATATAAGTATATGCCTAGAAGGCTATATGTATAATGTTTAATTTTTATCAGTCTTTAAATTTATTGTGATTTGTGAGAAACAAATTGTTATAAGAATTTGATATTATGATATTGATAAGTGTATGATATAAAACTAAATAGATCAAATAGATCCAAAAGTTACTAGTTATATTTTGTTTATTTATATCTTATTTATATGATCTGATTTAATATTAGTTTTGAATATTTAAAATGTCTATAGTACCTTAATCAATATTGAGAAGTTTTGAATGTTAAGTCTTATTTGTACTTTATTTTTTTAAAAAAATCATTTTAAATGTTATTCATCATTTTTGTGTGTTTTCTATGTGTATTGCAAGTTAAATCTGTGATACTTATAACTATTTGTTATTATGTTAATGATATATTGAAATAAAATTGTGTTTCATATTCCTCTTAAATTGTATAGTTCCTGAAGAACTAGATGCAATAGTATTAATATAGTTCTAGAAGAACTAATGTTTTTTTTTTATGAGTAGACAAAGTATATATGAATTATGAAGTATTTGGGCTTCCAAGCAAAAGATAGGTTATTGACCTTGACCCATCATATGCTCATAACTGTTTATGAAATATATGAATAAAAGAATCATGTTTGAATGACTCAATCTTAAGAGGAGACTGTTGGAATACAAGTATGAGTTGATATTGGATATATTTTTCATATCAATTTCATAAATGGATATCATCAATCATATATTATAACTAAAAAATTTTTGTTGGTAATGAAACATGATACAGTAAACCAGAAGTTTACTGATATAATTAGATTTATTATTGGCATGACTTGCTTGATCATCTTAAATTATATGATGTAACAAATTATTGAAGATTATGTATTGATATCCATTAAAGAATCAGAAGATTCTCTGAATAGCCAACATTTTTAAGAATTCATATGTGCTGCTTGTTCTCAAAGAAAATTGATTATAAAATATCACTAGTTATGTTTTGTTTTCGAATGGATCACTACATTTCTGGAAATATATATGGGCCCATTTAGAAGCACATAAGCCATACAAGTATTCAATATTTGATAGATACATCTATATAAAATGGTAAGATGTGTGATTGACATTAATTTGCAACCTGAAGTTTGCAAGATTATTTAGATAAATATTTCCGGACTATGTGATTCCTAAAACTTGATTTTAAAGATGCTAGTGAATGTATATCAGGCTTTTAATGTTGAAAAGCCTACTTAACAAATTGATCTAGCAAAATCATTTGTTAATGCCTCCATGAATAGCTTGATCAATATTTATGGGAACAAATTTTTTCATTTTAGTATTGGCATATTTGATTTAATATATTGCAGCACTTATAGACATCAAGACAACAAAATTCTCCCAATAAAATTGGCTTTTGGTTAGGAGCCAGATATTTTTCATCTAAAAAAATTGAAATATGCAATATTTATTCCTACCAATCCACCACAATGTACATAGATGGATATTAAAAGAAAGTTGGGACATATGTTGGGTAAGAACTTCCTTCTTTCCTAACATAAGCGGGAGAAATTGAGTAGTTGGAAAATAGAACACATGGAATGCATTATTACTATCAAATATAGATCCTCAAATATATCAATACGGACCAAAAGTTCATACATGAAATGCTACAAAATATTCTACTAACCTGAATGAAAATTTTTAAATCTCTTATTCCAGCTAAAAGTGCTCTAATTAGTATAAATAAAAATAAGACATGCTAGAAGCATGAGAGGTTAATCGGTTTCAATATAAATATCTTGAATAAAGAGGAGCATACAACTTAGAAATTGTATTGAGGAGGCATGTACTCTAGAAGAGTATCAAGACATAACTAATTGTAAAACCCCAGGAGAGGTTCAGGTACTTGAAAAGGAAGAAAGAGATCTCAACAAGTTATGTTACAAAAGAAAAAATGGAACCGAAAAGGTAAAGTTGTCGACAATGATTTTCATAAGAATATCACGTGATAAAAAGAAGATCTTACACATAGATCTATCATACAAAGTAGATATAAATTTGGCCAAGAAGAAAAGGAAAAGGAAAAAAAACATGATGAAAATATTATTTCGATATGTGAAAATGGGCTCGTAGTCCCAACACATGAAATATAAAGTTTTTATAAAATATATGGTCGTTTACGTGAAAATAAAGATTTTCACAAATAATTATGATGAGACATATTACTTTGTGGTGGATATAATTTTACATATTTGAATAGTGTGGCAGTTATGAAATGCGCCTGTTAGATATTATTATGACCCATGGATGAGGATCATTAATAGTGAAATTTACATGATAATCCTTGATAATCCAAAATATGCCAGGAGCATATATTAAAAAAATCTTTCAATATATGAAATATTATGAAGATTAAAATAATTTCAGTATGTATCATTCATTTTATAGTTCTAAATCAAAATATATGAAATTCTCTGAAGAATTTCACTTGCCAGAAGCATACAATTCAAATTCTTAAGAACAATGATTAAGTTAAATAAGTTGCCAGAAGCAATTAGGGCGTATGTGGTATAACCAACTAAGTAAATATTAGTTGAAGAAATGATATAAAAATGATCCAATTTGCCCATGCATTTTTATGAAAAGATCTGAAAATGAGTTTGCTATAATTGTTGTTTATGTTGATAACATACATATTATTGGAACTCCTGAAGAGCTTACAAAAGCTATGAATTGCTTAAAGAAAGAATTTGGAATCAAGGACTTGGGAAGAACAAAGTTTTGTCTCGGATTGCAAATTGAATACTTGAGAAATGAAGATTTTTGTGTATCAAATAATTGATACAAGAAAAGTCTTAAAGTGTTTTATATAGATAAATCACATCCATTATATACTTTGATGGTTGTGAGATTTGTAGAGGTGAATAAAGAACCTTTTAGATTACGAGAATGTGATGAAGAACTATTTGGTTTAGAAGTACCAAATTATAGGTCCAGAAGTACCATATCATATCTTATCAGTCACTCATAACTTGACATATCATCTGCTATTAACTTATTACTAAGACATAATAGTTCTTCACCAAAGACATTGGGATATAATTCTAGATTCTTTTATGATCTACATTCAAAAGATGGTGAAATATATATTTAGCAAGTCCGTTCAAATAAAAATCTAGTAGATTTGTTCACCAAGTTGCTTTCAATTACAATATTTGAAAAACTTGTTCATGATATCGGATGCCACAGACTTAGGGATATCAATTGATGTTATCAAGAGAGGGAGTTAAATACACGCTGTACTCTTGTTTCCTTGTCTATGGTTTTTCCCATGGGGTTTTCCTAGCAAAGTTTTTAATGAGGCAGCACCAAATAGTATATCAATGAATGTGTACTCTTTTTCTTCTGCTAGGTTTTTGTACAGGGTTTTTCTAGTTGCTAGGCACATATTTGTATAATGGACATCCAAAGGGGAGTGTTATGAATTCTATGTGATGTCCATTTATCATTTTTAACGAGGCACATATTTGTATAATGGACATCCAAAGGGGAGTGTTATGAATATTATGTGGATGTCCATTTACCCCTTTTTCTTCATCTTCTCCAAGTAACTTCCACTACCTCTACCATCCATTACTTCCCCACTATCCATTACTCCTCCACTATCCATTCACTCTTATAACTCACCTCCATTCACATTCATGGGATTAATTATCCACTATTTGTCATTTAAGAATAATTGTAACCTATGTATAAGACTATGCTTATAAATAAGGCATGTCATTTGTGTTGTAATACAAGTGAAGCAAGTGAAGAAATACAATATCATTCTTTCATTTTCTTGTCTACATCTCTTCTCCAATATACTTTCTTTGTTGGTTAATTTCATAACAGAAATTTGGATTTGGGTTCTCGAAATCACATAATCCCTATAAGAGACCCTAACCTAAATTGGAATCACATAATCACTTACCGAAGACTTACCAGCTGCTAGCACCCAACCTCCCACCATCGCCAAAGCTCTGGAGTTGGTCGCTGGGGAGCCGGTTACCGATGGGAAGATTTTTTGAAAAAAAAATTGGAAGGATATTTTTTTTAAACTAGGGTTAATGGGATTTGATTCCCAACTAGGTGCATCCTAAAATAAAGAATGACTAGTGAGTCAATAAGCTTTGTTAATGTTATAATACATAAACAAATATAACTCATTTACTTTGACTCTAGGTCATGGTAATACTTCATCACTAAAAAAAAAAGTCTCGAGTTGAAATGAACAATAGGTTTTTTTTCCCTTAACACATAACATGTGAAATGGGAGAGTAATTGATTCAAGAAGAAGATTTTGTCCACAATCCACCTCACAATAACAAGTTCTAATGTAAAATAACCAAAAAAAATTAAAAAGCATTTTTAATATAATGAGTTATATTATCCATAATTTCTAAAAAATATTTTCATTTATAAGGATTTATATAGATATATAGATTAAAAAGTATTTATAATATATACTTTTTGGTTAATTATATTTTTCTTTATTAAAACCACTTTTTGGTTGTGTAGAAGTACTTTTAACAAGATGAATGAATTATGTCACTTCTTTATTAACATAATTCATTTATTTATTTTTAAGTAGTATGTTTAGTGGTATCAATGAAAAGGGAACATTAAGTGGATAGATCATCTTAACGTGTACTTATCATTGAATATTACAAAAATAATTGCTATCATGGTCCTATTGATTTTTTGTTATTTGCCATTGTAACATACTAATTTTTTCAATTGAAAAAAAATATAGTAATTAAAAATTATTATTATCTAAGTTTTTTTAAAAAAAACCTTTTCCATTGAATTCGGCAGAAAAGGTAAGGGTATTTATGAAGAAGGAGAATTGAAGAGAGGGGTGGTTAGAAGGAGATAAATGAGAGAAGGGAGTGATAGGATAAGAAAAAATGGGAGAGGGGAACATAGCCAGAAGAAAATAGGGATGTAATAGCTATGAAAAAAAACTGTAGTAAAAAAAATGAATGGGAAAAAATATTTATAAGTTAATGGGAAATAGACAGGAAAATACCCTTAAATATGTAAAAGCCCAAATAAGTGCATGTGAAAAGCAATATTCCATATTAAAACTAGGGTACTGATTTGGCATTTGTAAATGTTACGTAAAGGCAGAATTGCCCCTGAGAAAAATTAAATAAAAAAAAAAAGACAAAACACGGGAGAGGTTATTCGCGTTGTGCTGCTGCTGTGAAACTTCCTGTGCCCACATCATTGAGCCACAATCGCCAGTCACCGTGAGCGGAACATTGTAGTTGTGAGGAATTGCTGTCGGCCGTTGTGAGGGTAAGAGCAAGCGGCGTCGCCTTCAAGGGAACATCGTAGCTGTGGGTGGAGCAGCCATTGTCAGAGGAGCACTATCAGTGTGAGGGCAAGATAGTCACCATTGTTAGGGTTTGGTAAGTTGATTATTTATTTTATTTGCATAGTGGTTGTCATGAGGCAATCGATTAGATCAGAGATTAGAGATTTTGGAGAGTAATAAAGTTATTGGGTTGAACTCATGGGGCAATCACGTGAAGGTAAGTTGATTTAAGATGATTTTGTGATTGATTTTGTTGTTAATGAAAGATTAAGCCTCACTATATTGAATGAGGAGAGGGAACGATTTATTTTGTTATTAATTTTTGCATGATCATTTTGGCTAATTGGTGTTTGATGGTAATAACATTTGTTAGTGGAGTTTATTACATAGGTATAGCGATTGATAACAACTTAATAGTGAATGTCAACATTTGAGCAAGAGTGACTGCTTAAGATGATTTTTTTGAATGATTTTATTATTAATCAAAGATTAAACGTCAGTGTACTGAATGAGGTGAGCCAACAATTTATTTTGTTACTATTTTTTGCATGATCATTTTTGGCTAATTGGTGTTTGATGGTGACAACATCTGCTATAGTGGAGTTTATTACATAGGTGTAACAATTGACAATGATTGCATAGTGAATGACAACATTTGAGTAGTAGTGACTGTTGAAGATGATTTTTTGAATGTTTTTATTGTGATTGACAACGAGTGCATGGTAAATGGCTACATTTGAGTATGAGTGACTGTTTAAGATGATTTTTTGAATGATTTTATTGTTAATTAAAGATTAAGCCTCACTGTACTAAATAAGGTGAGGTAACAATTTATTTTGTTATTACCTTTAGCATGATCAGTGTAGGGACTATAAGCGATTAAAAATTGGGATGAGGGTCAATGTAGGGACTAGACGGGGAGATGACACAACTTTTGATGTGAAACCCCAATAAGGTCCAAGTTAGCATTTTCGTAATGATCGATCTAGGAAGGGCAAAACGGGAAAATTTGAGAAAGTTCACGAAAATTTCCAAAAAAAGGAAAAAGTATAACTTGAAAGTTTTGAAAACTCGGTTGAGGCTTGAAAGGTGAAATTATGCTAAAACCAAATTATTACGGAATTTCTCGTAAACAAAGGTTTTTTGGGAAAATATTAGAAAATTAAAGGAAAATAATTATTTTAAGTAGTTGGAGGTCTCGATAAATTTGGGGAAAAGATGGATAAATCATCTAAATATTTATTTCAATTTATAAAATTATTTTTAGGCCATGGAAACTCCGGAATAAATTTGAGGGAATTTATTTTCTGGCGGTGACACCGATAAAGGCCTAATCGGAGAAAATTCAAAATAAATATCTAGAAGTGGTGAAAAATTCTGAAAATTTTCAGATCATGTTCTCATATTAAAAGGTGAATTATCATAGAGAGAAAAGAATTTTTTGAGGTCTAAAAGAATTATAGAATGTTATTAGTGAATAGTAACCGATAAAGTTTCAAATTGGTTTGAGATAGTGATTTGGTTAAACCATTTGTGGGACCTACATTGAGCCCAATAAGGGCCTAATTTCATGTAGCTTCCACCAAAATTAATTAAAATAAATGTGAAATTAAGTGATAAATGTTGGAATAATCTAGATTAAAGCCACTTGGGATGGTCTGATTATTTTGGCACTTGATGACTGCCACATACACCTCTTGAGGTGTCCTAAATTCAGCCAATGGAAGGGGAAAGGGGGTAGATCATATTTTCTATAAATACCCCCTCCTAAAACACAAATAATTGTTAGAAAAATAAAGGGGAACTCTGTCACTGTAACTCCAACCCTGTTCCTTTGAAAATTTCAAGTGTTTTAGGCAAGGAATCATCCAACTTACATCATGAAAATAGTAAGGTATGTCTAAGCATCATTATTCCTAAGTTTTATATTGATTGGATTAGGATATTAGCTTGGAAAATTATGAGAAAAACTGTTTAAATTTGGTCCAGCCGTGTGATGCTTAAGGAAGGATAGAAACCTAAATAATCAAGTAGAATAGGTAAGATTAAGTGGTGTATGGTTGGGTTTTTCGAAGAAATTGCACATAGGGTTCTATATGTCATTTTCAGCCTAGCACTGTTCATGATGAAGGAAATTGTTTTGGCTTGATTTGATGATTCCAATAGGTTTAAAATATGTTTTTGTGTAGGAATATATGGTTGGGAAGTGTTTAAAATCATTGGAATCAAAAATAAAATTTTTGGAAACAAATACCCCCTATTCAACCAGTTACTGTTCATGGGGGAGGAGTTGGATTTTCAAAAATATGATTCCATATTTGGATTCCTCATGAAAAACTGTGTAGGAATGAGTCATGAGGTTATTGATTCTAAAGGAGGAATCATTTTGTTAAAAATAAAAAAAAAGGGGGAAATTGTTGAGTTAAAGTTTAAGAATTATAATTAAGTTGTTTAGTGATTAATGGGGCCTATGTTTGTGCTTGGTTTAATAGGCATTGTGAGGAGGAACCAAGTGGAAGCCTTGTTCTTGAAGTAACCAATTGGACAAGTATTAAAAAGGTAGCTTTGAATTATAACTTGTTTGTTGATCTTGCTTGTTTAATATGATTTCTTGATTACTTGGGTTGGAGGAACTTGTGTTATGCTTTTGGTTGATTGAATGACATTGGTTTATGCTTTAGTCAAATGCATTGTGGTATGCCAATGTGGAAAATATTAATGTTCCTCTCCTTGCATGTTATTGGATATGATTTCCTATGTTTGGGAATATTTTTAAACGATATAACATGTCACATGTGAACTTGCTTGATCCACATGACAATTATAATTCATAAGCTACTGAGATTTCTTTGAAATCTCACTCCCCCTATGTTAAATTATGTCTCAAATGGGGAATGATTCATCCGATGGCAACGGCAAGGAAATGGTTTTGGGATGAAGGAGCAATAGGAAATTCATGACATTTTGAAAAGTTGTGTAATGTTTTGATGAGTTTGATGTGAATTTGTAATGGGTTATGATTGATAATATGATGTAAATTATGTTATATGACATACCCTAATATTGGATTATTGAAGGGTACAATGATACAAGTTAAGGACAAGGAAAAAGGGAATAAAAATTAAAGAAAGTGGAATTAGGGGATAAAAATACCCTAAAAGTGACTGATTTTGTGACAAAAAAATAATGAGCAATTGTTGGAATTTAGGCATGAAATTTTATAGCCAAATAGATCTCATTTTTAGCTTTAAATCAAGTGGTAACCCATTAAAAATTTGAGTTTTGTGCTAAGAGTTATGCTCTTTCAAAGTTAGGCAAAAATACTGAAAATTTGAAAATTGACCATGTGAACAGTACACTTTGTCAAATTTTTTGGTACTTTTCTAGGTGGAATTAAGTCTAATGAATATTTTTTCTCTATATAACTCTTAGCAAGCTTTGTGTGAAAATTGGAACCACCTCATTTTGATTTTTCTAGAAATAGTTATGAATTTTTAAAGTTGACCCAAATTCAGATGAATAGTGTATGGACAAAATTAAAGGTGAAATTTTAAAACTAAAATTTTTCATTCGGAAATGTTACGAAACATGTTCTAATGGCTTCAATTGATGTATAATGACATATTAAAAGAGGTGTGATAGATTGTATAGTGAATGACAACATTTGAGTACTAATGGTTATTGAAGATGATTATTTGAATATTTTTATTGTGAATGACAATGAAGGTATAGTGAATGATAATAGTTGAGAATTAGTGACTATTTAGATGCAGAAGAGTGAAGATGGTTGTCACATCCAGCATTTTGTGACTAAGGTATAATAACCCTAAAAATGATTAAGGGCCAGAATATTAGTGTTAATGTAGATTGCACAAATTTTGATGCGAAATCAGGATAGGGACCAAAGTGAAATTTTAAGTATTTTGAGTAAGTCAGTATAAATTAGATAAATATGACAGAAAGCTCTAAAAATTTCTAGGAAACACCAGAAATTAGAGAAAATTCTTTGAAACAGGAGGATGTCCTAGAAGTCAAAAATATGAAGGACATTAATTAATATTAATTTTCTAGTAATTTTTGTAGTATTTGACTAATTAAGAAAAATTAGTCAAATTTAATTATTTCATGTACTCCAAGGCCTCAGAAAAATTGGAAAAAATATGGATAAAATGCTTTGACAGTTTTAGAACATTGTAAAATTAATTTTATTCCCAAATTACCCCCATATTAGCTTTAAAATATTTAAAGCTTATTTAAGCTAATTAGGGCTTTTATCTGGGAAATTCAAAAAGAAATATCTAGAGGGGGAGTTAAAATCCAAAAAAATTCATGGAATTCTCTTGGAATTAAAGAGATATTTTAAAACTAACATGGGAATTTTCTAAGTCCTAGAACTCTAGAAAGCATTTTCGGAAGGAAAAATAATACTTTTAGCCACTATTTTTGACGAAGGATTTCTATTCTTTTGAAAACCATTATGAGGGGTGATGACTCAAAAGTAAAAAGTGGTGACTCAAAAGTAAATGGTAAAACATAAGGATGGGTGGTCAAAAATATCAAGGACAATTATGGTGCTGCCAGTACAAAAGCTACTTAAGCTGGTAGAAAGTTATACAGCATACATTGTGAAAAATCTTCTTCCTTCTTGACTAAGCTATTCTTGGTGCCACTTGGAAGGTGAAAGAAGCAAGGAGAAGTTTCAAGATGTGCATGACATAAGCCCTTAGGAATTATGATGTCATATATATCAATTATCAACCAATCACATAATTTTGGCAATTTGAAAAAGGTTAAGGGCAAAATTGTCCAAAGACCTTTATAAAATCCCATCTTCCTCTCCCACCTCCCTCACATTTTGGTTCTCATAGGGGAAACTCTTGAGAATTGAAAACTTGAAGCTTAAAGAGGAGGACAAGGCAAGAAATCAACCAACCAAACTTGGATCCAAGGTTAGTAGTTAATCCTAGTTGGTTTAATGCTTAGAAATCTTGAGTTTTATGGCTGAAAATCCATGATTTTCCTTTCCCCTCTTGTTGGGTGAAATTATATAGGAATGGTGGAGGATGATTTTGATGATGGGAATTAGTTTAAGAGGTTGTTTATAACTTGAATCAAGTGGTATTATGTGATTATGGTTGATATTGTTATTGTTGGAAAACTTAGGGTACCCCACGGCCAAGAGGACTTTTCACCTAGGATTGGTTTTTGCTTGTTTTGATGCTTCCAATATGTTTAGAATAAAAAATTATGTAAGATACACCTAAGGAATGAGTCTTGGAAGCATTACAATGAAAATTGGAAATTTAGGTGAAAAAGAGGAAGTGTTTCGGCCTAAGGGGTTCAAGAGGAAGGAAGATGAATTTCATAATTTTGAGTTCATATTTGGATTCTACATGAAAAATCATGTAGGATTGGCCTAAGAGAATAATTTATGAATGGATGGAAACAAAACTCAAAAATTAAAGAGAAAGAGATTAAGGGTTTTATTCAATTTAAATATTGAGTTTTCTTATGATGTGGAATATAATGGTTATGCCCCTTGTTGGATAGGCTTTGACATTTGTGAAGGAAGGAGCCAAGAACAAGAAGAGAGAGTCAAGGCTTACTCTACTTGAGGTAGCAAGATTTAATTAACATTGTTGTTAACATTGCATTATTGTTATACTTATGTTATTGCCTTTGGATAGTTGAGCTATATGAAAGTTTACGTATGACTTGTGATTGCTCCTTGTAGTGTTATGCCTTGGCTATTGCATGTTAGAGTTTCACAAGGTATGAGTTCGTTTTAGTTCCCTAACAATGGCTTTTAGTAAAGTTGTGTGATAATGATGCTTGTTAATGCCTAGTTGATTTTATCTTGCTATTGGGATTTCTATGAAATCTCACTCCTCCCAAATTTACCATGGTTCAAGTAGGGGCAAAGACACTTCGAAGAGGGAAGAGCATAATGGAAGAATAGCTTCATAGTTTTACATTCCATGGCATGAACTTGATATATGTATGTAATGATGCTGGAAATTGTTGCCCGTGGAGCTCTAAAATTTGATAAATGTTTGAAATAGTTTCCATATGAATTTGGCCATGAGATTTTGTATGCTTAAAATAAAAATCTTGAGCTTTAATTCCATGGGTAATTCATTAGAATTGGAGATGTGTGGTGATTTTTCAAAGTCAGTGCTTTAAACCTGGAAAACAGTTTTGACCATATAAATAGTGTAAATTCCGTACAGTTCTAGCACTGTTCCACAATGAGTTAGCCCTAAAAGTATTTTTTTCATGTACATCTCTTTGAAATCTTTCAGTGGGACTTAAAACTACCTCATTTTGATGTTTCTAGAATTAGTTATAAATTTTCAAATTTGGCCGAAAAATCTAGATTTACCAAATGAACAGTACCTAAGAAAGCAAAAATTCTAGATTTGTTTTCTTGTGTTGTAAGCCATCCAACGTGGTTCCAATTGACGTAAAATGAACTTGAATATGGTCTATAGCTAAGGGTTTACAATGGTCTTAGAAGGAGATTCATTGAAATTAGTACAGAATGGATTTATATTGTTTAGGAAAGAGTTTTAAGAGAAATTAGGGGGGAAAAGGTCAAAGCGTTTTGAGGAACAGAATAAAGAAGTGTCAAAGGCATAGAAAGAGTTGTGTGAGGAAGAAAGAAAGAGGTACAATGATAAGGCTAGGGAATCAATGCCTGAGAGGAAGAAAACAAGGAAGAACAAAATTCCATTCTAAACTCGATGCTCTCTGCCCTAATTCAGGTCATTGGTGGACTTTGTAAATGGTAATGCAAGTTTAAGGGAGAGAGTAGAGAAGATAAGGTTCTCAAAGTTATTGCATATAGCATGTGAGAGACTCCCATGTGACCTACTAGTAGCTTTTCTTTGTGCATATGATCCAACAACACGTGAATTCAGAATTAGGGGCATTTCAAAGAAATTCAAGCAAAAAGATGTTAAAATATTACTTGGTGTACTTGACATTGGGGAAGTAGTGAAGGCCAATGTAGATAAAAATGATCCTACATATCAACAATTAAAGAGGGACTATTATAAAGTGTCATTTGCCAAGATATTAAATATAAAATCTGGACAATATGATGACAAAATTTGAGTTTTTGTTTATATTGTACAACCTTAGAACCTTTCTATGTCCAAATTCAAGGGATAAAGCATGTGATCAGTTACTAAAGCTAATGGCTTGCACTATGAATCGCTTTGAGCATTATGATTAGGCTACATTTATTATGAAGGACTTAGCAAAAGAGTTGAAGGATTATGTTAAAGCATTTAGAAGTGGTGGGAGCTCTAATGTGAGCGATTGTGTGTACTTGCTGTTGGTATGTAATATAATTTAATTTGTCAATGCTTAACTTAATTGATAATTGTATAATCTTATTTATTTCATGTTGCAGATATATTTTTGTGAGCACTTCACACTGAAAAAAAATGATGCGCATGATATAGCAAATGCTATTGAGTATTGGAATGAGGAGCGAGTTAAAGAAGTTGTTAAGACAGGGAGGGAAAGCAACGTAGGGTTGTTGTTTGGAGGGAGACAAAGAGATGTGAAAGTGGGGCAAAATGTAACATCTGAACTTTTGAGCCTAGAAGTATTAGAAATAGCCTAAATTGGATAGGCTACTAGACCCCTTTTGAGCAAAAGTCCTAAAGATGAGAAAGGAAGTCAAAGCAGTTACAGGGACTAAACTACAAAGTAAAAGTTTTCAGAGGCTCAAGTGTAATCAAAGTTAGAGGCTCCAATAAAGTCTCAAAGGCCCAGAGAGAGAGAAAAGAGGCTAGATACAGGCCAAGGGTTAAGCTAGAAACCTCAAAGAGAGGATTGTATGAAGTTAAGTCCAAGCAGGGACTAAATCGTAAATTGCGAAAGTTATGACTAGCAGGGGTAAAAATGGAAGAGTATAAAAAGAATTCCAAGAAAATCCTAGAAAATCAGAAATAATATTCTAAGGCTTTTCTGTGAAGAGAAAAGACAAAAGTACCCCTAAGGCAGCTTCAATGGAATTTATGAGGTTATTACCGGTAAAAAGTATACCATTTGAGGTAATTATTTAAAATAGCAAGAGACCTCAAAAATGTATACAAAAATGAGGTTAAATGGTTAAAAGGTTGTACTAATTTATAAAATTAGTCCCGCAACCAAAAGGCCAGTGGAGTGGCTTTAATAAATTAAAGAGCCGATTTTGCCGATAAAAAGGCATTTTGGTAAATGAATTTTTATGCAAGGCTTAACGGAAGTGTTATGGACTAAGAAAATTTATAGATACTCTCTAGAATTAAAGAGAATTTATGGAGCAGATAGAAGAATTTTCTGACCTCCCGAAGGCCATAAAGGAAGCCAGAGAAACGTGGGCCAAGTAAATTCGGAGGAATTAAGTTTGATCCAACGGCTAGGATCTAATCTCCCATCTCCTCCACCACTTTCATGACACTTGGTATATTCTAGAAGGATGAGGTAAGCATGATGCAAGAAGATGATGCAATGATGATGTAAAAGTCAACTTGAAGTTCCAAAATTGCCCTTACCCTTTCTATTAGCCACCAAGGGTATTTTGGTCCATTCAAGCCAAAATTTTGCCTATAAATAGGCACTCCCTCCCCTCACATTTCGGCCAAGCAAGGAACTATAGGGGAAACTTTGCCGCTCTTGCATCTAGAGAGAGAAAGAGCTATTTCTAGTGAGAGAAAGTCCACCTAAGTTCAAGCTTCAAGATCAAGGTATGTGGTGGCTATAGCATCTGATTTGATACCTATTTCGAATTAATTACTGTTTATATCTGATTCTGAAATTTTGTATGCTTAAAGTACACTCTATAAGCTTTAAATCCATGAGTAGAACACTTCATTTGGATATGTGTACGATTTATGGTGATTTTTCAAAGTTAGGGTTTGAAATCTGGAAACAGTGTTGAACCTTTGAAAGAATGTCGAGTTCCGTACAATTTCGGTACTGTTCAGGATAGAATTGGTTCCTGAAACTATTTTTCGTGTAATTTTAACTTAAGGAGCTTTCAATGAGACTTGGAACCACTCAATTCGTATTTTTCTAGAATTAATTATGAATTTTCAAAGTTGAGCAAAAATTCTAGAATTTCTGCGTGAACAGTACCCACGAAGCATAATTTCCAGATTTGATATTCTTGAATCTAAAGCCATCTAAAGTGGTTCTAATTGACAAGAAATATATCTTAAGGATGGGAAATGATGAGATTTAGGTTAGAAAGGCTAGAAAGGAAACCCTAAGACTAAGAGAAAGGGTTTAGGTTCAAGAGAGCTAGTCTTAAACTTTATGTAATCTAGTGGTCCTAATGGATTGTATGATCAATGTGACTATGTTTAGGACCTTTGGAACATCCAAGAGAATGTTTGCTGATGTTCATCCGAATGCCCACATGGTTGGAAAGTCAAGGGAGTCAAAGAAAAAGTAAGAGGAAAGCTTGAGGTGCAAGGTAGTGAACTTACCTATTGTCATTGCTTGATATTGTATGCTTGTGTGTTTCCGTGTACATGTTATTGAATGTTATTGTGACATGTTTTAGCTGCTATAATTGCTATTCATGATGAGTAGATTATGTCTCTATGGCCATGCATCAAGAAGTTAGCTTTGAGCATGCTAATATGTCACTAATTAACAAGAGAATAAACAAGTTATGTGTAGTGCATTAGCATCCATCTAGCATGATTAATATGGTATTGTTTGCTAGTCAATCAATGATGGGCAATAATGGCATGAGAAGCAAGGAGAAGAAAGTGGAGAATTATTGATGTTAACGAATATTATTATTATTCATTGTGTAATTCTCTTATGATGTAATTTATGTTATGGATGCCTATGATGCCATGTATTTAATTATAATACTTATGGCATGTGTAGAAATGTATGAGCATTAACAGGAAGGAGTAAGCCCATGTTATGTATGCCAAAAAAATAAAAAGAATTTAAGTAAAGAGATGCTAAGAGATAAAACGTAGGTCTTGGAGCAATGAGTTTGTAGCTCCAGTTTGAGCTATCAAACGAATGAGTTAAGTCACGAGATTTGGCAGACTTATAGTACACGTCCCAAGCTTTAAAATGAGTGGTATATCATCTTAATTGGATGTGTACACAAGGAGATATGAATTTCCAAATTTGAAGCACAGAATCTGGAAGTTCTAGATTTTACGAATGAAACAGTAACATTTATAAATTAAACTGTATGAATTGGGCAAGGATAAGTCTAATTGGATATTTTTCTCTTAAAGAGCATCGAAATAATTTTCTATAGAATTTTAGAACACCTTAATACGATTTTTATGGATTTAGTTATGAATTTTTGAACTTGGACCTGTAGTCTGGAAATTAAACAGTGAATAGTAATCCGAGCAGTTATGTTGGAATCTTTAAATCCACGGGCTTGTGTCG
Organism: Neltuma alba; assembly: GCF_004799145.2. Lineage (NCBI taxonomy): Eukaryota > Viridiplantae > Streptophyta > Magnoliopsida > Fabales > Fabaceae > Neltuma > Neltuma alba. The sequence continues at coordinate 221,927 of NW_021636921.1, read as the reverse complement.
TGATCTGCTTGAACCATAACGCTTACGAATGCGTGCTCTGAGAGGTTAAAGGTAGAACATTTCACAAAAGGACAGAGTAGGAGTTCCTTATCTAGACCCAATATGTGATACTTTGTCTAGTGTTTTTAGTTGTTTAGTATGTGGATTATATTGAATTTGATGGATTTGTTGTAGGAGCTGAACAATCTTTATGGGCGATTGGTGACTATTATTGATGAGAGCAATAAAATACTACTCATTGTAATTGTAGAAGAGTTGTTGAAGGTTTAGCTTACAGAAAAGGCATCCAAGAGGGAAGTAAGGAGCCAATTGAGATGGAAGAAGAATGAGTTGGAAGAGGTGATGACATTTTTCACATTGATGAAGATTTTAAGGACAATATAGGTGGGAATAATGATAAGTCTCCCATAGAAGGAGGAAAAAAGGATAAATCTGAACAAGAAGAATGAGGAGGAGAAGAGGGAGACAATAATAAATGTAGCAGTGAAGAAGAAGGAGGAGAAGAACTTGAGGATGATAAATTAGCTAGTGAAGAAGAAGGAAGCAGAGAAGGTGACAAAGATAAATCCGCTAGTGAAGAAGAAGGAGGAGGAGAAGGTGATTATGATGAGGCTACCAATAAAGGATAAGCAATCTGTGATGTGGGTGGGGAAGGAGTGGAGGAGGGACAACAACTCCAAAGATTGAAGAGGGTGATTAAACCAACAGTTAGATCTCTATGGATTTGGACAAAGGAAATGCATAAGAGAAAGAGGACTGTGGATGACAAGGAAAAAATTTTTAAATCATATCCAAGATGCCTCTACTGGATCAGGTAACTAGTAAGTTATTATAAAATGAAAACTGTTCATTATGTTTTCACCCATGAGCTATCTAAATTGACAACAATATTTTGCATTGTGTACTAAATTTGATTGAATTTTTTTCCTTTTTCAAGCCAATAGTTGATATGCATGATGAAGTACTCACTTAGGAAGAACTATTTTCACTAGTTGGAATCCAGAGAATAAACACACAGCTAATGTCGCTTGTATGTAAGACATTGATGGGCAATATGAAGGAGGAAGGAAATGTGAAAGGATACTTGTTTGATGCCTACTTCATGGTTAGATGTATAACTTATTTCATTGCATTGTGATTATTGCCTGTTTTTAACATATGCTTATATTGCAGCTGAAAATGGTGTCACATCCCATTAGATGGAGGGCTTCTAAGCACAAAAAGCAAATATTACTGAGCATGTTGGGTACAATATAGGAGATTGTGATTTGATATTTAGGCCTGCTCTTGTGGCTGACCACTGGTTATGTTATGTCTTCCAGCCGAAGACATTGAATTTTTATATGCTTGATTTGATGAAGGTCAATGCTACTAAGCAGAAGAAAGGCAAAAAAATAAGGGGGATTTCTGGAGGATCCAAAGCGAGCTACTCACAATGCATGCGTAAAAACTGAATAAAAGAACCTTAATAATGATGTTATTATTAGTTCTTTTATTGGTAAATTGGAGGATTAGAAACATGACTATTGCTTTCCAATTGGCTGTTTTTGCATTAATTGTTACTTCATGTAATTTGTTCCTTATAAAAATTTGTTACTTCATATGGCCATGTGTTTATGTTTAAAGGAATCGATTTTATGATATAATTGAATTAGTCAAACCAAAGTTTATTGGGAAGAAGCCAAAGGTAGACATAATTATGCCTCCCATTCCACAACAAACCAACTTGTGAGTGGCGTTAACTTTGTGCAATCATTATTGAACATATATTGTTTTTAGTGACTAACAATTTATGAATGACTTTTTCTACCCAGGAGAGACTGCGATGTACATGTTTTGATATGGTTAAGCATATGGTCACCAGATGTTAGGCCAGAGCAACGGGTGGGTTGGGCAGCCCAGCCCCAAACCCGCAACCCGCCTGTTTATGCATTAACGGGTACGGGGTGGCCCGTACCCGTACATAACCCGTTTAAGCCCGTTCCTAAACGGGCTGGGTTAAGTGGGCGGGCTTAAACGGGTTATGGGGAACCCGTTTAACAATCAGGTGCTGTTCAGGGGCTGTTCGCACTTCGCATTCAAAAATCAAAATAGATGAAAATTATAGTACCATTAATCAAAATCTAAACTCCATAGTCCATACAATCAGAAACCATCACAAATTTCTAATGTTCAAGGGTTCAAGCTTCAAAAGAGGACAACCACAAATATAAAATTGTAAAGGATTAATCATCATCAAATCATCATCAATCACTCATCATCATCATCACCACCATAATCATGAGCTTCTCCTTCAGAGTTACTTGAGGAAGTGGCTGTACTTGGAACCAATGACTCTTGCTCTACAAAACAAATTAAAAAAATCAACTCATTAATATTTAATAACAAGATAAAACAATATAAATTGAAAATATTGTTGAAGGTTAAAATACCAGTAACGACATTTGCACTCTCAATAAAATTATCTAGTTCAAGGTCATTGAGTCTTGGAGTACTACTGCATAGCCAATTTTGAGCACATATGAGTGCCTCAACCATCTTTGCAGATAAAGAGCTCCTGAAATTATCCAGTATTCGACCCCCAGTACTGAAAACTGATTCAGAAGATACTGTAGAGACTGGTGCAGCCAACAAATCACGTGCCATTACACTCAAAACTCTATGAGCATTCACTTTCCACCATGCCAAGACATCAAATTTTGGATCACGAAAACCACCTAAATCTGCTTGAAGGTATTCATCTACTTCAGAAATTTTCTCTGCATTAACAACGGTGTCTGCAGTGGCCAGGAACTTTTGAAATGTAGAATCAGTATCATCATGAAATAACATGTCAATGTCATCATCCCCAGTTCCAACACTATCATGGACTTGCTGTTGATCCGCTGTTGATTGAGATTTAGATGCTTCACCATGATCAAGCTCAGCAATACTAGCAAAATAGTGATCATACAATCGATACAAGACATCCATAGTCTTTTTCAACATGGCTTCTCGCTTTGTAGGTTCAGGAAAAAGGTCTTCAAAAGCAATTTTGATATATGTCATCTTGAATCTAGGATCAAGGATCACTGCTATGATCAACAACGGATTCATTTTTTCTGCTTTTCCCCAGTACTTATCATACTTTGTCTGCATTCTCCTTGCCATGTCACTCAAGAGAGAGTACTCACTAGCTGCACTTCGATGAAGGTGAGTCTGAATTGCAACTATATGCTGAAAGCATGTGCTTGTTACAAAATTTGATCCAGAAAATTTGAGGGTCTTAGTGTAGAACAACCTTAAAAACACAAGAAACTCTTTAGCCACACTCCAATCATATGCAGTAGGTGGTTCAGCTGTGGCCCTTCCTAATGTTGTGTCAATGACATCAGCATCATCATCTTCATCATCATAACTTAAGACAACACCCTGTTGGTTTGAAAACAGTTTAACCTTTTTCTTAAAGTAATCCTTGTAATCTTCATCTTCTTCTTCCATCCTATCAAAGACTTTGATGAACTTGACAGCATTTTCCAACATCAGATAAGTTGAATTCCACCTAATCACATGACAAATAAGAAATAAACAATTAAGAATTATCAAGTGAAACTTGACATAATATGAAAATAATACAATTATAGTGCAAATAATACCTCGTGGGGCAATCCAAAGTCAGCAAACTCTTTGAATCAATTTTTTCCTTTTCAACAAGATCCTTGAACCTCTGTAGCCTAGCTGGAGAAGATCTAACAAATTTAATTGCATGCCGAATAAGTTCAATAGACTTATTCATTTCCTTTAGACCTTCACCAACAATCAGATTCAAAATATGAGCTGCACACCGCATTTGTAAAAACTCTCCATCACATATTAGACCATTCCAACTCTTCAATCGTTTCTTCAAATAGGCAATTGCAGTGTCATTAGAAGAAGCATTAACTGTAATTGTGAAGACTTTTTCAATGCCCCAGTTGAATAAACAATCCTCAATTTGCTTGCCAATTGTATCCCCTTTGTGATTTTCAATGACACAGAAATTTAAAATCCTTTTTTGTAAAGTCCAATTCTCATCAATCCAATGTGCAGTCAAACACATATAGTTGGAGTTTTGTATTGAAGTCCAACAATCAGTGGTAAGGGACACACGGCATTTAGATCGCTTGAAATATCTTTTCAAACGTTTTGCTTCCTCCAAATACAATTGGTAGCAATCCCTGGCAATTGTCCATCGTGAAGGTATCTGAAACCTAGGTTCAAACTCTTGCAAAAGTTCTTTTAGACCCTCTCCTTCCAAAACTCGAAAAGGCAATTCATCCTTTATGATGAACCTTGCAAGAGCCTTTCTACATCTTTCTTGGTTTGAACAAGCGATACGATTGAGATGATTGAGAAGACATAGCAGTCAACATGGTTTGTGACTTGCTTGCTTTGTTTGGGTTCTTGGGACACTTTTCAAAATGCCGCCACAACTGCTTTGTCCCAGTTTTAGTTGGATGACTTGCATAATCTATGCCACAATAATTACACTTCGCACTATGTTTCCCTTTGGTTTGGGTTAATGGCAATCTTGTAAAATGATTCCAAATATCAGATGTTAGCCGCCTTTTCCTCTTTGTTGGTGGTGCTACTTCTTCAGCATCTTGTCTCTCATTATTATTTTTAGCATGTTGAACAACAGTACTTGGGTTTTCAGTTGGACCTTCCACACTTTCCTCTACAACAGTCTTAGCTTTGATATTGTCTTGTTGACTTTGTGCCATTCTTCAATTTCCTTCTCAATCCAAATCAAATTTAACAACAATAATAATAGGAGAAATAAAAATAATAACAGACTAACAGTGTGCACATGCATGTCAGTCTTATATATTGCAAATGCGGTGTGCACACAAATTGTTTCAATAACAGACTAACAGTTATATATAACATCAGGATTATGCTTTATCTTGTTAATAACATCTAAAAGCTGATCAAATCCTTTGCCAGAGTAGTCCGCATACATATCAGTATACCTATAGAATGATACGTGTATAAACTGAGCTAAAAGACCCCAAATGAAACAATATCTTTACTGAGAACAAAATATGATCCACCTACTTGGCACCAAAGTGCCTCCACCGATAGAAATTGCAACTTAGCATGACAAGATTATTAGCTAATCATTGCAGTTAAATACTTAAATCTATTGGCAACAAATGCACTCATACATATAGCATATAATAACAGCAGACAGCCAAAAAATCCACTAGCCTAAGCCTAGTCGAGTTGGGAGGCAGAGACAACAAATCTAACTAGTAACAACTAACTACTAAGTATTATTTCTTCAATTACCGAGTGAGAGGCTGTGTGACTGCGATCGAGTTGGGACTTGGGAGGCAGGGACCGGTGCGGTGACGGTGATCCTTTGTGAGAGATCGAGCTGCCGAGCTGGCCAGCTGGGAGCCTGGAATCGGCGAGAGAGACTGAAAGATCAGCAACAGAGCAAGTGGGTGTGGGGAGAGCCGGAGAGGTGAGGTTGTGCAGTGGAGAATGGAGACCGAGTAGATTCAGTTGGGACTTGGGAGTTCGGTCTGTGACTTCAGGACATGGAATTGGAGACAGAGACACCGAGTGAGAGTCACCGAGGAGCCGAGGACTCGAGGTCGACTGGAGTCTGGAGTTGGAGACAGACACCGAGCGGCGAGCGAGTGAGTGACCGTCTGACCGAGGCGAGGAGGAGGCGACTGGTGAGGACTCGAGGGGATCACCGGATCAGGGGAGACAAAGACCGAGTGACGGTGAGTGGTGATCGACTCGAGGAGAGACGAGATTTATATTAGAGATCAGATTCAGGGCGAGGATTCAAGGTCAACTCGAGGGGATCAGCCGATCAGGATTGAGATTTAGTGATTCACTCAGGCTCAGCTCAGCGGGAGTCCGGGAAGCGGGAGTGTGGGAGGCGGGAGCGGGAGCTGGGAGAGTCAGGAGCGAAGAAGAGATTAGAGAGGAGAGAGTGAAGGCGTGAAGCGGTTCAGAGTTCAGACCAGTAGACCACACTCCACAGACATTCAGATTGAGATTTCAGACTTTCAGTCTTTCTTTCACACCAGAGACGGAGTGGAGTCGCAGAGACGGACACGGTACACGCCTACACGGACACTCATTCGGACTGGGCTTTCAACTATTGGACTGCAGGACTAGGTTTGGGGTTATCAATGTGTCATTTTCTTCAATTTAAAAAAAAAATAAAATGGGCGGGTACGAGCAGCCCGTGCCTGTGCCCGTAGCCCGCCCATTTAATTTGTAAACCCGCTCGTTTAAGCCCGCCCGTTTATTTTCTTTTTTGGGCGGGCCCAAACGGGCCCAATTTCACCGGGTTGCGAGCGGGTGGCCGAGTTTCGGGTTACATGCTCAGCCCTACCAGATGTGGCTTTAGATTACACAAATGAACAAGTCACTACATTTTGACGTGACCTCTTGTGGTGGCTAGTTAACCATGATGGAAATGGTAAAAGGGATGAAGCTTTGAAGCTGCCTTAAGAAGAAAATAAGACCACAAAGCAGTAGTATTTGTCCAAGTAGTAAACATGGTTGTTAGTGGTTGATGTTAGGCTTTATATAACATATGAACCGCTTGTTTTGTATGGAAACAAACTGTTTGCCAACTAGTGCTGTTATGTCTGGTGTCTGCTTGTACTTTAGAAACACCATTTATATTGTAAGAAATTCAAGTTTTGACAATGTATGAACCACGTTGACAACTATTATAAATGGTTTAACACCATTTCTATATATATTGACAACATCCTAGTACGAAATTTCATTTCATGTTGTAGCTATTTTGAAATGTTAACCCTTGCTAGGTGTCACACCTTCATTTTAAACCCCATTATACATCCTTTAGAACCATTTGGAATCATTACACGATGGTCAAAGTAGGTAAAAACCAAGATTTAAAATTTTGATTTCGGTTACTATTCATGTAACCCTTAAAAATCATGTCAACTTTGAAAAATCATAACTAAATGTAGAAAAATCAGAACAGAGTGGTTCTAAGTCTCACATGAACCTTATGAAATGTTCTACATAGGAAAAATGTTCACAGGTATCAATTTCTTACAGATCAATGCTAGTTTCCACGCAATTATGTACTATTCATTTGGTAAATTCTGAAATTTCCAGTATTTTTATCCAACTTCGAAAGGGCATAACTCTTTCTACAAAATTCCAAATTTAATGATCTACCATTTGATTTAAAGCTAAAAATGCGATCTATTAGTCTGCCAAATTTCAAATCCATATTCGAACATTTGCTATTTATTTCGTATGCACCAAGCTTGGTCCTTTTTAGTCAAAGGTTATCCTCTAATTACCTTTGTTTTGGCTCTTTCATTACCATTTACCCATCCTTAATCATTTGGGGCTTAATACAAGCTTGAACATAAATTCTACTATGCTTTCACATATTTAAACATAGACATACATGCTTGGCTCCCCTTAGGAGCTATTATCCAACAAACATTTCCAGAGTCATAATATTACATAACAAGTTTCAAAATTTACACTAGGGTACATTAATTGTTCATTAGGTCTCCAAGACAATTTCCTTTCCTTTTCCCTTGCTTGAACTCCCTCCTAGGTGGTGTTAAACATAAGAGTGAGATTTCAAAGAAATCCCAGTAGCACAGAATCACAATTATCATGCATTCTTGCAAACACTACGTGCAATGCTTTTGTGCATTTATCTTGTTTATATGTTCATGCTTTTATATCATGGAAAGTAAGCTATCATACACATATTCAATGGACATAATGCCAAGGCAACATACTTCAAACATTGCAATCAACATTTGCAATAAAGCTTAGTCACATCATGGCACACATTGCACATATACACATTAACACATCAATGTAAGCAAGAAAGCAATCAAATGTAATTCAATGCTACCTTTTGGTACTTGGTCCTTGATTTCCTTTAAGTTCATGATGTTTTCTTGAGGATTTGGCAAGGTACCTATCAAACCAACACCAATGCCAATCATTCAACAATTATTCAAACACATTCCCTATTACTTAAACATTAAACCCTTTTTCTTAGGATTTTTTGGCCTAATTGTTTTCCTTTTGATTCAAGAAACCTCCTTGGCCATTCCTACATGGTTTTTCAAGTATAATTCAAATATCAAATCAAATTATACAAAATCAAATCCCTTCCTTAAGTTCTGGTCAAAACAGAAACGAATTTTTCTAAGGAAGATGTCAAAATTTCCAACTTTGATTTCTAATGCTTCCAAATTCAATTCCTCCATATAACCCTACACAAAAAAGCCCAAGGAGTTCAATGGAAGCATCAAAACCAACAAAATCCAATCATAAGTCCATATATTTAAGATGGCTAAACACTTCCTCTTAGGTTCATAAATTTTCACATTTGATTCCAATGAATTTGAACATACTTCCTTAGCATAATCCTACATACCATCTCATTTTAAATCCATTGGAACCATTTAAACTTATTGAAACAATTCCTACCCTTGAGTTCTTGAGTTGGCTGAACTAAAAATTCATAGTTCATAGGGTAATTTCTTCCATAACCCATTCAAAACCGCACCAAACATCAACAACACAACTCATACTCAATTTGCTATCCTTTCCTAGCACTTCCAGCACAACAGAAATGAAACAGCACTTCCCTCTCAAATTAAGTCACGGTTTGACCATGGAAAAAGCATCAAATTAACGCCTAAACATACCTCAAGAAGTCTTGGATTAAAGCTTGATGATTAACCTTGGATTGGGAGTGATTTGAAGAGTGTTTGGAAGCCAAGAAGAAAATTGTGCAGAACCTCCCCTCTATTGTCCCAATTCTATCCGAATTTTGAGTGCCTTGTGGGGGTATTTATAGACCTCATTTATTGCCCAAAAACCTGCCCTTGGGTAGCTATTTCTGCCCCAAAATAAGTGCAAAGGTCGGCCAAAATGAAGAACAAATCCTTGCCACACATGCTTTGACTCCCTTTCCAAGAGAGTTGATCCAATGGTTGAAAATTTGCCCAGCACACAAGCCACCTGTCCTGGTCAAGATGAGCATGAATTTGGGCCTTGTTGGATGCTAACTAAATGATAAAAACTTATTAGGAAGTAATGGAATTGGTTAGGGTAATTTTAAAAATTACTTGGTCCCATAATACCCGATTTCTTGCCCCCTATTAGGGAAAAATAGCTAAGGGCTTCCAAAATTCTATTTCTTTCCATGATAAATCCATATTTATTCCAAAAGTGTGATTTGGAAGTTTTCGAAATTTTTCAAGACCTCTAGATATTTATTTCACATTTTCTCCGAAATCGGGTCCTTACCGATAGGAATTTGGAAATAAATTCCCCATAAATTATTTCCTGTATTTCCAATGCTTGGAAACAATTTTATAAATTCATATATATTCCTAGGGAGTGTATCCATATTTTTACTTTAATTTTTTGAGTCCTTAGGTAATTAAAATAATTATATCACTTTAATTCCCCTTTATTTTTCCCTATTTTCCCAAAAATAATAATTATTTTTTTGTGTGGGAATTTTCACCAAAATTTATTTTGGGCTATTCTCACTCCCAAAACATCATGTGTGACTCAAAAACCTCTAATTCTACTTTTTCTATTTTTAAGTAATTTTTGGAAACTTTTTCTAAAATTACTGTTTTGCCCCTAGGGACCCGATAAAGTTGGTTTTGTCCCATTTTGGGTTTTCATGCTTTACTCATATCTTATGCTTATCAATCATATCTCATTTCACAAACTCCCATTACTAGGGTTCCAAATTTTGGGATGTTACACTAGGGACGTTGACATCACTTTCATTAAGAACGACAACTCGTTCATATAGGTTGACTACACGTAAACTAGTAATTTGTGTTTCAGGTAATCAAAAAATAAACCTGGGCAAATCAAATGCAAGGTAACAGGAGTTGAGCATTGACAACACTTACGAAGAGAATGACAACACATTTATACATGTTCACAACACTAAAACTAGAAAGTTAGCTTCTAGGGATACCCTTTATTATGTAGGAAAGTGGGCTAATTAGATATCCTCCTTATTATGCATGTTGACAATATTTTCATATATAATGACAACACCATCATATAGGCAAACAACACTTACACATGCAGTGACAACCCCATCATCTGAGTTGACACTGAAAGTGGAAGTTGGGCTCAAGGGAGACCAATGGAGAAACCTGGGTAGCTGAAGTGACAACACTTTCATATATCATGACAAAACTATCATAGCAATTAATGACATGCAAAGCTGCAAGTCAAATTCTGGGGCAACATGTCACATCCGGTAATATGAAAATTACGGATAAGGAATATTCCTAAATATTCAAGGGAAAAAAAGGATAAGGAGAAATAGAATAATTATAATTGAAAATAAGTAGTATGATTTTCTAAGTCAATTATGAAATGTATGACTAATTAAGGAAAATTGGTCAAGAATAATTATGAAAAAATATTTTCAAGTCTCAAAAAATTAAGGAAAAATAAAAATATAATATTCTTTCAGAATTATATGAGGTTGTATAATTGGTTTTATGACCAAATTACCCTTGAAAAAGTTATAAAGGAATTTAAGGGTGATTTAAGCTAGTTTAAGGCCTTTTATTTGGAAAGAGAATGAAATCCCAAAATTTTTTTATGATATCCCAAAGAATTATAAGAGATTATGGGCTTAAAAGGAGACCTTCAAATATCCAAGATTTTTCCTAATTATTTGGATAAGTGGAAAAATCAATAATAAGAAGGAAAATAGTTTTTCTTTTTATTTAATTAATGAAAAATTGAGTTTGAGCTAAAAAGGGCATTTTGGGAAGAGAAAAATGAGGAGAATAATTTATGGATCTGACAGAAAATAATCACAGAGGCTAAAGTTATGTAATTATAGAAAAGAAATTAAACCCGGAGTAAAAGTGCATCGATAAAATGTAAATTAGAATCTTCCACTTTACTTGGCCCACAAGTTGCCACTTGTCAAGCCCCTATTAGAGAGTAATTAAACTTTCCAAGTGTCAAGCCTCAAGTGGAGGAGAGTTTGACTTTTAGAAATTAATTACAATTGGAATTAAATAATTAAGAGAGAAGTTTCAAGAAGGAGTGGGCATTTGACACTTGGTAAATCATTTATTGTTGGTGGTTAGGATATTTTGTGCACTTAATGAGCTCTTCCTCCCCCATTTTGCTGATTGAGTTTCGGCCAAGAGAGAACAAGATAGGAAAAGAGTGATCTTGAAGTGCAACCAAGGAGAAAATAACCATCTTGGATCAAGTAAGCTTGGAGTTAAGGTTAGTAGTTGATATTATGTTATTCCTTGCTTGATTCTCTTGAGTTTGATGGTAAGAAATTCTGCTTTTCGTACACCAAAAAAAAATTCTGCTTTTCCCTCTTTTGGTTGCTGGCCAAAATGAACAATGGTTAGGGGAGGGGAGTTTTGTTGTCAAACATAGTTAGAACATTATGATTTAAGGTGGTTTCAAGTAGTTGGTGATGTTTTTAAAAAGATTTCATGGTTGAACTTTAAGGGGTATGTTTCGACCACTTCAAGAACTATGAGCTAGGATGAGTTTTTAAATTTTTTAAGGCTTCTATTGTGTTCAAAATGGAAAATAGTGTAAGATAAACCTAAAGAACAAGTGTTGGAAGTATTAAAATCAAAGTTGTAATTTTTGGATAATGAATCCTTTTGGTTTGGCCAAGCTGAAACTAGAAGAAGGAAGTGTCTTTTCTTAAATCTAAGTAGATATTTGGAATCTACATAAAAGATCATGTAGGAATGGGTCAAGAGGGAATTTTTATGGTTAAGGAAACAAACTCTAAAAATTCTAAGAACAAAGATGCAAGCTTTAAGGGGTTTAGGAGTTACTTGAGCTATGTTGTTAATTTTTATGTGGAATGGTTTGGTAATCTTGTTGCCTTTTTTGTGATTTATCATGCTATGGTTTGTTAATTGTGGAGAAGAGGAAGAAGATCAAGGAATCAAAGAGTATCGGATGAAGGTAGTAAGATTTAATTAACTTGCTGCCTTTAATTCTAGATTGTTGTATTGATTACTATGCAATTTCATGTGCTATTATGTAGTTGAGCTAAATGATGATGATGATGATTGTGTAGCTATGCTCCTTGCTTTAAGTGCCTTGGCTATTGCATGTTAGAGTGCTACTTGTATAAGGTAAAGTAGTTCCCTATTAATACCAAAAAGTTAGAATGCTTGTAATTGATGCATATTGATGTTTTGGTTGATTGATTTTGCTACTGGGATTTCATTGAAATCTCATCCCCTATATGTAACCTAACATTTTAGGGCCTGAACCATCAAAAGGGAGGCTAGAAATCTAAGGATAAAAATGGTGATGAACCATGAGGAAACAATTATAGTTGGTCATGTATAAGTACATATGCTTGATGCTATAACCCCAAGCAGGATGCCAACTTCGAGCCACATTTTTATTAAGTTTCTGAATGAATTTCTTCATGAAATTTGGTGTGCTTAATTTTCACATCAGGAGCTTCAAATCAATAGATAGCACACTAAAAATGGCAAACTATATGATTTTCAATAATTTTTCAAAATTAAAGTCCAGAATCTGGAAAAAGAGTTTTTATCAAAAGGACAGAGGTAATTTTCAGAAAAACTTGACACTTTTTCAAATAGAATTGGTTCACAAGATTATTTTTTCTTGAAAGAGCATTCAAAGAACTTTCTATAAAATTTTGAATAACTCCATTTTGATTTTTCTATATTAAGTTATGCTTTTTTGAAATTGGATTAAAAAATTGGATTTTTACCACATGAACAGTAAAAATCCAAAAATCAATGTTTTTTGAATATTTTAAGCCCAAGACCATCCAATATGGTCTAAAATGCCTCAAAATAAATTCTAAACTATACGAGAAGTAAGGTTTAATATTTTTGGTACCAGAGCAGAGGTTCTGGCATAGGATAGAACACTCTGCTTAGATAATGTGTCAATTAAAAGGAAAATTGACATATTATTGATGGAAAATGTGACTGTTCATTCATTGGACAGTTTTGGTCCCTATGATATAGGAAAGGAGTAGAGTGGCTTGTTGTGGCCACAATAGTGACTCAGAGGGTTTAGTTAACCAGAGAAGACCAAGAGAATCTTTCCCTCAATGGTTCGATGAGGATAAGGACTATTGCCTTGTAGCGGATTTCTATTATTATACCTTATGGGAAAGTAACCCTCCGCCTGACATAGCCATAGTTGCTTCCAATGATCCTTAGAGGATTGAGGTCATTGAAATATCTAATGATAATGGAGCTAGACCTAGTGAGGTCAAATTACTTCCAATCATGAAAGAATTCCACATCATAAAGGACTTAGCCAGGATTTTAGGGACAGGGGCTGGTATATTAAGCCCAATAAGAATCAGAATGCCTATGTGTACCTAGGATATCTAGAGGATATCCGAAAGCTCTACCATTATGTGACTAGGTGTCACACCTTACTTATATAATACCTTAGCATTCATTTAGAACCATTCCAGACCACTTTGGATGGTCTTAAGCTTAAAAATTTCAATTTGAACGTTAATTTTCGGAAAATTACTGTTCACTGTCCAGTTTTCATATTACAGGTCCAACTTTGAAAGATCATAACTAATTCTAGAAAAATCGTATGGAGGTGTTCAAAAATTCTACGGAAAGCTCTTTCAATGCTCTTTAAGGAAAAAATATTCAACTGAACTCATCCTCACTGAAAACATACAGTTTATTGGATTAAAAATTATTATTCATTTGGTAAAATCTGGACTTTTCAGATTCTGCGCGTTAACTTCGAAAATTCATATCTCATTGTATACACATCCAAATGATATAATTTACCACTCATTTTAAAGCTTGGGATATGCATTATAAGTGTCCCAAATTTTGTAGCTTAACTCATTCATATGATAGGTCGAACTGAAGCTTGAAATTAACTGCTTCAGGACCTACGTTTTATCCCTTAATATCTCTTTACTTTAATTCTTTTTATTTCTTTGACATACCTAACATGGGCTTACTTTTTCCCATTCATGCTCATATACTTTCATTCATGCCATAAACATCTCAAGCACATACATTGAATTGATGGCATTCATAACATAACTTACAACATAGGAGAATTATACATTGAATAATAATACCAATCATTAGCATTAATAATTCTCCACTTCTTCTCCTTGCTTCTCATGCCCTTAGTGCCCATCATTGATTTGACCTAAATGATTGGTTAGGGAGGGGGTGAGATTCGAGAGAATTTCAGTAGCAAACATTACCACATACATGCACAAGATGGATGCTAGTATATGGTATGTAGTTTTTCATAAACTTAAGTTAACTAGTGACATGCCATCATGCTTTATGCTTGGTATAAAAATGCATGGCCATAGGAACATATTAAAAACAGCATTTCCAGCAACAATCATCATGTCACAACATCATTCAAACAACAAATACAAACCAACACATAAGCATACCATGTCAAGCACATAAAGGGTAAGTTCACTACCTTGCACCTCAAGCTTTCCTCTTACTTTTCCTTTGACTCCCTTGACTTTCCAACCATGTGGGCATTCGGTCAACATCGCTAAACATCCTCTTGGATATTCCAAAGGTCCTAAACATAACCATAATGATGACACAATCCATTAGGACCATTAGATTACATAAAGTTCAAGACTAGCTTTCTTGAACCTCAACCCCTTTCTCTTAGTCTTAGGGTTTTCTTTCTAACTTTTCTAATATAAATCTTATCATTTTACATCCTTATGATCTATTTCCTATCAATTAGGACCACTTTAGATGGCTTTAGATTCAAGAATATCAAATCTGGAAATTTTGGTTCACGGGTACTGTTCACGCAGAATCTCCAGAATTTTTGCTCAACTTTGAAAATTCATAATTAAATCTATAAAAATCCAAATTGAGTGCTTCCAAGTCTCACTGAAATATTATTAAGTTAAATTTAAAGGAAAAATAGTTTCAGGAACCAATTCTACGCTGAACAGTACCAGAATTGTACGGAACTCGACACCCTTCCAAAAGCTTAACACTGTTTCCAGATTTCAAACCCTAACTTTGAAAAATCACCATAAATCGTACACATATCCAAATGAAGTGTTCTACCCATGGATTTAAATCTCACTGAGTGTAATTTAAGCATGCGAAATTTCAGAACCAGATATGAACAGTAACTAATTCAAAAAAGCCATCAAATCAGCACGTAATTCTTCCAATTTTCACATAGATCCACTTGGATCTACCATACTTTGAGGTGTTCTAGCAAGATCTAACAACCAAACTCCCTTCCCCACTCATCAACCATTTTGACCAGCCATCAAAGGGGAGAGAAGACAGATTTTTCAACCTTAAAAGAGAAGGAAAACAAGATAAGAACACATCTAGAACCAAAATCTCACCTTGAATCCTTGATTGATAACCAAAGTTGATAGCTTTTCCTTGGTTCTCCTTCAAAACCCTCTCTTTTCCCTCTTCCTCTCACTTGGACGAAATTCCACCAGCAATTAGGGGGAGAAGAAGCTCATTAATGTGTACAAAATATCCCACCAACCATCATTAATGTTATGCCAAGTGTCATTAGCCTACTTAATCTTAATCCTCTCTCTTAATTAACTTAAATCATAATGTAATTAAATTCCAAAGTCAAGATCCTCTCCATTAGTAGCTTGACACTTGGAAAGCTTTAATTACCATCCATTAAAGGCTTGACAAGTGGTGACTTGTGGCCCAGGTAAAGTGCAAGACTTTGATTAATACTTTATCGGTGCACTTTTACTCCGGGTTTAACTTCTTTTCTATAATTACAGTGCTCTGGCCTCTGTAATTATTTTTTGTTAGATCCATAAATTCTCTTTAATTCTAGAGAGTATCTATGAATTTTCTTAGCCCATAACACTTCCTTTAAGCCTTGCATAAAATTCATTTACTAAAATACCCTTTTATCGGCAAAACCGGCTCTTTAATTTCTTAAAGCCACTCTACTGGCCTTTTGGTTGCGGGACTAATTTTATAAATTAGTACAACCTTTCAACCATTTAACCTCATTTTTGTATACATTTTTGAGGTCTCTTGCTATTTCAAATAATTACCTCAAACGGTATACTTTTTACCGGTCACAACCTCATAAATTCCATTTAAGCTGCCTCAGGGGTATTTTCATCTTTTCTCTTCATAGAAGAGTCTTAGAATATTATTTCCCATTTTCTAGGATTTTTCTTAGAATTTTCTGTACCCTCTTCCATTTTTACCCCTGTTGGTCATAACTTTCGGAATTTACAGTTTAGTCCTTGCTTGGACTTAACTTCATTAATCCTCTCTTTGAGGTTTCTAACTTAACCTTTGGCCTGTGTCTAGTCTCTTTTCTCTCTCTCTGGGCCTTCGACACTTTACTGGAGCCTCTAACTTTATTACACTTTAGCCCCTTAAAACTTTTACTTTGCAGTTTAGTCCCTGAAACTACTTTGACTTCCTTTCTCATCTTTGGGACTTCTGCTAAAAAAGGGTCTGATAGCCTATCTAATTTAGGCTATTACTGGTACTTCTAGATCCAAAACTTTGGATGTTACACTAGGGAAGATGCTACCCTAGAGATGATAGACCGGACATTAGCATTGCTTAGAGTACTCCCTATAACCCGGCTTTGGAAAAATGGTGTGAGAGACATTTGTAGTCGCATAGATAGTGCTAGCTTCAACCATCTCATTGATGCCCTCAAGATCTTTGTAAGGAATACATTTACTTGAGTTAGATGTAGAAGAATGGATCTTGATGACGACAGATATGCTCCCATTCACACCTTAATGGAAGAATGAGTTCTGTTGTTTGGATCAGACTTTGGGATCTAATGTTGAGTTCATGGATCTAGAGCCTCAAGGGCTTTGCTATTTCCTACCTTGGGTAGTTAGTTGAACCTTCGTAGCACTGATGTAAGACTTGTTTTGGTACAGTTAACCATAATAGGTTAGTCTAGCATGTTTGATTGCTATAAATGTTTTCAAGATGACTATGTATGTTTAAACTTTATTGCTATGACTGATAATTGATGCTTGAATGATGTATTATGAATACATATGTTGTTAAATGAAATCCAAGCATGTTGTTTATTCAATACAAAAAAATATGTATTTTGTAGCAGTTAAAATAAGACATTTCTAGTGGTTTTAACCGCAACAAATAACATTTGTAGTGGTTACAAAAACCGCTAGAAAATCAAGTGCAAGAAAAAATTTCTAGCGGTTATGGCACCGCTACACAGTATGGTCAAAACGCCAGAAACTTTCTAGCAGTTAATTAATCGTTAGAAAAATCTAGTAGTAGGAGACGAAATTTCTAGCGGATAGAAACCGCTGGAAAAAGAAAAAAAATTTGTAGCAGTTATATAACCGCTAGAAAGTTCTGAACCAAATCAAATTTTGCCGAGAAATTAAATTTTTGAATTGGCACCAAAACATTTCTAGTGGTTTGAACTGCTAGAAATTTGGCGCAAAATTTAAATTTCACAAAATTTGTCCTGCTATTTTTTTTATTTCTAGCAGTTTTGAACTGCTAGAAATGTTTTTCCAAGCACAAAAAAAAATTTTGATTTTTAATTATTAGAAAATATAATATTATAAATTTAAAAACCATTAAATAGATTATATTGGAGAATTTTTGTTAATTTGTATAATTAGTTATGTATTACTTTTTATATATTTGAATTTTGTAATAAACAATATGTAATTAAATTATGAGTGTGTCAAAAGAAGTGAATTTAATTTAATAAGATAATTGAATTGAAGATTTAATAAGATAGTTGAATTGAAGATGAGATAGTTTGTAATATTGAACCTAAACTGTTATGTTGAGAAGCATTTGAATCAGTTGAGGAGGGCATGACAAGTGTGAAGAAGAAAATCTGAAAGAAAAAGAGAAATAAATATATTAGTAAATTATAAGTAAAGACAAATAAAAGATATAAGGACTTATAAAATAAAATTCACTTACCATATAGTGAAGAGAAAGAAACCACCATATGAGAGAGTAAGAAAAAAAGAGAGAATTATGAGGAAGAATAGGAGAGGAAAGAAAAGAGAGGGGGGTAAATGAATGTAGAGGTGATATGATATTTATAGAGATCATCGACACATTTGTAGTGGTTTTTTTGTAGTATTTTGGTGCATTTTGTAGCTGTTTGTCCATTTTTTAGCATATAAGTAACTGCTAGTATTTGTAGCGGTTTGAAATTTGTAGCGGTTACCTAACCGCTACAAATTATAATTTTTTATTTTTTAAAAATCTAAACCAATTTTAATTTATACATATGTATTTATGGGAGGAAAATTTTTTTAATAATAAATTTGTAGCGGTTATGTAACCACTACAGATTATAATTTTTTATTTTTTAAAAAACTAAACCAATTTTAATTTATACATATGTATTTATGGAAGGAAAACTTTTTTTAATAATAAAATTTTTTGATGCTGCTATTCTTCATCATCATCCGGCCTGAAAGGACATATTTAAAAAAATTATGTTAGAATTATAATGTATTTAGAAGAAATTAGTAATTAGTAGTTAATTATTTAAATAATTTAAGAAAAGACGTATACCTGATAATTGGCAAATTATCGTCTCCTTGAGGAAAGAAGTCTTTAAAATTTGGGGGTTGGAAGGGTTCACTGTCGTAAATAATGTCACCATCACACATATCATAAAGATCCGTGACTTGAGGTGACGACCATATTCCAGTCTTTATGTTTCTCGTCCTCAACATAGTAAACTTGGTGTGCCTCGGAAGCAAGGATATATGGCTCATCATTTCAGATGCCCCGTATGAATAAGTCTAAAGAAATTAACTAAGGTGATGCCCAAGTGTCAATAGCGAGTCCCCGTGAAGTTGTCGTATTTGCCCAGGAGCACTTGAATATTGTCACGGTGAAAAGCTGGTAACTCAACTCAATAATGTCAATTAGCTTTCCATAGTAAGTGATGCCTCCAAAGCGCATATCGCCATCACTGCTGCTAGTATAACATCTCGCCCCGAATGTCCCACAAACTCCAGAGTTTTGTGTGAGCAATCCTTGATCACGTCCAACCATACAGAACTTGAAGCCGTTGACATTATACACAGTAAACCTTCGTGCATGGTCTAACGAACTGAGGGAAAGAGCTTTGAATTCATCTGTGTATGGGTTGTTGTCATTACGTATTCGATGTGTAAACCAACTAGGAAACTCTTTGTGGACTCTTTTATCAATGTCAGCAGAAGGCGCACACCCTCGTAGCTCCGCCTGAGGTAACTTCTAAACTCACTACAGTAAAGTGTAATTTGTTAGAAGAGTCAGTGAGAAACAAATATAAAGTGTAAAAGCTAGTGAGCTTATATGATATACTTACTGCATGAAGGGTTCAACTTGGCTGTAATTTATCAAAACGTGTCTGTGTGCCTAGAGTTTCTCTGTAGGAGTGAGTCTGAAGAATTCATATCCTCCAACTGGTTTTCCGACAGGAGGAAATAAAGTTGATGTGAAAGGACCAGGAGGAGAATCATCTACACAACGCGGGCGGTTAAAAGATGTCTCCATGTCATCAAAGTACCTTGAACAGAAAGTTAGGACCTCATCTCCGGAATAACCTTCTGCTATTGACCCCTTAGGCCACGCCTTATTCCTAACATATGATTTTAATTTTCCCAAGTACCTGCAAGTTAATATTGCATTAATAATTGCGAGCAAATGAAACAACAATGTGAAATTTAAAGAGGGGGGATAAAAGATGATCTAGTACCTCTCTATAAGGTACATCCATTGATAGCGAACTAGGCCAGCAACCTTTGCTTCTCGAACAAGGTGGACAGTCAAGTGAACTATAACAGTGAAGAATGATAGAGGAAATATCATCTCTAAGTGACAAAGTGGAAGAATAATTTTATTTTGCAGCTAATCAAGCTCTTCCGCTATCAAGACCTTCACACACAACTTCTTGAAAAATGAACACAATTCCACCAAAACCACTGATACATGAGAATGAAGTGTGTTTTTCAAGGCCAATGGAAGTAACTGTTGCATAAGAACATGGGAGTCATGACTTTTTAACCCAGTAACCTTTCAAGCCTGCAGATCGATACACCTTGAGATGTTGCTAGAATATCCATCTGGTACTTTTATGTTCTTCAGCGTCGAGAGGAAGATATCCTTGTTCTACTTCATCAAAGGTGAATTTAGCTGGTTGAAACTTGTCGTTTTCATCAGGCCAAGCCTCTTCATGAATTCTCCAGGCCCGTAAATCTTTTCTAGCTACGAGATGGTCTTTGGACTTTCCAACTTCGTTGAGCAACCTATATAGCACATTTTCGCACACATTTTTTTCAATGTGCATAACATCCAAACTGTGTCGTAGCAAATTAGATTCCCAATAAAGAAGAGTGAAAAATATGCTTCTCTTCCACCATTGCATAGGTTGCATATCAGATGTCCCACGAGATAGTCGTCCCAATCGTTTAGGATCCACACTCTTACCAAACTCGACATTAACATCTTCTAGCTGCCGCAAAATATCCACACCAGACAAAGTAACAGGAGGATCTCTCTTCTCCTGTTTCCCATCAAAGCGAATCCGTTGCAATCTAAGTCTGTGCTTGGAATTGAGGAATCATCGATGTCCTATGAAGCACCACTTGTGACTGTGTGGAAGGCAACATGGCACGAAATCAAAATTGCACTCAGGACAGGCCAACCTAGTATGCACATTCCAGCCGGACTAAGTTCCCAAACCGGGAAAATCACTTATTGTCCACATCAAGGCTGCACGGAGATTGAATAGTCACTTGTCATATGAGTCATATGCCTCAACACCATTTGTCCATAGGTCGATCAATTCGTGTATCAACGGTTGCAGGTATACGTCTATATCATTTCACAATGCTTTCTTGCCAGGAATGATCATGGAAAGCAAAAAAGAGCTCTGCTTCATGCACATCCAAAGTGGTAGATTATATGGAATTAACACCATCAGCCAAATACTGTAACTTGTATTCATGTTTCTGAAGGGATTGAAACCATCAGTTTCCAACGCAAGACGTACATTTCTAGGATCATTGGCAAATTCTGGAAATTTTGCATCAAATGCTTTCTATGCCTCCAAATCTCGTGGGTGCCTTAACCTGCCATCTGGATTTTCCTTAGTCGCATGCCACCTCATGTGCTGAGCCATTTTTGATGACATATACATTCTTTGCAACCATGGTTTCAAAGGAAAGTATCTAAGAAAATAATGTATTAAAAATTTTAAATACTGAATATTTAAAGATTGAATAAGTAACACATCATAATCAATTGTATTGAGAATTTCAAATATTGAATATTTAGAGACGGAACAAGTAGCACATTGTAATAAATTGTACCTGAGAATTTTGGCTGGTTTCCTCTTTTGCTTTTTCCCCTTTCGTACCGACTTATAGCATGATGTCTTGCATCTCTTACAAATCTCCTTGTTTGCATCATCTCCCCAGTATAATATACAGTCGTTTGGGCATGCATCTATCTTCTTGTAGTTCAAGCCAAGCTTATTAATAATCTTCTTTGCTTCATAAAAAGATAGAGGGAATTTAGCTTGAGGGAAAGTGTCACACCTTACTATCAGATCCATGTAGGATTTAATTAAAATCATTTTAGACCACATTGGATGGTCTTGGGCTCAAAAATACATGGAAAACGCTGATTTTCGAATTTTTACTGTTCATTGGGTAAAAATCCAATTTTTCTAGCCCAACTTCAAAAATTCATAACTCATTCCACAAAAATCCAATTGGGGTGGTTCAAAATTCTATTTAAATCTCTTTAAACCCTCTTTCAAGGAAAAATAATCTCATGATCCAATTTCTTAGGACAAAGTGTCAGGTTTTTGTGAAATGCAACACTGTCCATTTGCCAAAAACCCTTTTTTCCAGATTCTGACCTTTAACTTTGAAAAATAATTATAAATCGTATACTTGGCTATTTTTAACTTATTAGCTATCAATTTGAAGCTCAGGACGTTATCTTTCATCATACCATATTTCATGATTTAACGCGTTCAGGAGAATAATCAAAAAGTTACGTGAATCAGACAGGGTCAGTGTGCATCTAACATTGTTAGTGTAATATGTACATAACCAAATAAGTTCACGAAATTTTGTGTTAAAACACCATTCTTTAGCCTCCAATCTGCAACTCACTCATAGTAGTTTCAGGCCCTAAAATGTTAGATTATTTTTGGGAGATGAGATTTTGAGAAATCCCAGTAGTAAGATCAATCAACCAAACATTAACATGCATCATTATAAAGCATCTCAACATTAGCTATCATAGGAGAACTAATCTTTTGATAAATAGGCAACCTCAACATGCAAGGCCATGGAAACAAATGCAAGGAGCAACCATATCACAACATCATAGTTCAACCATATAATAGCAAGCATACGTGCCATAAATAACAATGCAAAGATAACATTAATGGCTAATAGATCCCACTACCTTAATCCAATGCTTTTTTGTTTTCTTGTTGTTCCTTCTTGCTTCCACAAGTGCCAAACCCTAACATCGTAATCCACATAAAAATGGCAGCAAGAGTCACCAATCCATTCCTCATAAAAATCAACACATAACTCAAATAACTTCTAAACCCCTTAAAGCTTTCATCTTTGTTCTTGGATTTTTAGAGTTGGTTTCCATAAACCCTAAAAATCACTTCTTGACTCAACCCTACATGATTTTTCAAGTAGATTCTAAATATCTACTTGGATTTAACAAAATAAATCTCCTTCCTTCATTTTCAGTTTGACCGAACCCTTAGGGTTTGAAACCCAAAAATTGCAACTTTGATACTATGGCTTCTAACCTTTGTTCTTTCGGTTTAGCCTACACTATTTTTCATTTTGAACACATTGGAAGTCTCAAAACTTTGAAAAACATCTCCTAGGGTTCAGATCTTGCTTTGGCTGAAAATAACACTCAAAGAAATAACCATGAAAAACTTCTCAAAACAACACTAAACCATTTAGATCTACCATACTTTGAGGTGTTCTAGCAAAATCTAACAACCAAACTCCCTTCCCCACTCATCAACCATTTTGACCAGCCATCAAAAGGGAGAGAAGACAGATTTTTCAACCTTAAAAGGGAAGGAAAACAAGACAAGAACACATCTAGAACCAAGATCTCACCTTGAATCCTTGATTGATGACCAAAGTTGATAGCTTTCCTTGGTTCTCCTTCCAAAACCCTCTCTTTTCCTCTCCTCTTTGCCTTGGACAAAATTCCCATCTGATTTAGGGGAGAGATGAGCTCATTAGTGCTCTCAAAATATCTCATCTACCACATTTAATGAAAGTCCAAGTGTCAAATGCCTAAGCCTTCTTGAAACCTCTCTCTTAATTAACTTAATTCATAATCTAATTACATTCCAAAATCAAGATCCTCTCCAATGGTAGCTTGACACTTGGAAAAATTTAATTATCATCCATTAAAGGCTTGACACATGGCTAAGTGTGAGCCATTTGAATTGCAAGACTCTAGTCTTGCTTTATCGGTACACTTTTACTCCGGGTTTAACTTCTTTTCTATAATTACAGTGCTCTAGCCCCTGTAATTATTTTCTATCAGATCCATAAATTATTCTCCTCATTTTTATCTTCCCAAATTTTCCTCTTCGTCTCAAATTAAATTTTCCAATAATTAAATAAAATGGAAAACTAATTTCCTTCTCTTTAGTAGTTTTTTCCACTTTTCAAAGGAATTGGGAAGAATCTTGGATACTGGAGGCCTTCTTTTAATTTCATAATATCTTATAATTCCTTGGGATATCCTAGGAATTTTCTTGGAATTTTATCCCCCTTAAATATATTTATTTGGAATTTTCCAAATAAAGACCTTAAATTAGCTTAAATTGCCCTTAAATTCCTTTGTAATTTCTCTAGGGGCAATTTGGTCATAAAACTAATTTTATAATCCCATATAATTCTTAAAGAACCTTGTCCTTATTTTTTCTTAATTTTCTGAGACTTGAAAATATTTTTCCATAATTATTCTTGACCAATTTTCCTTAATTAGTCAAACTTTTCATAATTTGGCTTGGAAAATTATAATAATTATTTTCCACCAAAATTCTCCTATTTCTCCTTGTCATTCTTTGACCCTTGAATACTCAGGAATATCCTTATTCCTAATTTCCATATTACTGGATGTGACAGAAAGCATCTCCCAGTAATTCCAACAACATGGACATCGCCTTGTCAGTCATACCACACAAGTATTTGATATGATATAGCCTCACCAAGAATGACAACTTCAAATACTTTGTGCACCCAGAATAAAGAGGCTTGTCAGCTTCGCTCATGAGGTCAAAAAATTCTCGAGCAGTTTCGTTTCTAAGAAACTCCAGTTAAGGCCCCTCTACTTCATCTTCGTTGGGATTCGGGCTTTTGTGAACACCAAAAGCATCACGCACAGCATCATTCACGGCATCAGCTTCATCCACTTGAACTCCTATCTGTGAAACTACTGAAACTGACTCAGCAACCATATCTGGCCGTTTCTCATGTAGTTGCCAAAATACGTACTCTCGCGGGAAGGGCTTAAAGATCAAATGTTCTCTAACAATATCTCTAGCATGCCACTTCTTGAAATTACATTTAAGACATGGACACTGAATCTTACCATTTACGGTGGCATTGGATAAAGCAAAATCTAAGAAATAGCTTAGACCAGCCAAGTATTGCGAAGACGACCGGTGTAAGTTGATCCACGACTGATCCATCACTAATGTTGCTCAAATTTCGTGAAGGAGGCTGCCAACGGTTATGTAACGGTCAATTTTTTGTAGTGGTTATTAACCGCTAGAAATTTCTAGCGGTTTCAACGAATAGAAATTTTTGTAGCGGTTCATAACTGCTAGAAAATTCATGCCATGATGAAATTTGAATGTGACAAGGGTTATACAATTTCTAGCGGTTTAGAACCGCTACAAATTTCTTGATTTTCTAGCAGTTATAAACTGCTAGAAACTCGAGGACAAAAATTTGAATTTGGCTTGAATTTTCTAGAGGTTCAAGAACTGCTAGAAATAATATAATATTTTTAAAAATGAAATATTCCAAAAGTATTTTAAATACTCCGCAATAAATTATTAACATTTTTAGTATAATGCATTAATTAATACTTGATATAAACAAAATTATTAACAAATTATTAATATTTATAACTATTTATTAAATTAATAAATTCTATGATTTGTTAAATGTTAAAATACATATTTCAAGAATAAATTTTAATGTTAAAAGAATATATGTTTAACATGTTTTATATAGTAATTAATAAATTATAGAAATATTTTAATTATACAAATAAATAATTAATAAATTAATAAATAATTATAGAAATATTTAAATTATAGAAATAAATTGTAGAAATATTTTAATTAATTAACATGTTTAATAAATTTTAATGTTTATATAGTAATAAATTAATAAATATTTTAATGTTAATTAATACTTGACATAAATAAAATTATAGAAATAAATAATTAAAGTAAACAAATAAACATAAAATTTAAATAAATATCTAAATAGAATATAAAATCATAAAATCAAAATTCAAATAAAATCCTATACAATGAAAACAAGGGAAATCAGGGGTGAGTGGCAAAAGCAGCATCATCGTGATCGTCCTCCGCTGGATCCTCCTGCTGGGGGTGGGCAGGCTGCTGAACATGTTGGGGCTGGACTAGCTGATGGGGGGACAGGGGCGGGACTGGTGGCAGGCGTATGTCTGGGATATCAGGAATCGAGATGTTTGGAGCCATACTGATCATCACATCACACATAGCCGTAGCAACTGCCTTGAACTGGTCAAGACGCTCCTGCAACTGACAATCACGCTCCTGCAGCTGATGATCACGCTCCCCGATCCTAGCCTCCACCCTAGCCTCAATGCTGGCCTCCAACTCTTGTCTGAGCTCCTCTCGCAACTCCTCTGAGGATGAGGAACCTGGCTGCTTCACTCCCGTGCTCGCCCAAGAGCTCCCCGCAGTATATGAAGGGCCAGTGTTACCTGAGCAAGGCAACCTAGTCAGTGTAAGTCCAAGTCCAAGCCCGCTAACTCGACCAGGGTGCTACACCCGACCACGACCCGCTAAAAGTGAGGCGGTGGGATCCAAGGCAAACCCCTGAGACTCACGCAGCTCGGTATCGACCTGAGTCATCTGTGCCTATCAAAATTAATATAAAGAGGCTAATTAGTATGAAATGATATTTATACTATGATATTATATTAATATTTAATTCATTACTTACCGCTATCTTCTCAACCTTATCTAACGCATGCCCGTCTCGAGGTCTATACAAAATCGGCCACATCTCGCCATAAGTGGGCGTGTATCCCCACTCCTGCTGCGTCTTTTCCCTCTGTAAATGAAATGAAAGAAATAATTAGTTACAAATTAAATACATATACATATTTAACAAATTTATTTTAGGTACTCACAATCTCATCATAGGTGATTGCAAAGCTCCTGGATCTAGCCCTATGACGTATCGTTTGATGCCTAACGCTCCCAACATTTCTCGCTGAAAGAGCCTGAAGCAAAATGTAAAAATATTAAATTAAATTAGTCAAATTGGACAAAAAATAAAGAAATTATAATTAATACAATATTATCACACCATCTGGTCAGCCATCCAAAAATAGACGTAACTGGACCAGTCTTGCTTCGGGACTCCACCAGGTACATCTGCCAGTATCTCCTGCAGGGGCCTCGTCCCGTCACCTTTCTTCTCCCTCCACAGGTCGGCCCTCCCGTTCTTCCATGCCACCCCAAGCCTCTTGATCGTGTCGGCCCTCAACTCCTCTCCCAGTATAAATTTACTCTATGATTAAAACAATAAATTAAGTAAATAACAAATTATAAACAAACAATTAAGCAATTTCAATAAAAAAATATATTTATTTAACTAATTTAAAAATATTATAAATAAAATATAAATTATATCAATAACAAATCATAATTAAACAATTAAGTAATTTAAATAAAAATATATTTTTACTCAACTAATTTAAAATTATTATAAGTAATAAATTAATGAAATCAATAACAAATTATTTTCAAACAATAAAGTAATTTAAATAAAAAATATATATATTCATTTAACTACTTTAAAAATATTATAAATAACAAATAAATTAAATAAATAAAAAATTACAATCAAACAATTAAATAATTTGAAAAAAAATATATAATCATTTATTTAAATTAAAAAATTATAAATAATAATTTTATATTACTTTCATCATTTCCCAACCTTGCTACTTCTTCTCTGAGGTGATCTTCTTCCAGTCCTGCACGTAGGTGGGGAACAGCGTCCACTGCTGATCAAGGAGGCACACGTACTTGTTGTACAACTAGCCACCTTTCTTCATCGGTTGGCCCAACTCATTGAGCGGCACAACCACCTGTCCGCTCGTCATCATAGATAGCTCTCTGGCTGTCAGCCTCCTATAGGACCTGTTCCCCTCAGAGTCTGTAAAATTTAATTAAGAAATAAATTATATATCAATTAATTAAAACAATTTCTATATAAATTAAATAGTTGTCAAATTTAAAAAAGTTAAATAAATACTTACCCTTAAATTCCACCTCAAAACTGGCCTGACGTCTAGGAGCAGGACGCTGCTCAGCATGGGGATTCTCATTCCCGTGAACCTGCTCCTCCTCCTCCTCCTCCTCAGCAGCATCAGCATCAGCATAGGGTTGTTCATCCCTAGTAAAATGAGCCTTCTCAGTCCACTCGATATCGTCCTGCTCCATAAAGCTAAGGAGATCTTCCTTATTGAGATCATAGTCATGAATGCTGGGGAATGGCTCACCAACATCATGACCACCATCACGACGATCCTCACTGGGTCCTGCCCTCTCAGGATCAACTGGTGCCTTCCCTGGCCGACGACTCATCCTAATAACAACAAATAGTAATTATTTATAAATAAAATAAAAAGAGAAATTATTTATAAACAAAAATATAATAATTAAATAAAAAAATAAGAATAGAAATTATTTATAAATAAATTACTATTTCTACCTGAAAATAGGGATTTGCAACTGAATCTGAACTTGGATATGTTTTGTGGAGAGAATTCGGTAGAGCTTCGCTTCACGAATGAATGAAATAGTGAAAATGACCGTGGGGGGTATATATAGGCAGCGAATTTCTAGCGTTTTTACCCAAACCGCTAGAAATTTCTATCGGTTGTCGCTAAAACCACTAGAAATGTCTAACGGTTGGTCACCGCATTTAGGGCACCCCAGGAAAAATACAAATTTTCTAGTGGTTTCTAAGTTAACCACTAGAAATTTCTAGCGGTTTTGGCGACAGCTACTAGAAACTGCTAACAGTTATTAAAACCACCTCGAGAAAATTAAATATTTTCTAACAGTTTTTGATAAAACCGCTAGAAGAGTGCATGATTTACTAGCGGTTCATCAAACCGCTAGAAAATTGGATGACTCTTTGCATTCTCTAGCAGTTTGGTCACACAAACCGCCAGAAAATACGCTAGAATTTTGGCGCCAAGTTCGCGCCAAAACCCAGGAAGAGTTCTAGCTATGATTTTCTAGCAGTTAGCATATAACCGCTAAAAAATTACGGGCCCCACAGTCTTTATGGTTAAAGCGATGCTAATTTCTAGCGGTTTGTTGTAAAACCGCTAGAAATACATAAATTTGTAGCGGTTTGTTTGAATCGTTAGAAATGTTCCGCTGCTAACTTACTATTTTCTTGTAGTGATTTCTTGTTCCTCAGATATGCTGTCTGTTTAGTTAGCATAATGGTTAGAAACCGATGAAACGCTTCGCTGAAGAGACCCTCAGAACATAACACAAGGGTACCTCCCAATCCGTTACGGTTAATTTTGGATCACTTAGAACAGCAATAAAGGATTATTGAAGAGGTGAGGACGACAAAAGCTTTCCAGGAATAAGAAAGAGACGTCGTAATAGCAGCAACAACAGTAGAGGCAGTGGCTAACCTCAATAAGAGGCAGCTAGAAGAAGAAATTTTCACAGCTCAAGTATCAAAACTATTGCCTAGACTAGCAATGCCGATGTAAGACCTTGACAGCATCTAGCAGTGGATGACCTGTTTTTGCAAACACAATCCACTGTTATTCGATAGAGTGTTTGACTTCCAAGCAGTAGAGGACTGAATTAACCACTTGGAAAATATTTTCAAAGTTTTGGACTATCTGACTGAGCAGAAAGCCCAAATGGTAATCTACAAGCTAGAAAAGGACGCTGTGGAAGAACACCGAACTCATTCTTGATGCTCGAAACATGAGAGTGACATGGGAAGTGTTCCTGGAGCATTTTTACAAGAAGTACTTTCCTGGGTTAACCAGGGACAAAAGGGAAGCGGAATTCCTAACCCTAAAATAGAAGGATAGTGAGCCATTTGACGAGTATTTTGCTATGTTTATCTGTCTTTCCCATTACTCCAGTTATTTGCGTTACCGAGAGGATGAGAGGTAGATGACTGAGAAAATGGTCAAAGGACTAAAGCAATCTTTAAGGGAGATGATTGCTCCCAGGCAGTTCGAGCACTTTAACAAGGCAGTTAAAGCCTGCCGAATTACAGAGAATAGCTTAAACCATCATTTGATGGTTAAGTTTACTCCCAAGTCGGAGAAGGGAGATCAGGGTAGCACCTCTTCTAATGCTAACAGGAAGACGAAAAGGCCATGAGACAGCCGAAAGAATAAGAAGGAAGACAAGCCCCCAAATGGAAAGGAATGCCCAATTGTGGCAAGAATCATAGTGATAGACCATGCATGGCTGGCCAAAACATTTGCTACACTTATGGCAAGCCCGAACACTTCTAAAGAGAATACCTGCAAAATACAAAAAAAGCAAGGCTGTACACCTAAGGATGAGTATTTGCCATCACAGGAGAAGAAACCCGAAAGTCACTGAAAATGATCTAAGGTATGATCATTATTAACAACTCCCTAGTGATTGGAATGTTTAATTCGGGTGCTAGTTATTTTCTTATCTCGTATATTATTCTAAAAGACTTGGCTTGGTTATGAACACATTGCCTTATGACATACATGTGTTCACACCAATACACTCTGGGATAGTACATTTGATATGTGTTTATACTGTATAGTTCGTTATGAACACCAATGTACTGCTTTAGGTTTGATATATATGCCTTCCATGAAATTGATGTGGTAATTGGATTGAATTGGTTGTCGTCCCATAATGGCGAGGATAAAACCCTAATCCTACCCCCAAGAGAAATGGAGTTAAATCCGAAAGTTAAGTTGAACTTCGTAACGGAAGCCCAGATAGGTAATGGTATGATAAATGAAGCTAAGTAAGACTAGCAAAAGTTAAGAGAAAAATGTGTTTTGTTATGAGGAACCAAGGGAATTAGTGGTAATGAATAAATATAGAGTGATTACCAAAGGAGGTGGTAACTTTCATCATTGCAACAAGGATTCTAGTCACGACAAACGAACACAATAACTCTTAGATGTTGAGATGGTAACTCAACAAGACACAACGACTCTTTGAGGTCGTAAAGAATAAGATTAGTATAGGTCAGAAAGAGAAAGGTAGCCACTATTTAAGAGTTATCAAATTCCCCCTCAAAAGGAAAAGTAATGATAAGGAGTTAAATAAGATAGTTAGGGGTTGAGTCTATACACTACTAAGAAGGTGTAGTGGCCATCTAACCTGGACAAACTCTTATAACCTTATTAGAGCTAGGACACCATGATAGAATAGCTATCTCAAGTCCTGGAATAGATGAATAAGGACTTTGAGATAGTTAAGTCAAGTTAGAGAGCCCTAGTAGAATGTCTTAAGGATCAAGAAGAAGAGGACGAGACAAAAAGCTGTGTAGGGAACTAGCTTAAGAGGTTGGCATGTTCCCAATAATGTTAAGAGATACTCAGTTACTTGGGATTAGGATGAGAGGCAGCCTTTGTTAGGGGATAAGGTCTCGGCCAGGAATCTTCCAAGAGAAAGTGGGAATTGGTCCTCCGAATCAGAATTGATGTTGCTCTTAAAGGAGCAAGATACCCTATCCAAGCGGGAAAGGGAAGCAGCTGAGGCAAGGCAAGTGGAGTTGACCTTACCTAATGGAAGTATGACTAGCCAAGAACGAAGCTAGGCTTGGATGTACCTGAGCTTAGTAGAGTATTAGAGTAAGCAGAAAAAAAAGAAGAAGAACTTCATAAGTCCTCTCCCTATAACTTCTAGAAGTAGTTGCGAACAGAAAGAGATGCTCCCTTTGAAATGCGAGGCATTATTCATGTTAGAGTATGCTCGTATTGAAAAGTAAAGTAGAAGACAGAGAAGTTGCATAAGTCCTCTCTCTATACCGTTCTAAGATAGCAAGAGACGGTAAGAGTAGCTGGAGGAGTAAGAGAACTCCTAAGGCTGATTGGCTTAGGCACCTAAAGAGACGAATAGGTGGCCTAGGGAATTGACGCAGGGCCTAAGAGAATGGTATTGGTTTTGGAACGGTCTTGGGGAATGATCAGTCAAGTTACCAACTAAGTAGAGGTGACTTATTTTATTACTCAACTGGGTCAAAGTCTCCCAGAGATCTTAATATGACTCAGATTGATGATAGTATTCTAGGGTCACTATGGATCCTGAAGAGGCTTACGGTAGAGCGTAATAGACCGAGCCTAAGGGAAAGTGACTCAGCTATAAGAGTAAGAGTATAGTACCTCTTTAGGAAGATAAAAACCAGGGATGAGTTTAAGATACCGAAACCTCCTTCAGTTGTGAACCAGTATTGACAGAGTACCCATGACCTCCTTCCAGATAACCTTATCATTAATTAGGCTGGGCTTAATTTCCTTCTGATTAACAAAGGAAAGCCAAAGTTAGAAGAATTAGAGTAGTAAGACCTGAACAAGAGGTATTCAGGCTAGCTTCAAATATAGGAAGAACCCCTTGTGATACAAAGACAAACTGAGTATTGACGAGCAGATCCTTAAGATGAGGCTAAAGTCAAGAATGTGAGCTGAAATGACCTGATTGAAGATAGAACAAGAAGGGTCTAAAACAGCAAAGTACTAGGGTAGTCCCCATAGTCCATCCCACTGGATCCTCTTTGGTGAGATTGGTCATGTTAACATCCCAATCATTGACCAACTTCTCAGATCTAGCATCCCAATCCATTGTGTTTTCCATCACAACTCCTGCAACAATATGTCAGTTTTCCTTTTAACTGACATATTAACTAAGCAAAGCGTTCTATCCTATGCCAGAACCTCCACTCTGATACCAAAAATATCACACCTTATTATCCGATCCACTTAGGGTTTAATCAAAACCATTATAGATCATATTGCATGGTCTTAGGCTCAAAAATTTATGTAAAACGCTGATTTTCGGATTTTTACCGTTCATCGGATGAAAATCCAGTTTTCTGGCACAACTTCAAAAATTCATAACTTAATCTAGAAAAATCAAAATGGAGTGGTTCAAAATTCTATAAAACGATATTTGAATGATTTTTCAAAGAAAAATAATCTTATGAACCAATTCCATTGGAAAAAGCATCAGGTTTTTGTGAAATTCACCTCTGTCTATTTGGCAAAAATCCTTTTTTCAGATTCTGAACCTTAAATTTGAAAAATCATTAAAAATCATGTAGTTGTCTATTTTTAACATGATGCCTATCAATTTGAAGCTCATGATGTCAACTCTAAGCATACGAAATTTTGTACAGAGATTTGTTCAGTAACTTAATAAAACATGGCTCTAAACTGACATCCTGCTTAGAGATTACAACACCAACCATTGATATTTATACATAACCATAATCCAAGAATTTTTATTGTGTGACACCATAATTTAGCCTCCAATCTGCAGCTTGCTCTTGGGAGTTTCAAGCCCTAAAATGTTAGATTGTATTTGGGGGATGAGATTTTAAGAAATCCCAGTAGCAAGATCAATCAATCAAAACATTAATATGCATCAATTACAAGCATTCCAACCTTTTGCTACTAATAGGGAACTACTTTACCTCATACATGTAGCATTCTAACATGTAATAGCCAAGGCACATAAAGCAAGGAGTATAGCTACACAATCATCATCATCATCATCATTTAGTTCAACCACATAATAGCACATGAAATTGCATAGCAATCAATGCAACACTCAACATTAAGGTCAATTAAATCTTACTACCTTAATCTAATGCTCTTTGATTTCTTGTTCTCCTTTCTTGCTTCCACAAATGCCAAACCCTAACATGGCAATCCACAAAAAGGGCAGCAAGAATCATCAACCATTCCTCATAAAAATCAATAACATAACTCAAGTAACTCCTAAACCCCTTAAAGCTTCCTTCTTTGTTCTTGAATTTTTAGAGTTGGTTTCCATAAACCCTAAAAATTTCCTCTTGACTCAATCCTACATGATTTTTCATGTAGATTCCAAATACCTACTTAGATTTAACAAAATAAAATTCCTTCTTCCAGTTTCAGCTTGGCCGAACCACTATGGTTCACTTTCCAAAAATTACAACTTTGATTCTATGGCTTCCAACACTTTGAAAAACACATCCTAGGGTCCAGATCTTGCTTTGGCCAAACCATACCTCTTGGAGTTCAACCATGAAAAACTTCTCAAAACAACACTAAACCACTAGGATCTATCATGTTTTGAGGTGTTCTAGCAAGTTTGAACAACAAAACTTCCCTCCCTTCTTTATATTTATTTCCTCCAGCACAATAAAAGGGAAAGAACCAGAATTTTCAACCATAAAAAATAAGAGAATCAAGCAAGGAACAACATAGAATCAACTACCAACCTTAACTCCAAGCTTACTTGATCTAAGATGGTTGCTTTCTTCTTGTTTCCACTTCAAGCTCACTCCTTTCTCTCTTGATCTCTCCTTGGACAAAATATAGATCTGAAAATGGGGGAGAAAGACCTCACTTAATGCTCCCAAAATATCTCATTTACCCACATTAATGAGATGCCAAGTGTCAAGTGTCTACTTCTTCTTGAATTTTCCCTCTTAATTAACTTAAATCATAATGTAATTAAATTCCAAAGTCAAGATCCTCTCCATTAGTAGCTTGACACTTGGAAAGCTTTAATTACCATCCACTGAAGGCTTGACAAGTGGCATCTTATGGGCCAAGCAAAGTGCAATACTCTGATTAACACTTTATCAGTGCACTTTTACTCCGAGTTTAACTTCTTTTCTATAATTACAGTGCTCTGGCCCCTGTAATTATTTTTTTGTCAGATCCATAAATTATTCTCCTTATTTTTATCTTCCCAAATTTCCCTCTATCTCAAATTTAATTTCCCAATAATTAAATAAAAGGAAAACTAATTTCCTTCTCCTCATTGATTTTTCCACTTTTCAAGGGAATTGGGAAAAATCTTGGATACTTGAGAGTCTTCTTTTAATTTCCTAATCTCTTATAATTCCTTGGGATATCATAGGAATTTTCTTGGGATTTTATTCTCCTTAAAAATATTTATTTGGGGTTTTCCAAATAAAAGACCTTAAACTAGCTTAAATCGCCCTTAAATTCCTTTGTAATTTCTCTAAGGGCAATTTGGTCATAAAACCAATTTTAAAATCCCATATAATTCTCAAAGGATATCATCCTTATTTTTCCTTACTATTCTGATGCTTGGAAATATTTTTTCATAATCATTCTTGACCAATTTTCCTTAATTAGTCAAACTTTTCATAATTGGCTTGGAAAATTATAATAATTATTTTCCACCAAAATTTTCTATTTCCCTTTGTCATTTTTGACCCTTAAATATTTAGGAATATTTCTTATTCTTAATTATCATAGTACTGGATGTGACAACTATAAACCAGATTACCACTAACAATGACAGAATTTTTTGTATTAAATGACAAGTCAACGTTAAGGTCATACTTGCACTTAATGTTTGCTTGTCACCCAAAAAAAATTGCAACCTATGCATGTAGTACATATTACTTACAACCTCTGCATGCAATATATATTTTACATTAAATCCTTTGCCCAAAAAATTACAAAGGGGTCAAAATAACTAAAAATATAGCTTGTTCTAACATTTACAGCCACTTTATGTTGGGTTTGGGTTTTTGCAAGTCCTCTGTGTATGACCAGCTTCACCACAATTTGCATAGTGGTATATCTTCTTGTTTTGGAATTATGATTCACGTCTACTGGCTCTTAGCCTTCCAGCAGGTTGACTAGTCCAAGGTGGGAAAAAAAATTTGCTGTGAAATATTTTCCATCATGTAGTTATTTAGGTCAAGCATATCGATGGTGACCACTGGTATCATGCAAAGGGAGTAAATCTTTTCTTGGGATCTGATCTTGTAGCAATTTTCAACAAAGTCATAGACATTTTCGTGTATGGACTTTATGGCTATACAAGCATGTGAACACAGGATCCCTAACATTTGCCAAGCTGCACAACTACATGTATATGCACCAAGATCAACATGCAAGGCTCCATGGGATGTGTAGACAACAACCTTACCCCCACCATATGGTTCAGGCAACATACGTTCAGCAAGGACGACATTTTTCTTTACTTGTTCATTAATATTTGGTCCTACTCCATTTCTCCATTTATCCATTGTCATACTAGCTGCATGCATTTTTTTTGGCTATCTTCTCACGGTGTTTATGGATAAGCTGTGTAATGTTGTGCCTCATCTCCTTCACCAACCAAGTATTAAATGATTTGGCAAGGTTTGTAGTTATATTGTCCCACCGTCGATATGAAAACTTACTCAGAGCCTATTTTTCCGCATCTCCATGAGTATTGAGCCACTGAAATAACTATGGAGAGAAATGATTCATGTAGTCCATTAGTTTATCAAACTCACCATCAAGACTTGCATATGTGATATTATCAAGCAATTGCAACCCATCTTCCTTCATGGACTTACTTGTCTTCCTCTTGTCTCTGCTTGATTTAACCAGTTCTACATTGAAGTTCTCCTTCACATGCCTATAGCAATATGCATGCCTCTTACCTCCAAATATTGCTCGGACAGCTGCTATGATTGAATTGTGACAATCTGAAACTATTGTTAACTGTATAGAGCCAATGATATTTTTAATCATATGCAAAAAATCATGACCAATCCTTATATGTTTCCCCCTTTACAATGGCAATTACAAATGGTAATAGTTCATTGTCTGTATCATAAGCCGATACTGATAGCAATATTCCCTTATACGGTCCACTTAGGTGAGTTCCATCTATATACAGTATATGCCTAGCACCAGTTAAGAAACCCTCTATACAACAACCATAAGCTATAAAAACTCGTTCAAATATATTATTCCCAGTAGCTACCCATTCAGCAACAGTTTTTCATCACTTTCCTTTAGTCTTTGACAAATCCAAGGTATTAGCATGTAAGATTGCTCAGGTCTGCCTTGTATTTCCTCCATTGCTGTTTCATTAGCTCTATATGCTTGCTTGTATATTAGATTCACCCTACAGTCTCTTTTCAATATTGTCATTATTTCAGTAGGCCGTTTGTCAATGTGATTTCTTACCTCATCAATTATAATTGCTGATGTCAATCTAGCTCTTCTACCATGGCTGACTTGGGGATTGTCTTGCGCACTATGCACATGTTCATTTACAAATGTTGTCACATATAAGAAAGGAGTCTTCTTCCCCACTGCATTTGCGCATATCTTCCATGGGCAACTTTCAACCTTGCATCTCACTGACATCTTGTCCTTACTATTCTTCACATACTTGAACTCAAAATTATGTGCTATGCTATATTTGTGCACTACCTTTTTAAACTCTTCTACATGTGTACAATTTCACATTCATCCTGAAATCAATTCCCTACATTTTGAATAATTCATCTTAGGAATGGTGTTGGTGCCTACTATACTCCACATTGTATGTTAGAATTGCCTCTAACTTTATACATTAAGGTCCCACCCATATCTTCATACCCTACTGGTTCAAATTTAGTTTCCATACTGTTGAATGAACCAAGCCTTTGTTGTGACAGGCACAATGACAACTCTGCATGCACAATAACAATTTCAGTAAAGAAACTAACAACAATAGTATAACAAATGACAACTTCTATAGGCTGTTAAATGTCACTTACATTTCTAGATCTTCTATTATATCAGCACCACTTTCTTTCTCTTTACATGCTACGTATAGATGGCCACACCTCTCATTATACTGAAAAAAGTTCCAATCTCACCATCATCAACTAAAACTATCAGTGCCTTCTTATCAAAACTTACTCTATATTTCATTTCACAGCTATTACCATCAATTCCGAACCATAATTATATCTTTCCCCTCAAATCTTCAAGTGTAATGCCTTCTTTTATGCTCCTTAGCCTCACATTATCCTCGTTATATTGAACCGCACCTTCCTCGTTGACTACAAATGTCCCTCCAACATAAAAATAACAAGAAAGTTCCTTCAAAGAGGTTGGGCCACCCAAGCTAATGCCTTCTACCATGATAGAATCTACAAAAACACAATAAACAGTAAACATTATTCACTTTTGTCATTGTCTGTAACAGAACCCTACCCAACAGCACATTAGTTTTTCACAACTCTGCCTTATATATTAACTACATACTTCATTGTCTCCTCACTATTCATGCTCATGCTTGCCACCCATGCTAATGCCTTCTGCCATACTTGAATAGTAAACAATCTAACCCTATATCAGACATCAGCAAAGTAATTTATTTAACACTTTCTGCCAATGCAGACCTAAAAAATAAAATACTAATACCTATGAATGAAGTTCTTTACAACACCAAAAAATAATAACCCAACACCTTCACCATTCAACCCACCTAAAACCCACTCACCTATATACACAGCCTGTCGAAATAATAACCATCAGGAGAGAAGGAAGAAGAAGCTGAACTGCAGACAGTATTGATGGCTTTAAAATTAAACTTACCTTGCTTTTCTTCAACAGCTTCCACTGATTTTCATTCCCTCCTTTGCCTTCCTATAAGCTCCCCGTCATAAGCTTCCTTCTGGATTGTCTTTCTTTTTGTGCATTTATCAGGGGCAATCCTGTCTTTGGGTAACATTTGCAAATGCCAAATCAGTACCCCAATGATATGGGATATTGCATTTCACATGCATTTAACTAGATTTCTACATGTTTTAAGAGTATTTTCCTCTCTTTTTCCCTAAGTTAATTAACACTTTTTATAATTTAAATGAATGGATGGCATTAGAGGTTTTTCCTAGTGTCATGGGGTACCTGGTTCTAACCTGGTTTTTGCATCAAGAGTGTTTTATTTCTTTTGACTTCATGCACTCCCTCTAAATTTCTTAAATACCCTTATAGTAAAAAAATATAATAACAAGAAAAGGGGAGGAGCATCAGATATTTTTGGGAGGAGGGGTCCCAGTTGGAGCTAGAGGGAGGACCAGAGAAGAGGGAAATTTTTGGGAGGAGGGGTCCCAGTTGGAGCTAGAGGGAGGACCAGAGAAGAGGGAAATTTTGAGACTCTAAAATAGAGGGCTTTAGCCTTTATCTATTTCCAGTTCTTCATCTTTATGTGTTTTCGTCGTCGCCGGCGTTCGCAACTGTTGTATCCTCCATAATTTAAGGTTTTGTTTTACTATTTTCTCTCCCCTGTTTAGCATTGATTTTTTCTTCTCCACTATTACTACCTTGCCTAGCTTGTTGAAGTTTCTATCTTGTTGACTACTTCAATTTTTGTCTCCCTCCTTCCTCTGTTTTGTGCCAAAAGCATTGGCCTTCATCCTTGCTTGTCTAAGTGAGTTGATGTGGTATGGTTGAAGCTTTCCTCTTCCGATGATTTGAAGCTTTAGTCATTTATTCCTTTGTTCCCATTTACTGTGTGAAAATAATAAAGAGAAATTAGGGGATGTTCTTGAAGGACATTTTGAAGAAGTTATTTACTTTGTGTTGGCCTTGGAATGCCCTTAAATTATTTGATAAAATGTTTAAATGAAAGAGGCCAACTTGGATATATGGTTTTATAGCATTTTCACGGTGGAGCATAATTTCAATTGTCTTCAAAGGAGTTTCGTTTAAATCTTGCTTAAAGATAAAGCTGGAAGTGGTGAAATTTATGATGTTATGGAATGAAGTTGGATGATAATTCAAGAACTCAAATAAGCTTTGTGAAGAAATTGGATTGAGTAAACTTAAGGGACTATATTGATATTAATGCTTGGGAGTGCAATGAATGGCAGTTTATGAATTAAGATATTTATTTATAATTTAATTTTTGAATGCCCATAAAGTGTTTGATGGATTGAGTGATAGAGAATCATTAGATGTTCTATAAATTATAAAGAACTTGGTTTTGCTTACTTGAGTATTTTAATGGTAACATTGAATCACTTATGGTGTAAGAATTATTTATTATTGAAATTAAGACCTAACTAAAGTGAATATCGTTACGCATGTATATGTATTAGCTAAAATTTCTTTCCTTATTTGTAGTGTATTATAATTAGAGGTTATGTTCTTTCTAGGTACCTAAATTATATCCTAACTGATTGTTGAAATTCGATTGAGGCTCCAATGCTAATAGTTGTGGCTATGAAGTGCTAGTTATTGTTAAGTAGAAGAATTTTATTAAATGTACATTATGAATTCAATAGGTTTATAAAGAAGAAAAATAATGATTTTGTTCTGGATATTAGGAGATTAGGAGTGTATATGAGCCTATTTACTAGGAGTAGGTTATATTTCTGAGTGTGCAACAGGTGAGTAATTAGCGTCCCATAATAGTTTTCACAAATGATATTTTTACTACTTGTTACCAATTTAATTAAATTATCAGCTTTCATACCAAATAATTATCAAATAAATTTTTTTAACTTCATTATTTCTCCTTTTTATTTATTGGATATTTTAATGTTGGGAAAATTAATCTTTTAGTCCTTCAACTATAGACTTACTTATAACTTAGTCCTTCAATTATGACTCGGTGTAATTCAGTCCCTGAACTTTTAACTCGATTGTAACTCAGTTTTTCATTGATATGTAAATATAATAGAAAGGAGGGAGTCAGTTAGGAAGTGATGATTGTGCCAAGATGGATCTTCCGTCTGAGGCCGGAAGAAAAGAAGTAGGTGTGAGCATCTGCAAAGAAGCTTTCTTTGCCTTTGATTCTTCTGAAGCTAATGGTGGCATACTTATAAAGGCTACCCAGTGTGATATTGAAGACAGGTAAGAAAATACCAAGAAGACCCAAGACGGCACTGAAGTGCAAGAAGCTAGAGAGAAAATGACAACACACGATATGCAGGTGCAAAAGAAGATTGAAGATAAAAACAATGCGAGAGGGATGCGTCTAGGCTTCTGCGGTTCTAAATGGAGGATCACGAGGTAGGGAGAGCGCAACAAGAAAGCACGAGTGGTGTCGAAGCCACTAGTGATGACGATATGTGAAGCTCTTTCTAATTTTCGCATCCCAGGGATGTGGAGAAGTATGAGATGGCTTCCCAGTCCCTTAAAGGTAAACATGACTTTTTAGCCACAACAGTGGCAAATAGAGACTCTATTTTAGCTCCTTTCAAAATAGAGTCTAGGTATGCAAAAAATGGTGTGTACATTTTAAGGAAATTAAGCTTTGAAGAAGGAGAGGAGTTGCAAGCCAAGAACTTATGTTTCTATTGTTATCAACACTTTCTCAGAGGGCATAAGTGTGTACAAATGTAGAAAATGTAGTAGTAACTGATTGAATTAGAGGAAGAAATTGGTGAAGATGTTAAAGACGAACCTGTACAGTTGCTAGAGGAGCATGGATTTCTTGAGGATCTTCAAATCTCCCTCCACGTAATTCAAGGTCATGTTGAAAAGTCAAGCACAAGTTTTGTACTTTTAAGGAATAGTGCAAAATCCTTTAGCATTATCAAGCGCAAAGCGAAGTCAGAAGCTCTAATATGGCTGCTTGTTTTTTAGAAGGAAAAGTCAAAGGGGCAGCTAGCATATCTATTTCATGACCCTTGAAAATGGTTTCAGTTGGTAAAAGTGAGGAGGAAGAAGAAGGAAAAAAAAAGGACGAGGTGTACTGTATGTTGGAAATTGTGCCCTAGGGGCCAATCATTATGTTTTGAACATTGTTAATTTATGAATTTATTAATTACGTTATCATATTATTTGCATGTTTACTGTGATGACTATCCTTGGATAACTCATGGTTTATCCTAAATGTCCCTGGTCGGTCATCTATGTGGGAGCAGAGATGAAATAAGACCAGTATGACTTTAAAGATATATAGAGATATAAATTAAAGTCATAGGCACATGTAAGAGTACAAGGTGTTGGACCGACCCGCTATGAGAGAGTTGCATGGGTTAAGTCATAAGCTTCTCTCATATACTAACCATGTCACTGTGCCCTTTGACCTGAGATCATCATGGATTCATACATGAGAAACGCTTAGCTTTGACCTAGTCAAAAGTCACTTTTGACCGAGTGATCATAAAGACTATGTTCAGGCTTCGTGGTTTTTCATGCGGAGGAATATGAATGGTCAAGATGGA
The DNA here is from genome assembly GCF_004799145.2 of Neltuma alba. Taxonomy (NCBI): domain Eukaryota; kingdom Viridiplantae; phylum Streptophyta; class Magnoliopsida; order Fabales; family Fabaceae; genus Neltuma; species Neltuma alba. The sequence continues at coordinate 180,334 of NW_021636921.1, read as the reverse complement.
ATTTGTCCCTCACATTCGTAGAGAGACATTACCGGGCCCCTCGATGAGTGAGTATGAGAAATGTATGGCCATACTATAATGGAAAGGTAGTTTCATTTCTATACTCAGACTACTCAGGGATCGAGAAAGTAACGGTCATGAATAGGAGGATGACGTTCTCCATGCCTCATCCATGACCAAAATGTCGTGTGACAAAAGGGATGTGATATGGTTGTATGAAAGGTTACATCATTCAACGATCCTCATATGATTTGGGTAGTCGTGATGTCTTGCTAGAGACCGCTTACGACTTGTGAGTCATTATAGTTAATGGCCTACTGCCAACTTCATATGGGCCTACAGGGTCGCACACAAAATAGCCCAACACGAGTTATGATGTCCAGATTCATTGAATCTAAGATATGTCCAGATTCAATGAATAATATAGGGTGGACGTGTGTATATATATATATATATATATAAATTCGTGTATATATATATTATATAAATATAAGAGATATTAATTGTTAGATTTAATTTATAAGGATAAATTAGATCTATGTAAATTAATTCCGTCATATCTTTATTTTTGAATTAAATAAATAGGTGAATTAAATCTGTGAGACGGATTTAATATAAACCATATTTATTTAATTATTCTCTTATCTGATTAGGCAATATTTGATATTGTATTAATTTCGAAATTAATTTAGGATTAATTTCGAAATTAAAAATCATTCATTAAACCTATAGCATCCTATATATTTAATATGAGGAGCTAGGGTTTTAAGAGGGAGAGCGAAAGCACTAAGCAGATAAGGGACGGCCAAAAGTGAGAAGAGAGGACGGATTTTTGAAAACCCTAGACGGACATAGACGCTAGCACGTCGTTCGAGATTGAGGGCTACTCGTGTGGATACCGGTAGAGGAAGCCGACCGGAGTTGTCGACTTCGAACGACAAAGGAGGCGAGCAGAGGCATCCTGAACAGCGGAATCACCAAGCCACCTGGAAATCGAACACCAAAGGTAATGCTTCTTACTACCTAACTTAAACGCGATCGGTAGATCCGGGCAAGGGGTTGAAAGTTTTGAATTTTAAGTTGATTTCCGCTACGCGTCGTCTTTCAATTCCCTGCACTGTACAGCAGGGGTTCAGTGTCAGTTTTCATACAAAAAAGGAAAGAAAAGGAGCTGTGCAGCATGGGCTAAAGTACATCAATGGAAAGGAAGCAAAGTGACAAGACAATACATGGCATACAAACTGACCCTACCTGAGCCTGTGTTCTTATATTGTTTGATTTTGTATTTGTTTTTCTTGAACCTACCCAACCCTTGAGGGCAAGGGTCTTTTAGGGAGGGGGTATTGATATATAAATATAATGGAAAGGAGGGAGTTAGTTAGTATTAGTTACTAAGTCCTTATGCCATTAAATAGGGGGCTTGGGTAAGTTGTGACCAGTCTTGCGAATGACTTAAGTGAATAGAATGCATTTTCCCTCCTCTCTCTCTTCTCCCTCTATCTCTCTCTCTCGTTCTTCTTCCCAGATTTCTTCTTCTTCCTCTCTCCTCTAATTTCTCTACAATACCTCTACATATGATAGGATAGAATGAGAAAGAGAATGATAGAAGAGATTTTAGAAAAGAGAAGAGGCAGAGATTAGAAGATGAGAACTAGAGAGAAAAGAAATGAACGAGACAGAAAACTAGAGGAGATAGGAAACATATATGAATAGTGTATTGTTATTTCTGAGTAATCAAATCTATACAATAAGATATTCTTCCATATCTATTTATAGGCCTAGGTTGAAGTATGAAAGTGCATGACAACGAACACTACTAACTAATAGAAATACAACATAAAACTCTATCTAACAAACTAACGGCTAGTAACCATTTGCCTAATCTTTATAATATTTGAATTTATTTGCAATTATATATCAATACCCCCTCCTAAAAGGATCCTTGCCCTCAAGGTTTTGGAACTATAAAAACCTGAACTAACATAGGAAAAATCTAGAAAAATTTCTCTTAGACATTGATGGAATTGCTGTCTTAGTGTTCATGGACTCGGGCCTATAACCATTACAGCCGTGTAATAGACAGTGACTATGAGGCTGTTCACTGCTAACAGGTACTGAGGGCCCACCATATGAAGTAACTTTCCTTCTTTGTACTTCTTCCTACCTGACACAGGATCAAGTTGTGAACCACTAGATATTGTCCAAAACCATAACCAAAGACATAAGATATTGTACTAAACTAGATCCCTTAAGCATTTGAATCAGGCACCTTTTGAACCATGTCAAATTCACGTATAGGGTAGGAAGTTGATAGCAGATTAAGGTCCTATTAATTGACCAGTGGATACAAGGCAGCAATGCTGTTGAGCTCTTTGCTTGAAAGATAAAGATTTTCCTAATACACATTACATCTTTCTTTTTCCATCTTACTGCTATCTGTAAGAATGAAATTTTAAATTGCACTTTACTCAGCCACGTGCAACCTAATGGTTCTAAAAGTGTTTGAGCTTCATAAGCAACATCTATATTCTTCTTCATAACATAGCTACCCGCCTTGACTTGTAGAAGTGTAGAGCTTGAATTGTTCTAGGCCTGAAAATCAAATCTTAGACAGCGAATTGAACCCAAATGGGCAACAAAAGAATCTTGGGGGACTAGTCTATGGTGACCCATAGTGCAATCATTGCTTCCATCAACAGAGGTAGAAGGTAACAGAGATAATAGGCACGCTTTTAGCTTTGATGGTGACTGTGGTTTCGAAAACAGTGGCATAAATAGAGAACCATCTTCAAAAACATGCTCAAAACTATTCTCCTGTTCACTAGCAGGTTCTTGCCCAGCATTCTTGGAATATCCATTGCATACTTCTTCTACTATCAACACTTCCCCTAGACAGATTGAGTTCTTGGGAGGAAAGGTGATGTATTCTTGTACATGAGACCCATTCTTGATTGGCAGAGGTGTCTTCTTGTTCCGCCTCTATAAAGATATCTCCTGCAACCTAGCCAAGCATAAGGCTTCAAGCATACTACAGGGGTTAAACATGTGAATTGAGTCGATATCGTCTTTCAATGCAGAGACATATGCATCTACAAGAAACACTTCAGATAAGTTGGTCTTGCTAGAGACCAGATCAAATTCTACATTAAAGTCTGCTAAAGATTCTTGTTATTGCAGACACAGCAAGTTATCTAGAGGCGTCTGAGAAACGGGTCTAACACAGTCATTCAAGACTCCCATCTTAGATCTTGAAAATCTCAACAAGTGCATCTTGGTGAAATGGCTAGCCAAACCTTCTTTGTGGTACAGCAATCCTTGGGGTTGGGCAGACATTACGAACACTATTTTGGTATTAGCAGAATTACAGTGGGAGGCCAGATAGGATAGAATTAGAAAGAGAAAGATAGAAGAGATTTCAGAAAAGAGGAGAGGTAGAGATTAGAAGATGAGAGCTAGAGAGGAAAGAGATGAACGAGAGAGAAAACTAGAGGAAATAGGAAACATATCTGGATAGTACACTATCATTTCTGAGTAATCAAATCTATACAATAGGGTTGCACATGGGTAGGACTTGGCAGGGCTGGACCCTTGCCTGATACCCAGCTTGAGCAATGAATGGGCTAGAAAATACAGCCCATTGCTTGGCTGTGCCCATGAAAAGCTCTAATAAGTTTGGGCTGGGTAATTACAAGCTAGGCAAGGTGGGCTTCCATGCCCAACATGTAAAACCCTTAACCTCAAAAACATCATAACTTATCATAAAATCACTACTATGGTAGAAAAGGAAATCTGTTAAATGAACTACCATAGTAGGAAGAAATTTACATAATTTTGAATTTCACATTTAAACCGTTGCATGCAACTAAAAATCATTCATTTACATCTACTGGGCCTCCGAGCCTCCGGCCCGGGTAACAACAAACATCACATCAGCCCATTTAAAAGATTCCCAACAAAATAATCCAGAGTTTCATAAGACACCAATAATGGCCTCCGGCGAACCAAAATAAGGAGATACATCCTCTCCAGTTTACAACAAGGCCGGGTAATCAAATATTTCAAAAGCAGTCCTAAATGTGGCAATATATACTAGTCATACATATACAAATGCTAGAGGCCTAAAGCTAACCAAGCTCAAGCCTCTGCATCTCTTCCCGATGGCCCACGCCCGGAACCTTCACCTGAAAACATTGTAAACCACGGGGTGAGACAAAGTCCCAGTAACCAACCTTTCCAATACTAGGTACTACTAAATAGGTGCTCGTGAGGTGTCAAGTAGGGCAGTTCACAAATAATATAAAACGATAGCCACAACAATTCATGTAAGTGCAATGATGCAATCCCATCAACCAAATCCCTCACTTTGGGGGATTTTCAGGAGCCGAAGCCGGCCTATCCCTCACTATGGGGGACGTAAGGAGCCATAAAAGGCCTATCCCTCACTCTGGGGGACGTAGGGAGCCAAAAGGCCTATCCCTCACTATGGGGGACGTACTAAGCCAATCATCATGCATTAATGGAGGCCTTACCACGTGGTAGTAACTATCAAACTCTCACCAAATCCCAAATCATGCATCATGCTCAACTCATAATCAAAGGGTAATAATCATTTCGCAATTAACCTCATTCAGTGGCATATCTTTCACAATTCCAAAAATTCATTCATCACTAGTCGAAGTCCCACAAGACGGTTTTCCTTTTTATACACAACATACAGTTTGAACATAATTACTACTTAGAGCACAAAACATAAATCTACTCACAATACCACAGAAGCAAGTACTAAGGATTGGAAAGTGGTTACCTCTTGCCTGAGCAAGGAATAACAAACTAACGATGTGGCCCCGTGTACCACCAAGACTCACAACCGGTCTACACAAGCACACAAACACACAACCATCATATATTAGCTTTCAAACTAATAATGTGGCCAAAACAACACTTGGGGACATAAAATTCCTATCTCCCATCAAAACTCTACCCAACTCAAAGGGTATAACTATCAAAACAACACTCCAAAGTCCTCAAAGTCTATTAAAACATCAAGTCTCCTTCCAAGCATCAATTAGAGTTCAAACCTCAAGGGCCCACTATAGGAATTCAACCTCCAACATCCCATTTGAGCAATTAAGGTTCCAACAACAAATCTAAACCGATTAAACATCTAATTTAACCCTCCTTAACATAACCCAAATCACAAAACTCAGAATCAATCTCTACATTATCATCCTCAATCCCAAATCATCCAATTCCATGAACCCTAACTCTAAAAACTCAAGATTCTTTAAATCCAAGAAAACTACACCGATTAAATACTTAAACTAACCCAATGCAATCAATTAAACCCAAAACAATCGGTCAAAAACCTCAATTCCAACACAACCTAGAAAATCCTAGGGTTTCACCATAAATCCTTATAAATTCCAATCAAGAAGATAGATTAGAGGTTAAAATCACTTACTTGAGGTAATGGATCCTTAGAAATGCTCCCTCCAAGCCAAAATACCGAAACCCTAGCAGAGCCGCTCTCTCTACCTCAAATTTTCTTATTTTTCGCACGCTAAACTGCTCCCGCGAATATATAGATTCGCGACCTTTCGCCGCGGCGAACTCCATCTTCGCCGGGGCGAACTAATCCTGAGAGGGATTACTCGCCTGAAAACCCGACTTCGCTGCGGCGAATCCCAATCTTCGCCGCGGCGAAAGCTTCCCGAGAGGAAACTCTCGCTCGCCCAGAAAACATTCGCCGCGGCATACCCCTACCTTCGCCGCGGCGAAACCTTCCCGAAAGGGAAGCCTCGCTCACCAGAGTAACTTCGCCGTGGCGTCCCCAAGACTTCGCCGCGGCCAAACCTTCCCGAGAAGACACTCCCCTCTAAAACTCCCGGTGCGCCGCGGCAAAGTAAACTTCACCGCGGCGAACATACCCTGAGAGGGGTACATTCACCTATTCCTCCAACAAACCTCAAATTCAACCCAAACACCCAGATCAAGATTAAATCACTAATCTATCCTTAAAATCAACCCAAAAGAGGCTATTAAAACCCGATAAAAACTTAGGATGTTACAACTCTCCCCAACTAAGGAATTTTGTCCCTAAAATTCAAGCAATCACACAAAACACCACACAACAAACACAAAACACTTACTAAGAAAACAAACGAGGGTAATCACGTCGCATCCTTTCCTCTGTCTCCCAGGTGGCATCACCAGGACTCATGCCCTTCTAGAAGACTTTCACCAATCAAATGGTCTTATTCCTCAACTGCTTGTCCTTCACATCAAGGATCCTTTTCGGTTCAGCCTGGTAAGTTAGATTATCATCCAGCTCCACCTCCTCAGGCTTTAAGATGTGAGACGGATCAGGGTGGTACTTCTTGAGTTGGGACACATGAAACACATCATGTACGTTGGACAGGTGCGGTGGCAAAGCAACTCGATAGGCTACTTCTCCAATTCTCTCTAGAATTTCAAATGGTCCAAGAAATCTAGGAGATAACTTTCTCGCTTTAATGGACCTCCCAATACCAGTAGTAGGCGTGACCCTCAAAAACACATGGTCACCCTCACAAAACTCCAATGGTCTCCTCCTCCTATCAGCATAACTCTTTTGCCGGCTCTGAGCTGTCAACAACTTCTGCTTGATGATCTCAATCTTCTCTGTAGTAGCATCTACCAAATCTGGTCCTAAAACCATTCTTTCACTCAGTTACGTCCAACAAAGAGGCGATCGACACTTCCGGCCGTAGAGTGCTTCATAAGGGGCCATCTGGATGCTGGCATAGTAGCTGTTGTTGTAGGCAAACTCAGCTAAGGGTAGGTGATCAATCCAACTCCCCTTGAATTCAATGGCACAAGCCCTCAGCATATCCTCTAGCGTCTGGATTGTCCACTCGGTCTGTCCATCGGTCTGTGGGTGATATGCCGTACTGAACTTCAACTTAGTACCCAAGGCCGCATTCACTGCCTTCCAGAAGTTAGAAGTAAAGCGCGGATCTCGGTCCGAGACTATACTCAACGGAACACCATGAAGCCTGATGATTTCATCAATATACAACTTGGCCATTCTCTCCAAGGTATAATTGACTTTGTAGGGTAAAAAGTGAGCAGATTTTGTCAATCTGTCCACCACCACCCAAATAGCATCATACCCTTCGGGTGTCCTCAGCAAACCTACAATGAAGTCCATGGAGATGCTGTCCCACTTCCACTGAGGAATTTCTAGCCCTTGTAATAAACCTCCAGGTCGTTGATGCTCTATCTTGACCTTCTGGCAGGTCAAACATCGAAGTACGAAGTCAGTCACTTCCTTCTTCATGTTGGGCCACCAATACTACTGCTTTAGGTCGTGGTACATCTTGGTTGCTCCGGGATGGATGGCGTAACGGCTTCGATGAGCCTGCTCTAGGATAGTTCTTTTAATCTCCTCGTCTTGGGGAACACAAATCCGGTTCTTATACTTCAGGATGCCCATATCTCCAAGTTCATAGTCCTGTACTGGGCCATCCTCTAATTCTACCCGAATCTTCGCCAACTGATCATCTTCCCATTGAGCCACTCGTAAATCCTGATAGAATTCATAATCTCCAAGCACTGCACATAAAGTAGCTTGCTCCGATGGTACAATTGGGATCTCTAATAACTCCTCAAGCAAGAAGCCTTTGATGCAAAAAGCCAGGGTACATCAAAGCAGAGTGTCCCTAGCTGTTCAAATTAAAGGACAAAGAAAAGAAGAAAGAAAAGTTCAGAAAGAGGAAAGCCTTTGTCACGTCAATCTGGGGAGATAGTTTCTTAGAGGAAGAAGAAAGTGATGATGAAGAAACTGCCAATATATGTCTCGTGGCTCAGGAAGATGAAGATTTAAAGACAGATGAAGTAATCACTTCTGAACCCTCTTATGATGAATTACAATCTGAATACAATGCATTACATTCAGAATTAGTAAGAATTGCAAAGGAGTTGGTAAGCTCCAAGAAAAAATAAAGTTTCTAAAGGAACAGCAAGTGAAGCGGAAAGATAACACAGTTCTACCCCTAGTATGTACGGAATGTGAACAAAATAGAAGTAAGGCTGAGGATCTCACAAGAACCTTGGAAAAGTTCACTAAGGGCAGTGAAATGCTCAAAGTAATTTTGGGGGCTCAACGATGTTTAATGGATAAAACCGAAATAGGATATGATCCTGTTCAAGATAAGACGAAAAGAAGGAAGAAAAGTAGTGGTCGATCGTATCTTACCTTCTTTAGAAATACTGTTCATTCCTCTAATCCTTTTGCATTATGTTCTTATTGTAAACATAAAGGTCATACAACCTCTTCTTATTATCACAAGAAGAAAGGGATTTACGAGACATTAAAATGGGTGCCCAAAGGTACTTATGTGACTAGGACAGTTCATACTAACCAAAAAGGACCCAAGAAGGTATGGGTACCTAAAACATGATTGTGTTGTTACAGGTATGCCTTAAAGCATCCAGAATGAACAAATAGTACATGGACAGTGGATGCTCCAGACATATGACGGGTGATACTGAGAAATTCACATCACTCAAACTAAGAGAAGGAGGCAAAGTAAGCTTCAGCGATAATCAATCTGGAAGAATTGCTGGAATCATAGAGATAGGAAGTGACAAAGGGATGAAGGTTGAAGATGTGTACTATGTAGAAGGCCTATGTCATAATTTGCTCAGTGTCAGTCAGAGTACCGACAAAAACAACTGAGTGATCTTCGATTCAGAAGAATGTCTAGTCATAAGCAAAGATGACTTGCCATTGAAGAAGAAAGAATTGAATGTAAACCTGAGAGCTCCAAGGGATGGTAATTGTTATACTCTTCAAATTGATTCAAAACTTTCTAAAAATTGTTTTATTAGCAAAAAGGAGGAAAGTTGGGTTTGGCATAAACGTCTTGCACATGTTAACATGAATCAGCTTTCAAAATTAACAAAAAGGGACTTGATTATTGGTTTACCGAAAATTTAGTACGAACATGATATTATTTGCGATACTTGTCAGAAGGGTAAACAATCAAAGTCTTTGTTTAAATCAAAGAAGACATTCTCAACCGAAAGGCCACTCCAAATGCTTCATATGGATTTGGTTCGTCCATCAAGAGTTAAAAGTTTCAGTGGAAATCTGTATACTCTTATGATAGTTGATGACTATTCGAGATTCACCTGGATTCTGTTTCTTTCCTCTAAAGATGAAACGTTTAATGCATTCATTGTTTTTGCCAAAAAGGTCTAAAATGAGAAAGGTATTTTGATTGTGTCAATCAGGTCTGATCACGGAGGAGAATTTGAAAACAACGAATTCATGGACTACTGTGACGAGCATGGGATAGATCATAATTTCTCAACACCAAGAACTCCTCAACAAAATGGAGTTGTTGAACAAAAGAATAGAGTGCACACAGAAATAGCAAGAGCAATGTTGAATAAGAAAGGGATTTTGTAAGTGTTCTGGGCCGAAGCAATAGGCACGGCTTACTACATCTTCAATAGAGCTTACATCAGAACACTGCTCGGGAAAACACTATATGAGCTATACAAAGGAAGAAAGCCTAACTTGGCTCATTTGAAGATCTTCAGGAGTAAGTGCTACATTCACAACAACAACAAAGAGAATCCCGGTAAATTCGATCATAAAGCTGATAAAGGTTTATTTCTGGGTTACTCTAATCGCAGTAAAGCTTATAGAGTTTTCAACAAATGCATTTTCACAATCAAGGAATCAATAAATGTCGTGTTTGCTGAAACTGAGCCGATTTCAAAACCTCTAGATGATGATGCTGAGATCGTTCAAAATTTTCAAAAATTGAATTTAAACAAATTTTCAAATAAAGTACCTTCAAAAGAATTTTTAGAAAACAAAGATGATTCAAATGAACCTCTTTCACAAGAAAACTTAGAACAGCCTAAGGCTTAGAGGCATAATAGAAACCATCCTCTGGAACAAGTCATTGGTGAAGTCAATGAAGGGGTCAAAACCCGAAGACAAGTGTTCAATGAAGTGCGCTTCTCTGTATTCATCTCACATATTGAACCTACCAATGTTGACGAAGCTCTATCTGATGAATTCTAGATAGTTGCAATGTAGGAAGAGCTCAACCAATTTGAGAGGAATCAAGTTTGGGAATTGGTACCCGAACCTAATGATCATCTAGTCATAGGCACCAAATGGGTATTCAAAAATAAGCTTGATGAATCTGCGTAAATCATTAGGAATAAAGCCAGATTAGTAGCTAAAGGCTATAATCAGGAAGAAGGTATTGATTATGAGGAAACATATGCTCCAGTAGCTAGATTGGAAGCCATACGAGTACTCTTAGCATTTGCTTGCATAAAAGACTTCAAATTATATCAAATGGATGTTAAAAGTGTATTTTTGAACGGTTATATTTTAGAAGAAGTTTTTATCGAACAACCTCCTGGTTTCAAAGACTCAAATTTCCCTGATCACATTTACAAACTTAAAAAGGCTTTATATGGTTTAAAATAAGCTCCTAGAGCTTGGTACGAACGCCTTAGCAATTTTCTGATAGGAAAAGGTTTTGAAAGAGGCAAAGTGGATGCTACTCTTTTCATTAAAAGAAGTAGAAAGGAACTTTTAATTGTTCAAATTTATATGGATGATATTATTTTTGGAGCTACTAATGAGGATCTCTATCAAGAATTTGCTAAGCTAATACAAGGTGAGTTTGAAATGTCGATAATGGGAGAACTAAACTTCTTTCTGGGATTGCAAATCAAGCAAAAGAAAAATGGCATATTCATATCCCAAATGAAGTATCTCAAGGAATTACTAAAGAAATATGGATTAGAAAATGCCAAAGGTGTAAAAACTCCTATGAGCTCAATCATCTCACTAGACGCAGACGAGAAGGGCAAGGACGTGAATCTAACCTAGTACAGAGGAATGATTGGGTCACTACTCTATCTCACGGCAAGCAGACCAGATATTCAATTTAGTGTAGGAATGTGCACAAGATATCAATCAGCACCCAAAGAATCACATGAAGAAGCCGTCAAGCGAATCCTTAGATATCTTGTCGGTACACAAAATTTGGGAATCTGGTACTCGAAGAAAGGAGCAGAATATCTAATGGGATACTCAGATGCTGATCATGGAGGTTATAAGATGGACAGGAAGAGTACCAGTGGACAATGTCAATTCCTTGGAGGATACCTTGTCTCGTGGTCAAGTAAAAAGCAGAATACTGTGGTAATATTCTCCACAGAATCAGAATATGTTGCCACTGCCAGCTGTTGTGCTCAGATTCTATGGCTAAAACAACAACTACAAGATTTGGGAATCAACTTGAAGGAGATTCCAATTCTGTGTGACAACACGAGCACAATAAGCCTGTCCAAGAATCTAGTTCATCATGATCGAACTAAGCACATTGACGTTTGACATCATTTCATTCAAGATCATGTTCAAAAGAAAGATGTAAAAGTAGAATCCATCCCCACTGAATATCAGATAGCAGACATTTTCACGAAGCCTCTCGATCAACAGAAGTTCAATTACTTCAAAAGAGAATTAGGAATGGTAAATCCCAATGAGTTGTAAGAAATTTCATAATCTCTCTAATTTGAATCCTTAGATTTAAATGTTTTCATAATTAAAAGACTAACTTAAGCATCAGAGTGTATAGAAATTTGTTTTACAGGAAGCTCTGTTTTATCAAAGCAAAATAGAGGTAAATAGAGTATGGAATGATCGATAAAGACATCGATAATCATGCCACCAGGAAGGGTTAATTTATCAATCAAGTGATCGATAAATGAAGTATGTGAAGCAAGAGAACAAAGTTGGAAGGATAATTATCAATAAGTTGATCGATAAGCCAATTATCAATCAACACATTGATCAAGAGCAACAAGGATTTGAGACAAATCAATCAATTTGGTAAGAATTATTGATAAGCTAATCAATAAAATGTTAATCGATCAAATGATCGATAAATCAGACCAAGTATGCATTTCTCTCATTAACTTTTATCGATAACATGATCAATAATTTATTGCTAGATAACTTGATCGATAATTGTCTTCAGTGTTCTTGTGTGTTCTTCATATTTATCAAATATGTGATCGATCATTTGTTGATCTATAACTTGATCGATAATTTTTGTGTTTATAACGTTCAATTTTTGAAAAACCCCTGTCAGTTATCAGAACCCTAATCAATAAACCGCTCCCCTGTTCCTATGCAACGGTCCAAAAATCACTATTTCTTTAAATTGTTGTTCCCCTTCTACTCGAAATCACTCCTGAAGCATTTTCATTCTCCACCACACCCTTCAAACACTCTTCTCACCGATCATTCTTTAAAACCCTTCGGTACAATAAGAAATGGCAAGAGTTAAGCAACCTAATGTTGACCAAGAGGAAAGCACCAAAAAACAAACCCAGTCCAGAGATACTACTCCCTCGACTACAAAGAAAAGATATAGACCAAAAGTGAGAGAAGAACCATCAAAGAAAATAGGAGTATTGAAGATTCAGGAAAGTCAGATCGTAGGGCAACCCACTCCTCAGAGAAAATCTCTATAGTCAAAGTCGAAATCCAAGCTACAAATGGTTATCGAGGAGTCTGAAACAGAATCTGATGATGAAGCTTTGGTTCTAAAAGCTGTGGAGGCTGCTTTACGAGTTCCTATCCCCAAGCAACCAAGACAGAGGAAACAGAAAGCAAGTGAGGGTGCATCACATCAAGCTCCTAGCCGAGGTATCCCCTCTGAATCATCTGAATTTCTTATTGGCAACTTAGAAAAGGATGTAAACCAAGTAAAATTCAAAGCTGATTTTGTCACCAAAAATTCTGCCTTGTTGTATCTGTAAACTTGGAGAGTCTGAAAAACAATGATAAGATTAGACTGAATTTGGATGATCACCTGAAATATTATTCAAACTGGTTAAGCATTGGAGGAGAATACTGCCCTGAAGTAGTCAAATGATTCTATTGTAATATGGAGTCCTGTGAAGAATATGATGAGAAGGGATAATCTCATAAGTGATTATCTAAAGACACACCTCAGAGGCAGAACAATTACTTTTACTCTTGTTAAGCTGAATGAGTTACTGGGGACAAAAGACCATGTAAGGGGAAGTGAAATGAATGATATCAAGGCTTACAAGATTTTAATGTAGAGTGACAATTTTCTTGGTGAGCTAAATTTTCCCCTTAAACAGATGTGTGATTATTATAGAATAATTCACTACATCTATTCAAGAAGCATGGTTAATAAATCTAGAAGCTTCTCCCACCTTAGTCAAGACGACTACCTTCTGCTGGCAAGAATAATCAGTGGAGAACAGTTAAATATAGGAGCTCTGATCTATAATGAGATGAAGGATTTCATGCTCAACAAATCCAAGTCAACTCCTATCCCCTGTCCTCAGCGAGCTACCTATCGGCTTCAAGTGAACAATATTGCACCAATGGAACCTGGTGAGGTCAAAGTAAAGGTACCCTCTTTTGGGATAAATCGACTGAACAAGATGAAAATCTCTATGCCCCTTAGACCTTCACAGAAGCTAGCTCAGAAAGATAAAGGGAAACAACCTACTGCTAGATCCTCTAGGCGCCAGGATGAGGTAGAATCCACTGCAACTCCCTCTCATACCTCTGGACTCTCATTTCTGGAAAAATCAATCAGGGAAATGTTCCAAGCAGAACTTCAAGAATTTGAGAGGAGGGTGTATTCGACAGCTAAAGACTATGGGGAAGTCTCAGACAAAAAATTTGATGGCATTTCCAAAATTCTGGATCTTCATCGTCAAGCCATAGTAGTTCTGGAAAAAGAAGTTTCTCAGAGGTTTGACTTTGTTGAAAGGGATATCCGAGATTTAAAACGGATGGTAGCCTCTCTCTGTAATAATTTCTCTGTGCCCAGTACCTCCTTCAGTTTTGAAGACCTACTCTCCCATCCACCATCTCCTCCTCACCATGAGTCTGTACCACCTACCTCATCTATACCCACTTCTCCTATTTCTACTTCACCATCTGCCCCTTCTACCTCTCCTACTCCTCCTCCTACCTTAGCTCTTATCACAATCCCTTAGTCTACTCCCTTATCACTGTCTCTCCTTTTGCTCCGCTTCCCCCTCTTCCATCTCAATCACCTTGCCTTCCCCACCTTTGATGCTAACAAAAAGGGGGAGAAGGAATCTGTTTAATTTAGTTCTTGTTTTACTGTGTTTTTATGTTTTTATATCATTTTTATGTATTCTGAACTCTGGTATTTTAATATTATCAGTTAAGGTTTTTTTTTCCTTGCTCTGATCTATCATGAGTCTTTGTTGCTTCTTTGATTTGATTTACTTCGTTATCTGTTGATACTTGATTAACTCTTCACATAGGTATTTTTTTTTAATTTCACAATTTCAATTTAGCTTAGGGTAACTTATAGGATGTGATTTGAAAACACAAATCAAAATTTCATAATTTTGAGGGTATTTAAGTATTATTTTTCTTTTTTTATATGCATGAATTAGTTAAAGTGATTTATGTGGTTAACCAAGGACAGTTAGTAAAAATTTGGGTTTGTGCAAAATTTAATGCACACTTTTTCATTTTAACCCTTATTTAATTACATTTCTTTCTTATCTCTTTTCCCTACTCATTCTCTCCCATATCTTTTTTCACACATTTTATCTCATTTGTTATATTTATGAATTTGGGTATTTTTTTAAAAAAAGGAAAAATGATCCAAAAATACCGCTCAAATTTCAAAATCCAAAAGTTGATGTTAATACATGAAATGACAAATTAGCTACAGACTATCAAATTGACATTTTCAATATTCCCTTGGGATTTGTTCTCTCTCTATTTTTTTTTAGTGCCACTTAAGAACCTAGCTATAGGTTAACAACTAGAGCCTCGACCGTATGTTACTGAAACTTCAGTGACTACTCTTGTAAAGTTATTAAATAATTTTTGTTAAGCTATTCACTACTTTTATTTTTAGAGTTTCGATAACTACCCTTATTTAGCTTCAACTATTCTTATTAAACTATTGACTATTTTTATTTCTAGAGTTTCGATGACTACTCTTGTTCTTCAAAAATAGTAAATAGTCACGACATCTCCAATAGCTTACTTTGTTTGAATTTTTGAAAAAGAGTAATCAATACTAAAACTAAAGTAGTCAATAGCTTTAGAAGAATAGTCAACAAAACTCTAAAAATAAAAATAGTCAGTGGTAACGAGACCAGTCAATACCTTTACAGTAATAGCCAAAAACAAAAGTAGTTAATAGCTTAACAAGAATAGTCAATACCTTTGTAAAAATAATCACCAAAGCTCCAATTGTCAACCTCCAACCAAGTGCTTAGGTGGCATTTAAGAAAAACAAAAAAAATAAAAAAATTCTAAGGGGGTAGTTTTGTCTTTTGCTCCAGATATTGAAACGCCAATTTGATACATTATCACCAATTTGCCATTTCACACAATACAATCATCTTTTTGGCATTTTGAACTTCAAGTGGTATTTTATTGAGATTTTTCCAAAAAAAATTATATCCCTTACCCATTTATCACTTTTGACTAATTTTAACTATTATTTTAGTCATTGCTTGTATTTTAGAAAAAATTACACACAGGTCCCAAGCAACACAATTTATTAATCTAAGGTCTCTTGTCTCAAAATGAATAGGAGGTCTCATGGGATCTAAAAGTAATATATTCTAAATAAGAAAATACATCATTGTCTCTATCTCAATTGACAAGCTCATAAAGTCAATAGGAAGCTATTGACAAGTCAATGGGGTGTTAGCTAACAACTAAATTAATGGGATAATATAATTTTCATATAAGATTAAATTATTACAAAAGAGTATTATATAACAATCTTTAAGCTAAAATCATGTGTGACCAAAGCATACACACTAATATTAGATGAAATAATGGGTTTATATTATAATTTTGTTGTGGACATGAATTAACAACTCAATAGGAAGTTATTTGCAAGTCAAGGAGTGTTAGTTAAGGACTAAATTTATGAAATGATATAGCCTCCATATAAATTATAACAAATTTCTCTTAATTTGTTACATCTTATGTGAATGTTACATCATACCATAAATTTAGTTATCAATCTATACTTCTTGACTTGTCAATATATTCCCATTCACTTGTAAATACATACCTATTAGCTTCTAAATGTCTATTCGCAACAAAATTATGATATAAATTCATTATTTCATCTAATATTAATGTATATGCTTTGTTGACACATGATTTCTGTCACATCTTGTTAATTTTAACTCTAAAAATGAAGAATATAAAATAGGCCAAGGGTCAAGTAGGGTAGTGGAAAAATGATGGCACAACTTTTGAATTGACACCTGAGCAAGGACGAGATTGTCATTTTTAAAATATTCAGTCAAAATGGAACAGAGTAGGAAAGTATACCCAAAATTCTAAAAAAAATTTCAAAAATCATGAAAAATAGAATAAAAGGTACACAACAGTATTTGAGGCCCGAAAGATGAAAAAAGTATGAAAGTAATTTATTTCAAAATTTTTTGTATTTTTCTAAAATGTTAGCTAATTAAGGGGAAATTGGCCAAAATGGAATTATTTCAAATATATAAGGGTCTCAACATTTCATGAAAAAATTAGAAAATTTATTTGAGAGTTTATTATGAATTTTAAAATTGTTCTTGGCATTTAGAGATGTAGAGGTTAGCTTTGAATTATTTTAAGCCAAATTATATCAGTAAAAGGCTGATTTTGGGAAAATTTTGATTGAAGGAGTTATACGTAACATAAAATTTGAGAAAATTAGAGAAACCTCTGCTCATTAAAAGGAAGCTATTGGTGCTTTGGAGACAATAAATTTAACAGAATCCAAGAAAAATTTAATTGATATCGTGAGATTGTACAGTGTAATAACCCCAAGCTTGATGGGCCAAAATTTTCCCCATTCTTCTAGTCAAAATGGTGCATTTGAGGAGGGGGAGGACCTAAGTGAAATAATACAAATTGTTAAAAGATGGAATTGGAAGATTGGAATTATGAATAAAAAAAACGAAGATTTTTACACATGGGTGCTTATGTGTACTTTGAAATGGCACCTTCATTCAATTTGGGAGACACCTAAAGGAGGCATGTGGCGTGATCTTGAGGGAGAAGGGAGACGATGAAGCCATGTGTGAAGTTGTAAAAATGGATGGTAATCTAAGTTACCACATAGTAAGGGTTAAGGATAAGTTTATATATACTACTACCTTTCCTCTCTAGCGACTCTTTTCAGTCACTCTTTGAGCTTGGGAGAGCAGAAGCATTTGGCCAAGGGGGAGAGAGAAGAAGAGAGAGAAAGAACCAGGAAAATTTCAAGTCCTTAATGTCACACCTCTCTTTATATTCCATTATACATTAATTGGAACCAATATAAGTCATTTCATAACCTTTCCGGATGAAAAATTTTAAATTTCAAATTTTACTATTCATCCTGTCCGTATACTGTTCATCTGATTTGGGCCAACTTTGAAAATTCATAACTAATTCTAGAAAAATCAAAACAATTCGGTTCTAATTTTCACATGAAGCCTGCTAAGATTTCTATAGAGAAAAAATATCCATTAGACTCAATTCCATCAAGAAAAGTACCAGAAAATTTGACAACGTGCACTGTTCATATGTCAAGTTTTTAATTTTCAAAATTTTAACCCAATTTTGGAAGGGCATAACTCTTAGCACAAAACTCCAAATTTGATGGTTTACCACTTGATTTAAAACTAAAAATGAGATCCATTTGCTTGAAAAATCTCAAGTCCAGATTCCATCATTTGCTTATTATTTTATGTGTCACCATTTTTCCCTTAACTTAGGTAATTTTATCCTCTAGTCACTTCTTTCTTGAATTTTATATTCCTTTTTCATACCCTTTAGGCATTCTACCACTCAATACTTCAACACTTGGGCATATCATACCAATATAACTTAGAACATATTAGCATAATTTCACTTTTCAGGCCTCAATCGAGTTTCCAAAACCTCTAATTTATACTTTTCCCATTTTAGGAATTTTCTCAAATTTTCCCGTTTTACCCTTCCTAGACTGATAATTACAAAAATGCTAGCTCGGACCTTATCGAGGTTTCGCATCAAAAGTTGTTTCATTTCCCTGTCTAGTTCCTACATTGACCCTCATCCCAATTTTTGATTCCCTATAGCCAGGTCAAAATTTTTGGGATGTGACACTTAATTAAGGTAAAAGCATGGTTATCCTCTCTAGTGCATGATATTCTATAGATTGATGGTTGAGAATCCTAAGTATAGATGCGGCACAAAATTTCTTTTGATGGAATATGATTGATTCTAAGTTGATATATGGATTACGAGATAGAAATTTGTTGTTTAACGATGATTAAACCTTATTATTTAAAAGATTTCAACTTGTGTAACATTGTGACACTATTCAGCTAGAGCTGGTTCATTGGGATAGGGTTTGATTTTTTTTATTTTGTGCTTCTAATGATTTTAGAAGGTGAATTTGTGCAAGGTTATGTGGAGAACATGTGTTTGGAAGTATTGAAATTGAAAATGAAATTTTGGAACCCTAAAACCTACCTTTCAGCCAAGATGAAATATGTGGGAGAGAGTTAGATTTTGACAAATCTAAGTTCATATATGGATTCTACATAAAAAATTACATAGAAAAAGCAATAGGAATTATGTTAAGAAAGATGATAATGAAACCCTAAAATAAAGGTTTAAGGGTTAGGATTTTAGAATTAATTGTTTAATGGGATGGTGTGATTGATTTGGAATGCTTTTGTTCTTATTGTTTGGTAAGCATTATTGTTGAGCAAGTGAGAGCTCAAAATCAAGAACAAGAGGGTTTGTGATCAAGAGGATTAAGAGGTAGCATAGAATTTAAAATTTGATATTAACTTGCTTTGTTTATTGTAGAGTGTGATAGATGGTAATATGCTTAATTCCTTGCATTTTATGCCTCGGCTATATGCATTGTTGGATTGATTATTGGAATGGTATAATGCTCCCTTTCTATGGCATGAATATTGACTGATATCTTGTGAAACCACATATGACATGCCTTGCTTGGTTGACATTGTAATTGTGGTTCTTTGCTATTGGGATTTTCATAAAATTTCACTTTTTTTTAATGCTCAATTTAACACTATTAGAGGCTGTAATGATTATGTGGAATTTTGTGAACTTTATGTTATTATGTTGTAATGGTTATGACTTTGATGATTTGATGACTATTTTATTGTATGTAACATATGTGGAGAATTATTTTTATTTAGTGTGGATTATGGTAGAAGCATGCTTGAATTGGTATGGTGAAATTATAACAAGTTGACCTTTTAAAGGTATGAATTTAACCTAAAATGGACCAAAGTTTAACTTCATGTGATTCTAAGCAAGTAGAAGGATTTGATCATGAAATTTGACAGATCAATATATCTCATTTTAATCTTTAAAATGAGTGGTAATTCATTAAAATTGGAGTTCTGTATAAAAAGTTATACCTATCTAAAGTTAGGTATAAATTCTGAAAAATTGACTATATAAACAGTGTATATTGACGTGAAAACTAGGTATAATGAGTTGAATTAATCTTGTAAGAATTTTCCCTTAAAGATCTCTTTGTAAGATTCAAGTAAAACTTGGAACTATCTCATTTCAACTTTTCTAGAATTAGTTATGATTTTTCAAAGTTAACTATTTTCAGGGTTACAATGAATAGTAACCCAAGAAAGTTTGTTCAAAAATTTTAATTTTTTCAACTTAAAGACTTATTAAGTCATTCCAATTGCTTCCACTTGAGGTAAAAATGGGTGATAAATTAAGGTTTTACAATTTCAACTCAAAGATTATTATATAATACTCTTTTGTTATAATTTGATCATATATTCCATACATTTAGTTATAAATAACACTCCTTAACTTATCAATAGCTTCCCATTAACTTGTTAATCTATGCTTATAAGCTTGTCAATTGAGACAGAGACAATGATGTAATTTCTTATTTAAAACATATTACTCTCTGGTCCTATGGGACCTCCTATTCATTCTGAGATTTTTAGGGACCTTAGATTAATAAATTGTGTTGTTTGGGATTTGTGTAACATTTCGATTTTTGGGCCTAAAAGTATCAGAAATAGCCTGAATGAGATAGGCTACCAGACCCCTTTTTAGTAGAGGTTTTAAAGATGAGAAAGGAAGTTAAAGTAGTTTCAAGGACTAAACTGCAAAGTGAAAGTTTTAAGGGGCTAAAGGGTAATCAAAGTTAGAGACTCCAGTAAAGTCTCAAAGGCCCAGAAATAGAAAAAGAGGCTAGATACAGACCAAAGGTTAAGTTAGAAGCCTCAAAGAGATGTTTTTATGAGGTTGAGCCTAAGCAGGGGTAAAACCATAAATTCAGAAAGTTACGGCCATCAGGGGTAAAAATAGAAAGTACTTAGAAAATTCTAGGAAAATCCCAGAAAATGGGAAATAATATTCTAAGGCTCTTTTGTGAAGAGAGATGACGAAAATACCCCTGAGGTAACTTAAAAGGAATTTATAAGTTTATGGCTCAATTTGAGATGTAGAGGTAGATTTAATTGTTTGAGTCATAAGGAAACCTTAGAAAATTATGGTAAAATGGGGATGTATGATCTAAGAGACTATAGAAAATTATAAAATTAGTCTCATCCCCAGAAGACCAGCAAAATGGCTTTAAAAATACTTAAAAGCCAGTTGTGCCGACAAAGGGCATTTTAAAGAATGATTTTTAAGTGGGGCTACAGGTTGAGTTATGACCTGAGAAAATTCACATATTTTCTTTAGAATATGAGGAATTTTATGATATTTTTGGATGAATTTTTGGAGCTCTGGATTGAATAAAATGCTCCAGTCAAATATTAAATAATTTTGTCCCCTAAATAGGAGAAAAACCAAAGAAAATATCTAAGAGCCATCATGACGATGCGAGCGTGCTGAGTCATCAAGCATAATCATGACACCTACGAGTCATCATGCTGAGTCACCAGAAGATATTTATGGACAGCATAAAAATCAGAACGCAGTACGGGAATATTTTAGACAGTCTTTTGTCTACCTGTTATAGTGAAATCTCTACTGCATGACTCAGTAAGGTTAAGTAGCCTGTCAGTAGAGCTAATCATTTTCATCTATGCTCCTCTAAGATGGCGCCATATGTGTACCTTTTATTGGCCAGAATTTTAAGAAGAAGTTGTCCCAACGGTACAGGGTAATTCAAGACTCGAAAAGTATCTGATATGGTGCAAGATTGGCTTGATAGGTGGAGAAATAATTAAGAAAATATTTTTGCACGAATTTTCCATTTATTTTCTCCCTATTTTAATGCCATAAATGATGAAAGGACATGAAAGTGACAAGTGTACGGTTAGATAAGAAAAAGAAAATATTACGTGTACGACTAGATGGAAGACACATGTACGGTCGGATGCAAGACACATGTGCGGTTGGATTAAAGACATGTGGCTTGATGATGTAAGCATGATGTCATCATGATGAGGTAACCATGATGTCATAGGACACTTGTCACCGTAAGATCAAAAGAGAAAATGGACGGTCCAGATCAAGCCATGTATTTTTAAGATCAACCGTCCAGATTCAGTCTGTTTTTCTATAAATACCCCCTCCCCTCCCTACCATTTCATCCAAGCATAAGGAATCCATGGGGAAGCTCTTGCAAAATGGTTTCTAGAGAGAGAAAGAAGAGGGAGAAAGAAAGGCCAAGTGGTTCCAAGCCAGATCAAACTCTAAAACAAGGTATGTGATGGTTATAGCACCTGATTTTATGCCTATTTCGGATTAGTTACTGTGCGTATCTGATTCTGAAATTTTTATGCTTAAAGTACACTCTATGAGCTTTAAATACATGGGTAGAACACTTTATTTGGATATGTGTACGATTTATGGTGATTTTTCAAAGTTAGGGTTTGAAATCTGGAAACAGTATTGAACTTTTGGAAGAGTTTCGAGTTCCGTACAATTCCGGTGCTGTTCAGCGTGTATTTGGTTCCTGAAACTAATTTTCATGTAAATTTAACTTAAGGAGCTTTCAGTGAGACTTGGAACCACTCAATTTGGATTTTTCTAGAATTAATTATGAATTTTCAAAGTTGAGCAAAAATTCTGGAAACTCTGCATGAACAGTACCCGCGAAGCAAAATTTCCAGATTTGGTATTCTTGAATCTAAGGCCATCTAAAGTGGTCATAATTGATAAGAAATGGATCTTAAGGATAGAAAATGATGAGATTTATGTTAGAAAAGCTAGAAAGAAAACCCTAAAAGGAAGAGAAAGGGTTGAGGTTCAAGAGAGCTAGTCTTGAACTTTATGTAACCTAGTGGTTCTAATAGATTGTATGATCATTATGACTATGTTTAGGATCTTTGGAACATCCAAGAGGATGTTTGGTGATGTTGACCGAATGTCCACATGGTTGGAAAGACAAGGGAATCAAAGGAAAAGCGAGGGGAAAGCCATGTTACAAGGTAGTGAACTTTACTGTGTGCGTGATATGTATGCTTGCATGATGTGGTTGTGTTGCCATGATGTGACTAAGCTATGATGAAATGTTTGCAAAGTTATGTTTGCAAGTTTATGTTATGTTTTGCCTTGGCAATATGTTATGGAAGCATGAAATGCTTTAGCTTACTTTCTATGGCATTCATGTGTTAATGTTATAACATGTCATGCATGTGCATTATGTCTTGCATGCTTATGGGTAGTGTTTGCTACTGAGATTCCCCGAATCTCACCCCTCCCTAACCAACCATTTAGTCAATCAATGATGGGCAATAATGGCATGAGAAGCAAGGAGAAGTAAGCGGAGAATTATTCTTGTTAATGGATGAGACTGTTGATAAATGTATAATTCTACTATTTTGTGAACTATGTTATGGATGTCAATGATGCCATGTATTTAACTATAATGTTTATGGCATAAATAGAAATGTATGAGAATGAATGAGAAAGAGTAATCCCAAGTTATCTATGTCAAAGAAATAAAAAGAATTAAATAGATGTTAAGGGATAAAACGTAAGTCCTGGAGCAGCGAGTTTGTAGCTCCAGTTTGACCTATCAAACGAGTGAGTTAGGTCATAAGATTTGGCAAACAAAGAGATCTGATGTTTCTCTTTAAAATGAGGGGCAGTTTGCCTGATTCTGATAATCGAGCAGAAAGTTATGCCTTTCTAAAGTTAGGCAAAAATACAGTAAAATCCGAAAATGACCAAATGAACAGTAACTTTTTCAAATGAAATTGAGCTCGAATTTCAAGGCAATCAGTTCAGAAACTATTTTTCCTCAAAATTTTATCCAAAGAGCTTTTTGTAGAACTTGGAATCACTCAATTTCAATTTTTCTACAATTAGTTATGAATTTTCGAAGTTTGTCACATTTTAAGGTGACAATGAATAGTAACCCGTAAATGAAAATTTTCAAACTTGATTTTTCATCAATTGTAGCCTTCAAAAGTGATTCCAAATGCTTCCGCAAGGAAAGTTAATTGATTTAAACATGAGGTGTTACAATCTGTGTGTAATTTTCTCTATATTTTAGCTAATATTTTAATCGATGCAATTTGCTTAGTTAGTTATTAAGTGGAATCTTTAAAAAGACACTTAAATAATGCAACACCTAACTTTTATATACCAATAGAGTCATGATAATGCATGTGAACCACAAATGCTAGTTTCCGACCTGGGAAAAAACAAGAAAGTTTTTTTTTCCTTTAGAATCTGTCAATCAAACATTTTAAACCTTTAGAATAATTGATGAGTGATCCACAATCAACTTAATCTATTATCACCTAGTATGATTTCATACTATGAAATCTCATAATATTATATTAAAAATATAGCAACCATTTTGGTTGAGAGCGCATACTTGTACCAGGCGGCGCTCTCTGTAACATCCGTTAAAATTGGAACGATACAGAGAAGATTAGCATGGCCCGTGCGCAAGGATAGCAAAACGCACAAATCGAGAAATGGTCAAAACGTGACTTAATTTGAGGGGGAAGTGCTGTTTCATTTCTGTTGTGTTGGAAGTGCTAGGAAAGGATAGCAAATTGAGTATGAGTTGTGTTGTTGATGTTTGGTGCAGTTTTGAATGGGTTATGGAAGAAATTACCCTATGAACTAGGACTTTTCAGTTCAGCCAACTCAAGAACTCAAGGGTAGGAATTGTTTCAATAAGTTTTAATGGTCCCAATGGATTTAAAATGTGATGGTATGTAGGATTATGCTAAGGAAGTATGTTCAAATTCATTGGAATCAAATATGAAAATTTATGAACCTAAGAGGAAGTGTTCAGCCATCTTGAATATATGGACTTATGATTGGATTTTGATGGTTTTGATGCTTACATTGAACTCCTTGGGCATTTTTGTGTAGGGTTATATGGAGGAATTGAATTTGGAAGCATTAGAAATCAAAGTTGAAAATTTTGACATTTTCCTTGGAAAAAATTCGTTTCTGTTTTAACTAGAACTTAAGGAAGGGATTTGATTTTGTATAATTTGATTTGATATTTGAATTCTACATGAAAAACCATGTAGGAATGGCCAAGGAAGTTTCTTGAATCAAAAGGAAAACAATTAGGCCAAAAAAAAATCCTAAGAAAAAGGGTTTAATGTTTAAGTAATAGGGAATGTGTTTGAATAATTGTTGAATGATTGGCATTGGTGTTGGTTTGATAGGTACCTTGCCAAATCCTCAAGAAAACATCTTGAACTTAAAGAAAATCAAGGACCAAGTACCAAAAGGTAGCATTGAATTACATTTGATTGCTTTCTTGCTTACATTGATGTGTTAATGTGTATGTGTGCAATGTGTGCCATGATGTGACTAAGCTTTATTGCAAATGTTGATTGCAATGTTTGAAGTATGTTGCCTTGGCATTATGTCCATTGAATATGTGTATGATAGGTTACTTTCCATGGCATAAAAGCATGAACATATAAACAAGATAAATGCACAAAAGCATTGCACGTAGTGTTTGCAGGAATGCATGATAATTGTGATTCTGTGCTACTGGGATTTCTTTGAAATCTCCCTCTTATGTTTAACACCACCTATGAGGGGGTTCAAGCAAGGGAAAAGGCAAGGAAATTGTCTTGGAGACCCAATGAACAATTAGTGTACCCTAGTGTAAATTTTGAAACTTGTTATGTAATATTATGACGCTGAAAATGTTTGTTGGATAATAGCTCCTAAGAGGAGCCAAGCATGTATGTCTATGTTTAAATATATGAAAGCATAGTAGAATATATGTTCAAGCTTGTATTAAGCCCAAATGATTAAGGATGGGTAAAAGGTTATGAAAGAGTCAAAACAAAGGTAATTAGGGGATAACCTTTGACTAAAAAGGACCAAACTTGGTGCATACGAAATAAATAGCAAATTTGAATCTGGATTTGAAATTTGGTAGACTAATAGATCACATTTTTAGCTTTAAATCAAGTGGTAGATCATTAAATTTGGAATTTTGTAGAAAGAGTTATGCCCTTTCGAAGTTGGATAAAAATACTGGAAATTTCAGAATTTACCAAATGAACAGTACATAATTGCGTGGAAACTAGTATTGATCTGTGAGAAATTGATACCTGTGAACATTTTTCCTATGTGGAACATTTCATAAGCTTCACGTGAGACTTGGAACCACTCTATTCTGATTTTTCTACATTTAATTATGATTTTTCAAAGTTGACCTGATTTCTTTTAAGGGTTACATGAACAGTAACCAAAATCAAAATTTTAAATCTTGGTTTTTACCTACTTTGAGCATCGTGTAACAATTCCAAATGGTTCTAAAGGACGTATAATGGGGTTTAAAATGAAGGTGTGACACTCTCCTCCTTATGAAGGGTGCAAAATAATATTTACATAAAGCAAGTAAAGTTACTTGCCCATATGACATATACAATAGTATAAATATTAACTCATCAAAATATTCTACTTTATAAGTACAAAATATAGCAGGCATCTCTGCTCTTCAACCAGCTCACCTTCTTCTTAAACATCTCCTTATCCTTTGAGCTACTAGCCTTCACTTTTCATCATGAATGGGAGGGTGAGATTCTAAAGAATCTTCGTAGTAGTAATTTCCATCAAACAAATGTACAGATTACATAAAGCATGCAAAACAAGTCAAAGTGAAACATAACCTTGCAAGCTAATGTAGTTAAGCATTTATGCGCAATGACATATAGACAAGCCGAATAAATAATGTGCAAATAATTGCCAGACACTGCCCCATGTCTATCAGCTACACATGATCACGGCTAAATAATCTATGCAAGGAATTAAGGATTACATGTTCTCATGCTTTAAACAGCAATATGGCACAAATGGACATGCAACAATCATACACAAGTGTAAGGTAGGAAAAAACTACTACCTGGTCAGCTTTCCTCCAAACCAAACCTTACAAATTTCTTCTTCATTTGTTTCCTTTGTGAGTTTAAGCAGATATCAAAACCTATAATATTCGTAAGGGTAAATCAATATTTGATCCAACTATAATTCATAAATTAAACAACTCTTTAAATCCTAAATCTTTTTTAATCTCTACCCTTACGTAATGGTTGGTTATCCTGGACAATTTTTCTTATTTAAACTATTCTCTTTGAAACGCTTCCTTCTTTATCTCAACCCATAGTATTACTTTACTTAGTAACTGGTCATCTTGGTCAAAGCTAATATATATACGCACTTTTAAAATCCTCATTTAACGCCCAAATTCATTTTGTTTAATTCAACAATCCTTAAACATCACTTAATTCAAAACTTAATCACTTTAAGTTCTTCCTAACATCCCAAAATTTCAATTCCCATGTTTAGAAGCTCAACTCACTCTTTCATAAATATAAATTCTTGCTTTGAGAGTCATAAACCAGAAACTCAAATACATCTAACCAACCTCATTATTTTAATATATAATGAACCAATTCAGCCTCTCTTGACAGCAACAATTTACATAAAACAAACATATATGGATATATATATAGACATAATAATTATATTTTAGTCATCCTTCCCTTAGACCCCACGGCTTAAACTCCTCATGAACAACAATTTCAGACTTAAAAAGTTTCCTACTCCTAACGTCCACTAGTCAACACCCACAACAATCAAGTACATATATATTCCTTTACATATATATATACACACACACTTTCCAAAACCTCATTCTGAACAACCATGGCATCCGGGTAGGTATAAACATATGTATCTTCTTTTGTATAGCTTAATTATTCTAGCATTTAAGCATTTTATTTTCCTCAGTTATCCTAAAACTAACACAGCAGCTTCAAGAAACTAACGACCCATCTTTGTATGCATAAAATAGAGTAAGAATCAACATACAACTTCATATTCATATATTACATGCTTCCTCTCTCTTAATACCTCAAACCCGATGCTTATCAACCCTGAAATAGCATGCTCTGTTCAGGAATTCATGAAACAGAGGCAACAATAACATGCAATATTATATATACATATACGCACATAAATATTAGTTTCAATTTTCCTTATTTGGCTCTATGAATCTGACACCTATGAACCAGAAAACACATACAATGGTTCAGATTCTCACGAAAGAGGCAAGAAGGAAGGCATGCAATAACGTAACTCAAACTTGCAGAACCTTGACCCCCTATTCAGCTACCCTCTAACAAGAGCTAAAATTTGACATGCAAGCTGAAAAACCAACATCATATACCTCATTCTTGTCATAAGACATGAATTCACCGATCTTTTCTCCTTTTCTTAACTTTCTCTCACTAGAACCCAAACTTCTTTCATCATTAACTCTTTAAAACACATACAAACCAAAGAAAGAAGAGTAGAATGATGATCAAAGGGCTCACCTGATTCTGAAACTCTATTTGCATGCAAGAATCTTGCTACCGATCACCTACCTCCGTCTCTTTGTTGCTCTCGGTCTCTCCCTCTCTTTTTTCTGATTTTCTCTTAGTGTGCAAATGATAAAATGATCAGAGAGTGAGTCATTGAAGAATAAATGGAGACGGTAACACGTCGGTGTGCGTGTGGCTTATTGTCTTGACCATTTTGTCCTTCACTATAAACCTTATCTTCACTTTGATCCTTTCTGTATTTTTCTGAACTTAGAGAATAAACACAAAATTATTCAACCATGTTTTATATGGATTTTCCTTATCCATTAGCTTTTGTGACCCTTAAAATAATTTTCATAAAAATTTTAGGCCAAAAATTATCTCCCAACTATTTTTCCTGAATTTTCCAAGAAAATAGCCCTTAATTCCAGCTATTAATCCTTAATTCATTTTAAGAATTTTATGCCTCCAATACCTTCTTTGCCATCTCAAATGATTATTCTAAAATTTTTAGATTAAATAAAAATCTCTAAGTATTTTTCCATAATTTTCTGAGAAAATAAACCATTTTTCTCTTGGAATTATCTATTAAAATTATTTAAGCCATTTTTGGGGAAATAACTTTTCCAAAATATCTCTAAACCCTGAAAATCAATGTTTCATAATTTTTCCCAATTTTATTTGGCCATTAAATAATTTTAATGAATTTTCTCTTTTCTGTTCACCTTGAGTTAGAAAATTCGGGGTGTTACAAATAACCTAATTCCTTATTTAGTTTATTGAATCTGTCAAAACCTTAATTAGATCACATGACCCAAAGAAGAATTTTAAAATTTTATGAAATGACTTTAATACCCTTTCATTTGAAACCTAGAAAGATAAGGATTTTCTATCATTCCCATATTGTGTAAAAGCTCTTAATAAGGGAGGCTTGGTGTCTACCATTGCAAAGTCAAAAAATCAATCAAGGAGGCAATGGTGAGTTAGTTTGATATTAAATATTCCTTCCCTTCATCCCACAAGTTATGGAGACAAGAAGTTGTTAATTTGAAACATGTTAACTATGAAATAGAACATATTAATTTCTAAGGTTGTATAGTGATTAAGTTTTATTCAAATACCTATTGCAACTGTTATGGAGACAAAAAATAATTTTAAAATTAAAACATGTTAACTGTGAAATGAACATGTTAATTTTTAAGATTGTATTGTGTTTAAGATTTATCTAAAGACTTATTACAAATATGTTTTGGGGATATAAAGCTGTTAATTTAAAATTAAAACTTTTTAATTATATAATTGAACTTATTAACTTTTGAGATTGTATTATGATTAAGTTTAATTCAAGGACTTACTGTAAATGAGTTATAGAGACAAAAAGTTGTTAATTTAAAATTGAAATGTGTTAACTGCAAAACAGAACATATTAATTTGGAATTCTCTTTTGGTTTTTAATGCAAGGCCATTAGAGTTATTTTATAAAATTTTAAAATCCCTCTTTATGCCATGTAATCTGATTAGAAGTTTGATAAATTTAATGACTCAAATAATTAAGTTATTTAAGTTTCTTTTTAAGAAATTTTTTCTATTTAATACCCATATATATATATATATATATATGTGATAGGAAGGAGTTTATAATACATGACTCAATTGAATTGTTTTATCTTATACAATTGTAGATTTAGTGGTGTAACACCTCTTTTGTTATCCCATTATACATTAATTGGAACCATTATAACGCATTTCCAAGCGTTTCCAGATGAAAATTTTCAGTTTCAAAATTTTTCTTTTTATTCTGTTCGTACACTATTCATCCAAATTTAGGCTAATTTTGAAAATTTATAACTAATTCTAGAAAAATCGAAATGAGGTGGTTCCAATTTTCACACGAAGATTGCTAAGATTTCTATAGAGAAAAAATATTCATTGACTCAATTCCATCTAGAACGGCACCAAAAAATTTGACAAAGTGCACTGTTTACATGGACAATTTTTAAATTTTCAGTATTTTAGCCCAACTCGGGAAGAGTATAACTCTTAGCACAAAAGTCCAAATTTGATGGTTTACCACTTGATTTAAATCTAAAAATGAGATCTATAAGCTTGTAAAATTTCATGCCCAAATTCTAGTAACTGTTTATTATTTTATGTGCCACAATATTGGCACCAATTAGGGAGATTTTATCCCCTAATGCCACTTTCTCTAATTTATTTCCTATTTTCTTTTTCCTACTCTCTTTTCACAATGCTTCATGCACAATTCCAGCATGAGGGCATGTCATGTAGATCTAATTTATATCATATTATCCTTCATAATTCATTACAAACTTAACATAAAAGTTTGATAACACATTATATAATAGTCCAAGTCAACATAATATTCACAATACTCTTTCATCCTAGCACCAATTCCTTGTCTTGATCCATAGATCAGCCATTTCCTATTTGAGACATAATTTCACATAAGAGGAATGATATTTCGTAAAAATCTTAGTAGCAATTGAATTACAATTATCATGCAAATCAAGCAAGTTACAATTCGACATGTTATAGAACTTCAAGACATCCTCAAGTCACATAAAATCATGCTAAGTCTCATGCTAGGAGAAGAACATCAACTCTTCCACATTAACACAATTTAATGCATTTGGCCAAAGCATAAACCAAGGTTATTCAACGAACCAAAAACACAACACAAGTTTCTCAATCTAAGCAAACAACAAATCACATTAAACAAGCAAGATATACAATCAAATTATAATTCAAAGCTACCTTTTGCTACTTGTCCAATTTGATCACTTCAAGGGATAATGATTCTCCTTGTCTCCTCCTCACAAAGCCTATTAAATCAAGTATAAATATAGGCTATATTAATAACCAAACAACTTAAACACAATCTTTAAACCTTAACTTAACATTTTCTTCCCCTTTCTTTGATTTTTAATAAAATGATTCCTCCTTTAGAATCAATAACCTCATAACTTATTCCTATACAATTTTTCATGAGGAATTTAAATATGAAATCAATTTTCAAAAATCAAACTCCTTCCCTATGAACAAAGCTGGCCGAATGGTGGTATTTATTTCAAAAATTCTATTTTTGATTCCAATGATTTACTTTCCAATAACATATCCCTACACAGAAACACATTCTAAACCCATTGGAATTATCAAATCAAGTCAAAACAATTTGCTTCTGTGTCACATCCCAAAAATTTTTACTTGGCTATAGGGAATTAAAAATTGGGATAGGGGCTAATGTAGGAACTAGACGGGGAGATGAAACAACTTTTAATGTGAAACCCTGATAAGGTCCGGGCTGGCATTTTCATAATTATTAGTCTAAGAAGGGCAAAACAAGAAAATTTGAGAAAAATTCTAGAAAATTCCTGAAAAATGGGAAAAGTGTAAATTGGTTGTTTTGGAAACTTGGTTGAGGCCCGAAAAGTGGAATTATGGTGAAAATAATTGTTACAAAATTTCCTGTAAACAGAGGTCTTTTAAGAAAATATTGGAAAATCAGAGAAAAATAATTATATTAATTAGTTAGAGACCTCAATGAATTTGGAAGAATGATAGATAAATCATCTAAACATTTATTTGAATTTATAAAATTGATTTTAGGCCTTGGAAGCTCAAGAATAAGTTTTAGGAAATTTATTTTCTCACAGTGACACCGATAAAGGTCTAATCGGAGAAAATTTATTCTAAATACCTAGAGGTGGCAAAAAATTTTGGAAATTTCCAGATCATGCTCTCATACTAAAAGGTGAGTTACCATGGGGAGAAATGAATTTTTGGAGGTCTGGAAAAATTATGAAATGTTACTAGTGAGTAATAACTGATAAAGCTGCCAATTGGTTTGGGATAGTGATTTAGTTTGTGGGCCAGCTTTTTTGACTAGTCCAAGCCATTTTGGGGCCCACATTGAGCCCAATAAGGGCCTAATTTCGTTTGCTTGCTGGCTACTCCAATAATTAATTAAATAAAATGTGAAATTAATTGATAAATGCTTGAAAAAATCTAGAAAATGGCCACTTGTGATAATCTGATTATTTTGACACTTGATGATTGCCACATAACCCCTATGAGGTGTCCTAGTTTGGCCAAATCAGGAGAGAGAAGGGCAGATTGATTTTCTCTATATATACCCCTTAGAAAATACAAATAATGTTGGGAAAATTGGAAAAATAAGGGGAAACTCTGTCACTGTAGCTCCAGCCCTATTTCTTTGAAATTTTCAAGTGTTTTAGGCAAGGAATCATCCAACTTACATTAAAAAAATATCAAGGTATGTTCAAGCATCCTTATCCCTAAGTTTCAAGCTTGATTGGTTAGGGTTTTTAGCTTGGAAAATCATGGGAAAATACTGCCAAATTCGGTCTAGCCATGTGATGCTTAGGGAAGGATAGAAACCATAATAATCAAGTGGAATAATCAAGATTAAATGATGTATGGATTGATTTTTGAAAGAAAATCAAAGTTAGGGTTTTAGGGTTCCTATTCAGCCAAGCACTGTTCATGTATGGTTGGGAAGTGTTTAAAATCATTGGAATCAAAAATAGAATTTTTAGAAATTATAACCCCCTATTTAGCCAAACCAAGTTCATAGGGAAGAAGTGTGAATTTCAAAAATCTGATTCCATATTTGGATTCCTCATGAAAAATTGTGTAGGAATGAGTCATGAGGTTATTGATTCTAAAGGAGAAATCACTTTGTTAAAAATCAAAGAAAAAAGGGGAAATTGTTAAGTTAAAGTTTAAGGATTGTGTTTAGGTTGTTTAGTGATTAATGTGGCCTATGTTTATACTTGGTTTTATAGGCATTGTGAGGAGGAACCAAGGAGAAGCTTTGTTCCTTGAAGTAACCTGGTGGACAAGTGTTAAAAAGGTAGCTTTGAATTATAATTTGATTATTTATCTTGTTTGTTTAATGTGACATGTTGTTTGCTTGGATCAAGGGACTTGTGTTGTGATATTGGTTGGCTGAATCATCTTTATTTATGCCTTGGCCAAATGCATTGATTGGTGTTAATGTGGAAGTATTGATGCTCCTTTCCTAGCATGAGAATAAGTATTATTTTATGTGACTTGCGGATGTCTTGAAATTCTATAATGTGACACATGATAACTTGTTTGGTTTGCATGATAATTGTAATTCAAATGCCACTAAGATTTCTATGAAATCTCATCCCTCCTATGTCAAATAATGTCTCAATAGGGAGTGGCTTATACATAGATCAAGGCAAGGAATTGGTGTTAGGATAGAAGAGCATTATGGAATTGATGTCAGGATGTTATGTTATGTAATGTTTTTAATGAACCCTATGCTAGGTTGTAATGAATCTTAGATAATGTTATGATGTAAATTATGTTGTCATGATATGCCCTAATATTGAAATATTGAATGGTGTAATGGCATAAGGTCAAGGACAAGGAAAAAGGGAAACAAAAATTAAAGGCCATAGAATTAGGGGATAAAAATTTCTTAAAAGAGGCCAAACTTGTGGCACATAAAATAATGAGTAATTGTTGGAATTTGGTCATAAAATTTTACATGCAAATAGATCTCATTTTTAGATTTAAATCAAGTGGTAAACCATTAAAATTGGAGTTTTGTGCTAAAAATTATGCCCTTCCAAATTTGGGCTAAAATCCTGAAAATTTGAAAACTTACCATATGAACAGTGCATCTTGTCGATTTTTCTGGTGCTATTCTGGATAGATTTGAGTCAAATGAGTATTTTTCCTCTATAGAACTCTTAGCAAGCTTCACATGAAAATTAGAACCACCTCAGATGAACAGTGTATGGACAGAATAAAATGTGAAATTGTGAATCTGAAATTTTCATCCAGAAACGTTTAGAAATGCGTTATAATGGTTCCAATTGACATATAATGGGGTAATAAAGGAGGTGTGACATTCTACATGAACAGTGCTAGATTGAATTGAAGCTCTAAAACCCTAACTTGGTTTTCTTCCAAAAATCAATCCATACACCACTTATACATGCTTATTCCACTTGGTATTTAGGGTCTCTATCCTACTCTATCCAACATTTATTTGTATTTTCCACAGGGGTATATATAGAAAAATCTGATTTGCCTTCCCTCTCCCTATTTGGCCAAAATTTGCCACCTCATAAGGGTTATGTGGCAGTCATCAAATGCTAGAAGAAGTCAGATTTGAACAAGCAGCAAATTTCTAGATTTTTCCAAGCATTTATCCCTTAATTTTTCATTTATTTTACTTAATTTTTGGAGTAGGAAGCAAGGCAACAAAATGGGGTCCTTATTGGGCTCAATGTGGGCCCCACAAATGGCTTGGGCTGGTCCAAAAAGTTGGCCCACAATCCAAAACAAAATCCCACGCCAAGTTGAAACATTATCGGTTACTATTCACAGTAACATTCCATAATTTTTTCAGACCCCTAAAAATTCATTTCTCTCCATGATAATTCACTTTTTAATATAAGAATATGATATGAAAATGGTCAGAATTTTTTGCCACCTCTAAGTATTTATTTTGAATTTTCTCTGATTAGGCCTTTATTGGTATCACTACGAGAAAATAAATTCCCTAAAATTAATTCCCGAACTTCCAAGGCCTAAAACCAATTTTATAAATTCAAATAAATATTTAGATGATCTATCCATATTTTTTTCCAAATTTATTGATACCTCTAACTAATTAAAATAATTATTTTTCTCTAACTTTCTAATATTTTCCCGAAAAACCTCCGTTAACAGGAAATTCCGTAATAATTTATTTTCACAATAATTTCAATTTTCAGGCTTCAATTGAGTTTCTAAAACCTCTAATTTACACTTTTCTCACTTTTTAGGAATTTTCTAGAATTTTTCTCAAATTTTTCCATTTTATTCTTCCTAGACTGATAATAACGAAAATGCCAGCCTAGACCTTATCGGGGTTTCACATCAAAAGTTGTTTTGTTTCCCTGTCTAGTTTCTACATTAACCCTCATCCCAATTTTTGAATCCCTCCAGACAACTTTGACCATCAGAATAGCTTTATTCTGCAACTACTTAATCTACCGGTCTATCACTTTCACCTATTTTCAACTCAAAGGTGAGGTTATCCAGCAACTCTATGTCTTCATATTTTAAGACACGTGAGGGATTCGGCTGATATTTCTTCAACTGAGAAACATGGAAGACATCGTGAATCTGGCTCAGATTAGGGGGTAGGGCTAATCTGTAGATGTAACATCCCAACTTTTGGGCCTAGAGGTACCAAAAATAGCCTGAATTGGATAGGCTACTAGACCCCTTTTGAGTAGAAGTCTCAAAGATGAGAAAGGAAGTCAAAGCAGTTTTAGGGACTAAACTGTAAAGTAAAAGTTTCCAGGAGCTCAAGTATAATCAAAGGCTAGAGGCTCCAGTAAAGTCTTAAAGGCCCATAAAAAAGAAAGGAGGCTAGATACTGGCTAAGGGTTAAGTTAGAAACCTCAAAGAGAGGATTGTATGAAGTTAAGTCCAAGCAAGGACTAAACCGTAAATTCAAAAAGCTATGACCAACAGGGGTAAAAATGGAAGAGTATATAGAGAATTCCAATAAAATCCCAAAAAAAAAGGAAAATAATATTCTAAGACTCTTTTGTGAAGAGAAATGACGAAAATACCCCTGAGGCAGCTTAAATGGAATTTATGAGGTTATGGCTAGTAAAAAGTACATGGTTTGAGGTAATTATTTAAAATAGAAAGAGACCTCAAAAATGTACACAAAAATGAGGTTAAATGGTTGGAAGGTTGTACTAATTTATAAAATTGGTCCCGCAACCAAAAGGCCAGTGGAGTGGCTTTAATAAATTAAAAAGCTGTTTATGCCGATAAAAGGGTATTTTAGTAAATGAATTTTTATGCAAGGCTTAAAGGAAGTGTTATGGCCTGAGAAAATCCCTAAATACTCTCTAGAATTAAATGGAATTTATGAAGTAGATAGAAGAATTTTCTAAGCTCTAGAAGGCCATAAAGAAAGTCAGAGAAACATGGGCCAAGTAAAGTAAGAGGAAACTTAGGAAACAAGTTTTGATCCAATGGCTAGGATCTAATCTCCCTTCTCCTCCACCATTTTTGTGACACCTAGAATCATCTAGAAGAATGAGGTAAGAATGATGCAATGATGATGTAAAAGTTAACTTGAAGTTCCAAGATTGCCCTTACTCTTTCTATTAGCCACCAAGGGCATTTTGGTCCATTCAAGCCAAATTTTTGGCTATAAATAGAGCCTTTCCCCCTTCATATTTTTGACCAACATGAGTTTAAGAGGGGAAACTTTGCCAAAATTTAGAGAGAAAAACGTAGGGTGAAGGCCAAGAAGAAGGAACAAGATTCAAGCTTCAAGATCAAGGTATGTGATAGTTGTAGCATCTGATTTGATACCTATTTCAAATAAGTTAATATTTTTATCTGATTATGATATTTTTCATGATTAAAATACACTCTATAAACTTTAAATTCATGGATAGAACACTTCATTTGGATATGTGTACGATTTATGGTGATTTTTCAAAGTTAGGGTCTGAAATATGGAAACAGTGTTTAACCTTTAGAAGAATGTCAAATTCCGTACAATTATGGTACTGTTCAGAGTAGAATTGGTTTTTGAAACTATTTTTCCTTTAAATAGAACTTAAGTAGCTTTCAGTGAGACTTAGAACCACTCAGTTTTGATTTTTTTAGAATTAATTATGAATTTTCAAAGTTGAGCAAAAATTCTGGAATTTCTGCGTGAACAGTACCCACGAAGCAAAATTTTCAGGTTTGATCTTCTTGAATCTAAGACCATCTAAAGTGGTCCTAATTGACAAGAAATGGATCATAGGGATGGAAAATTATGAGATTATGTTAGAAAATCTAGAAAGAAAACCCTAAAACCAAGAGAGAGGGTTGAGGTTCAAGAAAGCTAGTCTTGAACTTTATGTAATCTAGTAGTTCTAATGGATTGTATGATCAATGTGACTATGTTTGGGACCTTTGGAACATCCAAGAGGATGTTTCGTGATGTTGACCGAATGCCCACATGGTTGGAAAGTCAAGGGAGTTAAAGGAAAAGTAAGAGGAAAGCTTGAGGTGCAAGGTAGTGAACTTACCTATTGTCATTGCTTGATGTTGTATGCTAGTGTGTTGCTGTGTACATGTTATTTGAATGTTAATGTGACATGTTTTAGCTACTGTAATTGCTATTCATGATGAGTAGATTATGTCTCCATGGCCATGCATCAAGAAGGTAGCTTTAAGCATGCTAATATGTCACTAATTAACAAGGGAATAAATAAGTTACGTGTAGTGCATTAGCATCCATCTAGCATGATTAATATGGTATTGTTTGCTACTGAGATTCTCTCAAATCTCACCCCTCCCTAATCAACCATTTAGGTCAATCATCAATGGGCAATAATGGCATGAGAAGCAAGGAGAAGAAAGTGGAGAACTATTCATGTTAATACATGATATTATTACTCAATGTGTAATTCTCCTATTATGTAATTTATATTATGGATGCCTATGATGCCATGTGATTAATTATAATATTTATGGTATGAATGAAAGTGTATGAGCATGAATGGGAAAGAGTAAGCCCATGTTATGTATGGCAAAGAAATAAAAAGAATTAAAGTAAAGAGATGTTAAGGGATAAAACGTAGGTCCTAGAGCAGTGAGTTTGTAGCTCCAATTTGACCTATCAAACGAACAAGTTAAGTCACGACATTTGGCATACTTATAGTACACATCCCAAGCTTTAAAATGAGTGGTATATCACATCAATTGGATATGTACACAAGGAGATACAAATTTCCAAAGTTGACGCATAGAATCTGGAAGTTTCAGATTTTACAAAATGAACAATAATATTTATTGATTAAACTGTATGAATTGGAAAAAGATAAATCTAATTGGATATTTTTTCCTTAAATAGCATCAAAATAGATTTCTATAGAATTTTAGAACACCCTAATACGATTTTTATGGAATTAGTTATGAATTTTTGAATTTGGACCTATAATTTGGAAGTTAAACGGTGAATAGTAACCGAGTAATTATGTTGAAATTTTAAATCTACGGGTTTGTGTCATGATCTGCTTGAACCATAACACTTATGAATGTGTACTCTGAGGGGTTAAAGATAGGATGTTTAGTAGACTACCAGGCCATCTCTTAATAAGATTTAGAAGGGTCCGATAAACTTCGGCATCAATTTATGGGCCTTGATTGACCTTCCTACACTTATAGTTGGAGAGACTTTTAGAAAAAAAATATGATCTCCAACTTCAAATTCTAGAGTTTTTCTCTGTATGTCGACATAACTCTTCTGTCTACTTTGTGCTGTGAGTAGTTTCTGCCGAATCGTTTTGATCTGCTGTGAGGTTTACTCCACCAAGTCAGGACCAAACATCTTTCTTTCTCCCAATTCAGTCCAACACAACAAAGATCTACAT
The DNA here is from genome assembly GCF_004799145.2 of Neltuma alba. Classification (NCBI taxonomy): domain Eukaryota; kingdom Viridiplantae; phylum Streptophyta; class Magnoliopsida; order Fabales; family Fabaceae; genus Neltuma; species Neltuma alba. The sequence continues at coordinate 141,989 of NW_021636921.1, read as the reverse complement.
TTCCTCCCATACAAAGCCTTATAGGGAGCCATCTGGATGTTGGAATGGTAACTGTTGTTATAGGCAAACTCTGCGAGTAGCAAGTACTCATTCTAGTTCCCTTCGGAATCTAGGACACAAGCTCCTAGCATATCCTCTAATGTCTAAATAGTATGTTCTGTCTGCCTGTTCGCTTGAGGATGGTAAGCTGTACTGAAACTCAGCTTAGTGTCCATGGCTTTCTGTAATGCTCTCCAAAATCTAGAGAGAAATCTAGGGTCGCTATTAGAGACAATCGTTTCGAGTACTCCGTGCAACTTCACAATTTCTCGGATGTATATCCGTGCCAGTTTCTCAGGTTGATACTCTTTCTTGATGGCCAAGAAATGCTGACTTCATCAGGCAATCTACAATCACCCATATTGCATTATAACCTAATGATGTACGAGGTAATCCCATTCAATGGAAATGCTATCCCATTTCCATTGTGGAATACTCAATGGTTGTAAGGATCCTGACGACTTTTGGTGCATCCTTTTTACTTTTTGGCAAGTGAGGCACCTTGACACATAGTCTGTCACATCTTTCTTCATACTAGGCCACTAGAATGATTCTTTAAGATCTCGATGCATCTTAGTCATTCTTGGATGTATGGTGTATCGACTCTTGTGTGCTTCCTCCAAGATTTGCTTCTTAACTTTTAAGTTCGGGGGAATATAAGTTCTTCCCTTATGTTTTAGGATCCCTTTCGGAGTTATCTCAAAATCCCTTATCTCATTTCTCAGCACTTTAGCTTTTAAGGTGTTAGCTAGTTGGTCTCTCTATTGGGCCTTCTTGATTTGTTCAATGATTTGAGTTTCCTCTTTTGCAATGCTAATCTGGCCTACCACTAGCCGTATCTAGCCGATGAGATCCCAATCTCAAATATTCTCAATCAACTCTTGTTCCTTTATCATTAACAATGCCACCTACACCGTCTTCCGGCTTAATGCATCTGCTACCACATTTGCTTTCCCTGGATAATAATTTGATAGTCGTAATCTTTGAGTAATTCCATCCATCTCTTTTATCTCATGTTGACTTCTTTTTGGTCTTGCAGGTACTTGAGGATCTTATGATGGCAATACAATTCTATGGTTGCCCCATACAGATAATGCCTCTAGATCTTCAAAGCATAAATAATTGCTGCTAGCTCAAGATCATGTGTGGGATAGTTCTTCTCATGAGTCTTTAGCTGTCATGAGGCATAAGCAACCACTCGACCCTGCTGCATCAGCACACATTCCAATCCTCATTTACTCACATCTATATACACCATATATGGCAACGTAGGATTGAGGATTATTGATACGAGAGTCGAGGTCAATTTCCACTTCAACTCCTAGAAGCTAGCCTCACACTTAGCATCCCAGTTGAATGGTTGATTCTTCCAAGTGAGCTTGGTCAGTGGTAGGGCAATCCATGAAAAATCCCATATAAACCTTCTGTAGTACCCTGCCAGTCCTAGAAAGCTTCTCACTTCGGTTATCGTCTTAGGCCGTTCCCAATTCAACACGGCTTCTACTTACTTGGGTCCACCGCTACTCCATCTTGGGTAATTACGTGACCCAGGAACTTTACTTTATTCAACCAGAACGCACATTTGCTCAATTTAGCATACAGTTGCTTTTCCTGTAACTTGCCTAATACAATCCACAGATGCCGTTCGTGTTCTTCTGGTGATTTAGAATACACTAGGATGTCATCAATGAATACCACTACAAACTGATCCAGATATGGCCAGAAGATCCTATTCATATAGTCCATGAATATAGCAGGTGCGTTCATCAAACCAAATGGCATCACCAGGAATTCGTAATGCCCATACCTTGTTTGAAAAGCGGTCTTTAGGATATCTTCTACCTTAATCCTCAATTGATGGTATCCCACCTCAAGTCAATCTTTGAGAATACAGTGGCTCCTGCCACCTGATCTAGCAAATCGTCAATCCGTGGTAATGGGTACTTGTTCTTAATCATTACTTTATTCAACTCGCGGTAGTCTATACATAACCTCAAGCTATCATCCTTCTTCTTCACAAATAGCACTGGTGCACCCCAAGGAGATACACTGGGGTGTATGAAACCTTTCTCCAATAGCTCCTCTAGCTGCTTCTTCAATTCTGCCATTTCATTTGGAGCCATCCGATATGGAGTCTTTGAAATCGGGTTCATTCCAAGCACCAAATTAATAGCAAATTCAATCTCCCTTTCAGGGGGTAATCCGCTAATCTCCATCAAAAATACCTTAGGGAATTCCCAGACTACAAGGATATCTGAAATTCCTTCTTCCATTCTACCTTCACTAAGAAGAACGCCATATAACCCTAGCAACCTACCTCAACCATCTATCCACTTGAGCCGTCAAAATCAAGTTCAGTTTTACTTCCGCTGTAGGGGTTAACTCTCGAGTAGGAAGAATCAGTGTTTTGTTTTTACAGTCAAGAAGGACATTTTGGAAGGACTGTCACACCTCTTTTATTATCATATTATACATCAATTGGAACCATTAGGAACCATTATTCAAGTCTTAAGTATGAGAAAATTTCAATTTCACAATTCCCATTTTTGGATTTTCGTACACTATTCAGAGCAATTTAGGCCAACTTTAAAAATTCATAGCTAATTGTAGAAAAATCAAAATGAAAGATTATAAGTTCTATAGAAAGCTCTTGACATGCTCTTTGGAGAAAAAATACATCATTCCCGGATTTTGTTCAAAGCGATACTGTTCATTTGCTCAATTTTCAAATTTCCAGGATTTATGCCCAATTTTGGAAGGGCATAACTTTCTGTACAAAACTCCAAATTTAAAAAATTACCATTTTTTTTGAAGCTAAAACTAAGATCTATAAGCATACCAAGTTTCAGATCCAGATTCATCTAATTACTCAAAATCATATCAATCAAACTTTACTCCCAAAAAGTCAACCTTTATCTTTTTTCCCCCATACCATTCTTGCCTTTTCTTTTCCTTTCCTTTTCCTTTCATCTAACAATTCTAATCATATGACACATACTTAATCATAATTCCTCAACTAATTATTCACATGTAAGGCACCCCTATCACTGATACAACACTTCAATATAATTTCATGCATACACATAACAATGTATATAATTACATAGTATTATTTCAACAACAATAAATTTCCTCCTCTTCCAAGTGAACCCCTTTTCTTTCTCCTTGCCCTCAGTGACACCTCCTGGGATTCCTATTACTATTTATATATTGAGGGGAGTAAGATTTCATTGAAATCTCAGTAGCAATGAATTACAATCGTCATATAAATCAAGCAAGTGTAATGTGACACGTTATAAAACTTCAAATATCCTCAAGTCACATAAAATCATATTTCGCATCATACCAAAAGAGGAACATCAACAATTTCACATTGACATATTTCTATGCATTTGGCTAAAGCACAAACAAATGTCATAAAGTCAACCATTATCACCACATAAATTCTTCAATTCAAGCAATCAACATAATCACATTAAACAAGCAAGATAAACAATCAAATTATAATTCAATGCTACCTTTTATCACTTGATTAATTTGGTCTTCCCAAGGGACAATGATCCTCCTTGATTCCTCCTTACAAAGCCTATTAAATCAAGTATAAACATAGGCCACACTACTAGCCAAACCACTTAAACATAGCACTTTCTCTTTAACTTAACATTTTCCCCCTTTTTCTTAGATTTTTACCAAAATAATTCCTCCTTAAGAATCAATAACCTCATGACTCATTCCTACACAAGGAATTCAAATATGGAATCAGATTTATAAAAATCACACTCCTTCCCTTTCAAACTGGTTTGATCGAATAGGGGGTATATGGTTTCCAAAAATTTCATTTTTGATTCCAATGATTTTACACACCTCCCTTTAGTATATCCTAACATAAAAACACATTTTAAATCCATTGGAATCATCAAATCATAGCAAAACAAGCTGCTGTATCAAGTTCCCCCTTTGGCAAATTGATGCATATAAACCCTATGTTGGGTTTTCTTCCAAAAATCAAACCATACACCACTAAAACATGCTTATTCCACTTGATATTTAAGGTTTCTATCCTTCTCTAAGGATCACATGTTCAAATTGAAAATGGACAGCATCTCCCCTTTGATTTTCATGCAAAAACTTAACCAAAACTAATTTAAATCTTAGGGATAGTAAGGCTTAAACATACCTTGATGAATCCTTAATGAAAGTTAGATGATTCCTTGTCCAAAAGCCCTTATCAAATTCAGTTTTCAGCTCAAAAACAAAATGGGCAGCACCTCCCCTTATAATTTCCAATTTTCTAACATTTTTCCTTGTATTTTAGGGGGTATTTATAAGCAAATAATTCTGCCACTTGTTCCCCCATTTTGCATTACCAAAGGCCACCTACGGGGTTATTTGGCAGCCATCCAATGCAAGAAAGGTTCAGATTCATCCATGTGTCCCAATTCTAGATTTTTCCAACAATTATCCACTAATTTTGGGTTTTTCTTTAATTAATTTGAAGCCCCTAGAATTATCATGAAATTGGGCTTCATTCTAGGCCTAATGTGGGTCCCACACATGGTTTAGGATGGCCCAAAAAGATGGCCCACAACCCAAATGAAAATCCCAAACCATTTTAGAACTTTATCGGTTATTCACTTGTAACATTCTGTAATTTTTCTAGGCCTTCAAAAATTCATTTCTCTCTAGGATAATTCACCTTTTAATATAAAAACATGATCTGAAAATTCTTAGAATTTTTTGATACCTCTAGGTATTTATTTTGATTCTTTCCTAATTAGGCCTAAAATTCCCTAAAATTTGAAACCAATTTTATAAATTCCCATAATATTTAGATACTTAATCCATATTTTTTTGGGAATTATTGAGGCCTCTAGCTATTTAAAATAATCATTCTCCTTTAATTTTCTATTGTTTTCCTGAAAAACCTCTGTATTCGTGAAATTCCGTAATAATTCATTTTTACACCGATTTCACCTCTGGGGCCTTCATTGAGGTTCCAAAACCTCTAATTCACCAATTTTCCATTTTTAGGAAATTTTCTATAATTTTTCTCAAATTTTTCCATTTTGCCCTTCCTAGATCGATAAATTTGAAAATGCCAATCCAGACCCTTTTTGGGTTTCACACCATGCTTAATTTTCTTATCCAACCTTCTTTCCCTATTGGCCCTCAACCAAATTTTTATCCCTTTTATTAATGCTAAATTTGGCAGGATGTGACAAGGACAACCAGTTTAAACCAAGGATAACATCAATATCACGGAAAGCCATACACATTAGGTCTAACGTAGTGCACCAGTGGGGATACCAAACAATGCAGTTTAAACAAACAGCAAAAGTTAAAATTTTCATTTTGGTAGGAGTGGAAACACACAAATCATACATCACTATTTCAACAGCAAGACCTAAGCGCCTAGCGTAATCATATGATATAAACGAGTGGCTGGCACCCGAGTCAGACAAAGCATCCACAAGGTAGTCATTCACAGTAACCGTACCTTGGATCATCTTGGACGACTTACGAGACTCTTCCCAATTGAGGGCAAACACCCTGTCCTGAGCCTGAGGTCTCCCCTCGTTGTCGGCACCTTACGAGTACTCCCTAGCAAAGTGTCCGGGTCATCCGCACCTGAAGCACATGCTCTAACCCATCATGCACGGCCTATCTCCGTGATTGTAGCCACACATTTCCTTCCTTGGTAAACATTCTCCACTTCCTGGCAGACACTCTTTACTCCCCCTTGTTGGGCTCCATACCCCGACTTCCTGCTCCAATTAAAACTGCTCCTTTTCCAGCTTCCGCTGAAGGAAGTGTCTCCCTAACCCGTTCTTGCGCCTGGCTTCTTAGCTCAGGGGGTTGCTCTAGCCAGCTCAGCATGATTCTGGCTATTCTCAATGATACAACAGACTTCTACTCCCTTATTGAAAACTTCCAATTGTCTTGGGGCCACCTTCTTTCTCAACTCAAGCTTCAGCCCCCTAATCATCTTCTCCGTAAACTAGCGCTCATCGTCCATGTGCTGGAGATAAGTAGAGTACCTAGATAACTTAATGTACCTTGCTAGATACTTGTTGACAGGTTCATTCACAGCTTGCTTTATGGTGAGGAACTCTGCTTCTTTCTCATCCCTCACAGATCAGGGAAGGTATTTTAGGAAAAATTGGTCCTTGAACACCTCCCATGTGATTGGGGTTTTGTTGGCCTGGAGGACTAGCTCAGTGTTCTTCCACCATCTATCTGCCTCCCCTTCTAGCTTGTATATTTGCATCTAAGCCTTCCTCTCAGACAGACATTCCAAAATGGCAAAAATCTTTTCTAGCCGAGTTATCCAGTCTTCGGCTACTTGCACATCAAAGGTTCCCTCAAAAGCATGAGGGTTGTCTTTTCTGAACTTAACAATCCACTGTTGCAGTGTGTCCAGCTTTACAGCAGGTTGAGTTCTCATAGGAGCGGTTTCCTATAGTTGGTATGGTGGTATGGGATGGGCGGTCCCAGCTATTCCTTGCCTGGACTGTTGTAACTGTGCTAGCGCTACTGCCACTGCTGTAGATATAGCAGCATCCCTCTCTTGTTCTTGCCTAGCTTGTATGGCTTGTATCTCAGCCATATTCCTTTGCTGTTCCTCTAATCTCTCCATAATTCTTTCTATTGGATCAATAGGGGGCCTCGACGACTCTTTCCTTGTTCTGGCTCCTTTACCTCTTGATCCTTGTCTTCCTCTTACCATTTTGTCATTTTCGTCTCAACTATAAGAGGAACAGAATCATTAATTTACCTAAATGATATTTATATTACTTTTCAATTAATATATACATCAGACACAGTCAGCAACACACAGAGCCACAGCCCACCACAATTAGCATAGCATATAGTCATCCTGTATTTACAACCCAGCAGAGGAAGAGGGAAACAAAGTAGCTACGAAAAGTTCTAAGTCATCCAGCGACTGATCAAAGTCACTAGGCATCGAAGATCTGTAGAGCTACCGGATCTGGGTCTGCCAAACCCAGGTGTAGGTAGTGTCTCTAATAATACCCAGCACCATGAAGCATCATCCACATGCTGACCTTCCTCGACTACTTCATTATGTAGTAACCTCAAGTAATAGAAGTAGTCCAGGTAGATCATAGCATACTGGTTCTGGGTTGGATCTATATATCTACCCAACTCAATGAATTCCTTGAAGAGATTGTTATGATCTTTAAATTTCTTCTTTACTAACAAAGGTCTCTTGTTGATTGGCAGATCCTTAGCCTTGATCTACTCTGGCTTCACCATATTGATAGGTACTGCCATGATGGCACTGGGGGCCCGCCTCGTCAAGGTGTGGTTGATGTCTTATAGTACTCTGAGCATCACCTTTCTCAAACTTTATGATATCGTTAGAGTCTTCCTCAGAGAATATGTCCTCTATCTCACTGAGAAGCTGGTAATATCTGGGTGGTAGAGTCGGATCATTGGGGTCTTCAACATAAGGGTGATACCACTCTAGGTATGGCTCCCCCAGCATCCTCTGATTCACCATTTCCCCCGAGTCGTTACTATAATAGGCCATAACTTACCTACACTCCACTCCACTTATAATATACCAATCCACTAAAGCAGTACTCATTCATAATCAACAAGAATAGTCACATTTCACAACCAATTACAACTATCAAGCACTATTCACAAGTATTAAGCAATAATCAATCATTGTGCACAATACATAACAGTAAACACAATACACAGGAACAAAGCCAGAGCCTTTGCTATGATACCAAAAAGTAAACACCTCATTTATTACCTCATTATACATTAATTGGAACCATTATAACGCATTTCCAAACGTTTTTGGATGAAAATTTTTAGTTTCAAAATTTTCATTTTTATTCTGTTCGTACATTGTTCATCCAAATTTAGGCTAATTTTGAAAATTCATAACTAATTCTAGAAAAATCAAAACTAGGTGGTTCCAATTTTTACATGAAGCTTGTTAAGAGTTCTATAGAGAAAAAAAGTTCATTGGACTCAATTCCATCCAGAACAGTATCAGAAAATTCAACAAAATGCACTATTCACGTGGTCAATTTTCAAATTTTCAGTATTTTAGCCTAATTTCGGAAGGGCATAACTCTTAGCATAGAACTCCAAATTTGATGGTTTACTACTTGATTTAAAGCTAAAAATGAGATCTATAAGAATATTAAATTTCATGCCCAAATTCCAACAATTGCTTATTATTTTATGTGCCACAATATTGGCACTAATTAGGCAGATTTTATCCCCTAATGCCACTTTCTCAAATTTATTTCCTATTTTCCTTTTCCTACACTCTTTTCACAATGCTTCATGCACAATTCCAGCATTAAAGCATGGCATATAGATCTAATTTACATCATATTATCCTTCATAATTCATTACAAACTTAACATAAAGTTTGATAACATATTACATAATAGTCCAAGTCAACATAATATTCATAATACTCTCTCATCCGAGCACCAATTCCTTGCCTTGATCCATGGATGAGCCATTCCCTATTTGAGACATAATTTCACATAGAAGGAATGATATTTTGTAGAAATCTCAATAGCAATTGAATTAAAATTATCATGCAAATCAACAAGTTATAATGTGACATGTTATAGAACTTCAAGACATTCTCAAGTCACATAAAATCATGTTGAGTCTCATGCTAGGAGAGGAACATCAACTTTTCCACATTAACACAATTCAATGCATTTGGCCAAAGCATAAACCAAAGTTATTTAACCAACCAAAATCACAACATAAGTTCCTAAATCTAAGCAAACAACAAATCACATTAAACAAGCAAGATATGCAATCAAATTATAATTCAAAGCTATCTTTTGCTACTTGTCCAATTTGATCAATTCAAGAGATAATGATTCTCCTTGTCTCCTCCTCACAAAGCCTATTAAATCAAGCATAAATATAGGCTATATTAATAACCAAGCAATTTAAACACAATCTTTAAACTTTAACTTAACATTTTCTCTCCCTTTCTTTGATTTTTAATAAAATGATTCCTCCTTTAGAATCAATAATCTTATGACTCATTCCTACACAATTTTTCATGAAGAATTCAAATATGGAATCACATTTTCAGAAATCAAACTCCTTCCCCATGAACAGTAGCTGGCCGAATAGGGGGTATTTATTTCTAAAAATTCTATTTTTGATTCCGATAATTTTAAACACTTCCCAACAACATGAAATAACTAGTTCATGGCTTCATCAATCACCACCAATAATAATACATGAAAGAGTCCCGATTCAAAACCATCAAAATCATTTTGAAAGTCGGAGAATTAAACATTAAATTTAGTCAAATCAAAGTTACCAACAAATCAATTACTCCTACCTTATACGTTCATTTTTCTTTGGATGCAGGGTTAAATATGTTATTAAATGATAATATTTTTTTTATATTGATATAACAAATAAGTTGGCTAAAAAAAAAAAAGAAGATATAACAAATACATGAAAATTTAGTATATACAATATCATGTCCTTTTTCGCTGAATAAAAAAAGTTATTTAAGTCAATTTCATTAAACTTATAATAAATAATATAGAATATTTTATTTCAAAATATTATATGTAAAATATTTTTATAAATATAGAAAATTTATGATAAAAATTGCCCTCATCATTAACTAAAGACCCAGAATCTACCATTACTTGTTAACCGTGTTGTGTTCTACTTGTCAAGTTCCCAAATGTTCTACGTCTAATTAAACTCTCATTGAGTTTGTTGTGTAATTAAATATATTTACGATGTTTTTCTTGACTAATTAAGTTCTTTTTTTCATTTTGCTAATAAAATTTTAAGAAATGAAAGTTTTTCTAAGTACAAGAGCCATTGGATTTTTTGAAAGCTATTATTTTTCTATAATTTAACTATTAAAAATTCCTACATTATGTTAGCTCTTATGCTATACTACCTCCGGTCCTTAATATAAGACCCCGTTTAACTTTTAGTTTGGTCCTAATTATAAGACCCCAATCCATTTTGTTTTTCATATTTATGTATTTTTTCCAATATAGTCCTTCTAATAATGATAGTTCTAGCTAATATACATAATTAGTAAAGATATTTTAGGAATGACAACACTTATTTATTACAAATAACTAATTTAACTTACTTCCTTAATTTCCTCAAATTAGTCAACTGGGTCTTATAATTAGGACCGGAGGTAGTATTATCTATTATTTTATAAGTGGAATAATTAAAAATGAAATCTTAGTCAACTCAAAGTTACCAACAAGTTGGATAAAAATATCTATAAGCGTTTCTATTATTTAATATGTAATTATATAACATAAGCCAGCAAGAAAATAATGATATAGCTAAATACTCCTCTGATCCTATTTATAAGGCAGAGAAAGAAGATATTTTTTAGTTCTATTTATAAGGCACTGAGAGAAATTTTTTGTATGGATGTATAATTTTACCCCTCATTTATTATTGTGTTGAATTTGTTTATATGAGGTATAATGTATATTAAATAGGGATAAAGTTGAAAAGTTATTAAATTTTAAATGAGAGTTAATGAAGTTTAAGGTTTTTTTTAGTCTGTATGAAACATGCTGGAAGTGTCTTATAAATATAACCAGAGAAGAATTACTGTAGAATAATTAGATGTGCCTAGAAAATGGGACTACCCCGTTGGATGGGCTTGGTGGAGAGAGTTGCATAAATATTAAATATACATATTGCATGCGCTTCTCTTATAAATCTGAATGTCATTTTATATTCAATTTCATTTAACTTAAAATAAAAATTTTTAAATTATTTTATTTAAATAATATAACATAGACAATATTTTTAAAAAAATAGAAAATTTATAATTAAAATTGTCCTTACTAGGTAGAGACCCAATGTAACACCTTATCCAGAAACTTATCATACTTAACATAAATAAAGAATATCAATATCATTACCATGTTAATTAAAAAAAGCGAGTTATAAAAATTGTTCAAGTTTGGTTATTTCTTTGCCACATAATCATTATATAAAAAAATAAGACAACCAGCCAACAATACAACATATAATGGTTATAAAAGAATCATACCTACCCTTTGTGCATAATCATGTTGGGAAAGGACTATACTCTTAAAATGGTTATAAGAAGCCTTCCACAGATTTGAGTGACATAGTTTGTATGTGACAAGTAATATAACAAAACTATCTCTAACTTATTTCAAAGAACTCCTGAAAAATGTTTAATTATGGATCCATAGCACTCAAGAGTCTCAAAAGAAAATTTATAATTAAGGACATATTAATAGTTTCAGCATGAAGAATATAACAAGAGATGCATAACAATGTCCTAGGTGGCAAATAAATAATGATTAAATAAAACCAGAGTTTGAGGTGCGATTACTAATGAAGGTGACCTCATGCTTCTAGTTCTTTCCCCATCATGACTCCTCTACTAGTCTTACCTGAAAATGGTAGAAGTAACTTAGTGAGACTACTATCTTAGTAATGAATACTTCTACCCACCTCACCTATATCACTCCTCAGAGGTGCCAGATGAGACTAACAATTTAAGTAATCATTAACATATTACTATCACATAACAGGAAACAAATATCACAAACATATAAGCTAAAAGAAAAATCAACATATATGCATGCTTTAATCATGATTCATTATCCATTACTAATAGATCAATTCCCGCCTTCTATCCTCTTTATACCTGCCGACTTGAACCCATGGCCTGAATCCTAATCATATGACTACTGACTCTCACGAGCTTTCCACACGTGTCATATAAACTAGCCAAAGTCGGTAGAGCACATGCTGGCCATGGGTTCCTCTAGAAAAGGGAGATGCTATCCCAATAGGTTTACTAACCAGTATCCTAGCAGGAATGTTGCCCTCAGGGGATACTGTCTCGGAATACTCCTGTGAGTGTCGCAAATGAGGAGATACTGCCCTCTCTAAGAGGCCAACCATAGTACAAGCTATAGAGGCAAACCACATGATAATAGCAACCAGTTTCGATGCTTATTACTTTGATAAGTACCTTCAACTCATCAAATATGAGCCATCTATATTTGATTTGAACTGTTTAGATTTGAAATCTTTAATTAATTATTTTAAATAGAAAATTTGTTTTTTTGAAAAAAATGATAGTTAAAAGATTATCTTTATCTTAGATTTCATCCAAGTTTAAATAATTATTTTGAACAAATAAAAATAGAAAAGAAATCAAATCCTTACTATCCAAATGAGATATGAATAGTCTAGATTTGATCAGTTCAAAGTACTCGTCAAAGTGATGAGTACCAAAACTAGTTCCCATGGTAATATATGTATATTAGTCTCTATCACAGCACCTCCCGTGAATGTTAAACCAATTAATCATAATCATGACATTTCTCAATCCTCATCAAGTATCACAAGAATATGCGTCACATGAGATTCAAAACATATCTTAATCACATCAGATAATTTATATCATATCATACAATAGTATTCTCAAGTAATCAAGACAAAAACATATCATTCTAGAAACTCATGTTGACATACAAAACACAGTCAAATAAAATAGTAGCTTGGATACTTCACCGCAACGAACTATACAGTAAGCCACAGTTCTGTGATTTCATCCAAAATCATTAATCATGCTTCTATCCAATCCTAAAGTTCTAGTAATTGTTTCCTTTTTTACAAACCAATTCCACCAAGCATGTTCCAAATTTTTAGAAAGTTTTTTCATAATTTTAAAATAGTTTTTCTATTCCATATTATTCAAGATCTATCCTAATAGGTTCAATTTAATTAAAAACTCCCCCTAGAGGAGCTAGTAGCAGAAACAAGTAAGAATTTAGGTTATCTGATATCCAACAAGTGCTTACGAGTCAAAAATTAAGACCCTAAACTTTGGGTCATCAAACCAAATTTCAGATCTACAAGTGAAAAATATACATTATTACAGTATCTTATGGGTAAGCTATATATTAAATTTCAACCCATAACTCCCTCTCTAAGATTTCTGAATTATTACTTAGAATTCTAGCTCATATAATTTTTTAAAGTTTGGAGTAAGAACATGGATATAATGATTTAGATTCAATTCTTAAGTTTTTTTAGCTTATATTATCTTTTAATTAATAGATTATATCATTAGAATCATCACTTACAATTGATTCATAACCTAGGTAGAAAACCCCTAATTTATAGCCTATGTTCCGTTTTCGAAGAAATAAGACAAACAGATTTAATATGAGTTAAATTATTCTCACTACAAAAGTTTAATTATTAATCTAACTATTAAAATTAACGTACTGGATGTCTTGAGTCTATTCTCCGAAGTTTGGGTCGACCTAATGGTAAACAAATTTTACAAAAAATAAGTTACGACTTAGGGTTCTATCTACAAAATTTGAAAAAAGGAGTTCAATGTATATGTAATAAATCTTACCTCAGGGATCTAATTGATAATCCGACTGTTGAAATTGACAAGCTAGATGTCCCGAATTGACAGACCAAATTTCAACCCGATACAACAGTTTACGAACTTGTACATGGCCCTTTACTAAGACTATTTCAATTATGTGTGAAAATTATTTAACTTGTTCTTAGCTCTCCCTACTACCACCAATATATAAGCTTGTAAAGTCTCATTCTCTCATCACTTATTCGATGTGGGACTTCTCAAATTTGTTATTTTATTTATTGATTCATATATATAGTTATACATATACACACATACATATGATTATAATTATTTTAATTACTTATATATATAATTTCTGTTAAATTAATGCTAATAAATATTTGCTTATAAATATACTTTAGTTTTGGGGGGGGGGATTAGGATGTTACACCCAAAATCTACAATTACTTGTTGGGTTCCTCAATGTTCTATGCTTGATTATATTTTTATTGATTTTTTTTATGCAATTAAAAAAATATAAAATAATTTTTATGCTTGGAAAATATATTACTTTTATAATTAATTATTATATAACTATAGGGACAACAACGAACATTTCTATTTTAATATAATAAAGAAATGAAAAAGACGCTCATAGATAGTTTAAAGGTTAGTGAATGGCTAAGGTAGCCTTGACTCACAAAAATCATAACAGAAGACTTCATAACAATGACAATCCGACAATCTACGAGCACGGCACGTGTTCACGCCCCCACAACACCTTAAATGATTGCCGCGTAATCAATTTAAACAATCCCCAAAACGAAAGAATAGCTATGGGATTTTTGAAACAATCCCCTAAACCTGTTGTTTCCGGCCACTAGAGAATTTTGTAAAAATTCTGTTGTTAACTATTATACTGAAATTATTAATAGTATTACAAAAGTTGTTCACTATTATACTAAAGTTGTAAAAGTTTTCAAAAAAATTGTTTGTGGCCACTGGAGAATTTTCTAGAAAACCTGTTGTTAACTACTATATTGAAATTGTTAATAGCGTTATAAAAGTTGTTAACTGTTATACTGAAATTATAAAAATTTTCAAAAAAAAAAATTGTTTTCAGCTGCCGAAACTCTGGCAACTAATTGTCTGCCGGTCGCCGTAGCTCCAGTGACAACAGACGGCACCGGGGGCTTTGGTTTTTTAAAAAAAACAATAAATAAAATAAAGAGCAGTATAGTCATTTCAACATATTTATAAATGACAAATTAGTCACTTGTGACTAAATTGGGATTTTACAAATTCAAGTGACCATTTTGACATTTTCAAGTTTAAGTATTATTTTTGTGTTATTTTTCCAAAAAATTGTTACAATTTAAAATTTTTAAGTAAATTTACATCCCATAGAAACTTCCAATTGCCTAATATTTTTGAGTAAAATTTTTTTGAGCAAATTTGTAGATTAATCCATGAAAGTTAAGCGGAAGTGGAAGACACGTCACGTCACTTTCTTACACCAAACGCACACAAGAGAAAAAGAATCAAGCAGTTGTTTTCTGCCCCACGCTACGGCACATGAATCAAAAAGATTTCGAGGATATTTCTGAGGATATGAGGATTTTAGCAAATGTCTTTTCTATCTTGCATATTTATTTATTTGGTGAATTCTATCATGCATAATTAGATACAACAGCAATTTACTATTTATTATGCATCATTGTGGGGATATCCTTGACGATTGAATGCATTAGATTTTTTTTAATTAAATTTTGCAAGCATATATAATCTTTCTTTTATTTTCAAAATAATTTTAATACGAATAGTTTGAATTTAATTTATATAATTTAAATGCGAAAATATAGCATTTACTCATCCTAATAATAAGAATGCCATGCTTGTATGTTTAAGAGAATGTGTGTGACACAAAAAATTTAGTAAGAATATTATTCCTGATCAATCACCAAGTTAGTTATTAAAAAATCCATGTTATAATTAATTGTATTTTGTTTATACAGTGGACAACGAAAGAGTGTCCTGAACTATTGGATGATTAAAACAAGATATCTACAAATTAATTTTCTAGAACTATTATTATTATTATTATTATTATTATTATTATTATTATTATTATTATTATTATTATTATTATTATTATTATTATTATTATTATTATTATAAAAATAAGGAAATTATATAATCCACGAAGATTGGAAATGATTACAATGAGAGTTTTTTTTTTTCCAACTAAAATAATGTGCTGGTCAAGTGAGACGGTAAATAGAAAAAACATTGAAAATAACAATTTATTTAAATATGTGCGACAATTTTATGGGCACTCTCTCGTTTGATACGAAAAAAATAAAATTTAATATAAAACTATCAAATAAATTATTTTTATGAAATTAAAATTATTTCATGGGCATCCCATGAACATTGATTTTCAATAGCATCCAAAATTATGTTGCGCCAATATGTTTGGTTGACTTCAGAATCATAAAGTCTACCATGAATCCTTTACTTAATATGATAAACGAAATTATGAAAGCGAAACTGGCCGTACTCAAATGTAACTAATTATAGTTATGAATTTAAGTGGGGAAAAAAGAGAGTAGTTAGAATAGTTTGGATATTATTTGTCTAAAAAGACACTTAAATAAACCTGATTCCTTATTTGTTAAAACCTTAATTAGATCACATGATCCAAAAAGAAATTTTAAAATTTTATAAAACAACTCTAATACCCTTTCATTTGAAACCTAGAGAGATAAGGATTTTTTATCACTTTCTTGTAATGTAAAAGCTCTTAACAAGACAATAAGAGAAACTTGGTGTCTGCCATTGTAAAGTCGAAAAATCAATCAAGGAGGCAATAGTGAGTTAATTTTTTATATTAAATATTCCTTTCTTAATCCTACAAGTATGTTATAGAGACAAGAAGTTGTTAATTTGAAACATGTTAACTATGAAATAGAATATGTTAATTTTCAAGGTTATATTGTGATTAAATTTTATTCAAAGACTAGTTACAAGTGTTATGGAGATAGAAAATCGTGAATTTAAAATTAAAACATGTTAATTGTGAAACGGAACATGTTAATTTTTAAGATTGTATTGTGTTCGAGATTTATTTAAAGACTTATTGCAAATGTGTTTTGGGAAAATAAAGCTGTTAATTTAGAATTAGAACTTGTTAATTACAAAATTGAACTTATTAATTTTTAAGATTGCATTGTAATTAAGTTTTATTTAAAGACTTACTACAAATGAGTTATAGAAATAGAAAGTTCTTAATTTAGAATTGAAACATGTTAACTGCGAAATAGAACATATTAATTTAGAATCCTCTTTTAGTTTCTAATGAAAGGGCATTAGAGTTATTTTATAATCTTTTTGGATCATGTAACCTGATTAGGAGTTTAACAAATTTAATTACTCAAATAAGAATTTAAGCTATTTGAGTTTTTTGAAAAGAAATTTTCCCTGTTTATTACCCATATATAGGTGATAGGAAGGAGTTTATAATATATGACTCAATTTAATTGTTTTATCTTATATAACTGTAGATTTAGGGGCACCAATATGGGATCATTTCTTTGTACATCATCAACTTGGATGGGGTTGGTGGAGTGAGTAGCTTGTTCCATCGTGAAATTATCATGTCAAGTTTGAAAAGTTTGAATCTATAAAACTTCGATCCCCTACGTTCATTTTTTTTTTTTGGATGCATGGTCAAAATATATGTTAGTAAATTAAGATAGTATATATATATATATATATATATATATAATACGAGAACTTTTTTTTTTCCTGAAAAATACGTGAACATACAATTAATGGAAAAAATCCTAAAAAAATACCTGTAAATTTTTTAAATCCCAAATGAAGAATGACTACAAAATGTGTTGTGATTTATTTTTCAAATAATGTTAATTGTCACGTCCTGAAAATCTTCACCTGGCTATAAGGGATTAAAAATTGAGATGAGAGTCAATGTAGGAACTAGAAGGAGAGATGAAATAACTTTTGATATGAAACCCCGATAAGGTATGAACTGGCATTTTCATAATCATCGGTCTAGAAAAGGCAAAATAGAAAATTTTGAGAAAAAATTCAGAAAATTTCTCAAAAATGGGAAAAGTATAAATTGGAAGTTTTAAAAACTCGGTTGAAGCCCAAAAGGTAAATTTACGGAGAAAGCAAATTATTATGGAATTTCCCGTAAACAGAGGTTTTTCGAAAAAATATTGAAAAATCAGAAGAAAATAATTATTTTAATTAGTTAGAGGGCTCATTAAATTTGGGAGATTGATGGAAAATTCATCTAAATATTTATTTGAATTTATAAAATCAGTTTTGAGCCTTGGAAGTTCAGAAATTAATTTTAGGGAATTTATTTTCCCGCAGTGACACTGATAAAGGCTTAATAGGAGAAAATTCAAAATAAATACCTAGAGGTGACAAAAAATTATGAAAATTTTTAGATCATATTTTCATATTAAAAATAAATTATCATAGAGAGAAATGAATTTTTGGATGTCTGAAAAAATTATGGAATGTTACTAGTGAATAGTAACAGGTAAAGTTTCTAATTGGTTTGAGATAATGATTTGGTTTGTCGGACATCTTTTTGGACCAGTGAAAACCTTTTGTGGGGCCCACATTGAGTCCAATAAGGGCCTAATTTTGTACACCTTCCAGGTCCCTCCATTTTTATTAAATAAAATGTGAAATTAAGGGATATTTGTATGGAAAAATCTAAAGAAAAGCCACATGGTGAGATCTGAAGGTTTGAAGCACTTGATGGCTACCAACACAACCTCTTATCTGTCATTTTAGGTGTGCTAATTAAGGGGAAAATGGCAGATTATTTGGTCTATAAATACCCCTAGAAAATACCAAAAAAATGTTGGAAAATTGGGAAAAATAAGGGGAGACTCTACCACTGTTCATCCAGCCACCTTGTTCAAAAATCTTGAGGTGTTTTAGGCAAGAAATCATCCAACATATACCAAGAAAACATTAAGATATGTCCAAACATCATTCTCTCTAAGTTTCACATTGATTAAATAAGGATTTTTGCTTGGAAAAATGCTGGAAAATTCTGAAATTTTCAGTTGAGATGTGTGATGCTTAGGAAAGGATAGAAACCTTAATAATCAAGTGGAATAAGGAAGATTAAGTGGTGTATGGATTGATTTTTGGAAGAAAACCAAGTTAGAGTTTTGGTTCCTCATTTCGGCTAGCACTATTCATAGGGAAGGAGTTTGTTTTTTTATTGATTTGATGATTCCAATGGCTTTAAAACATGTTTTTATGTAGGAATATGTTGTTAGAAAGTGTTTAAAATCATTGGAATCAAAAATAGAATTTTTGGAAACATATAGCCCCCTATTCAGCCAAGAGGAGTTCATGGGGAAGGAGTGTGATTTTTAAAAATCTGATTGCACCATTGGATTTTTCATAAAAAATTGCGTAGGATTGAGTCATGAGATGATTGATCTTAAAGAAAGAATCAATTTGTTAAAAATCAAAGAAAAAGACGGGAAATTGTTAAGTTAATGTTAAAGTGTTGGAATCAAGTTGTTTAGTGATTAATGTAACCTATATTTATACTTGGTTTAATAGGCATTGAGATGAGGAATTAAGGAGAAGCATTGCTCCTTGGAGGAATTAATTGGACAAGCTTTACAAAGATAGCTTTGAATTATAATTTGATTGTTTATCTTGTTTGTTTGCTGTGATTGTTGTTGCTTGGATTGGAGGAACTTTGTGGTGACCTTGATTGTTTGATTGACATTGGTTATGTTTTGGTCAAATGCTTTGTGGTATGTCAATGTGGATAATATGATGTTCCTCTCCTTACATGATATTCGGTATGAATTCCTATAAGTTGGGAATGGTTTGGATTGCATGACATGTCACAATTAAACTTGCATTGATTTACATGATAATTATAATTTATATGCTAGTGAGATTTCTTTTGAAATCTCATTCCTCCTATGTTATTTTATGCACTAATTAGGAAGTGGACCAAACATGGAGTAAGGGAAAGAATTGGCCTTGGAATGAAATGGCTTTATGAATATTATGTTATACTAGAAACCTTTATCAAGTGTACTCAACTTTATGTTGATTTTATGATAAGTTATGGATAATATTTTGATGTAAATTATATTGTTATTCTGTATTCCAATATTGGAATTATGTTTGATGCGTTGTGGAAAGAACGTGGATGAACGAAAAAGAGGAAATAAATCAAGAAAGTGGTAATTAGGGGATAGAAATTTCCTAAAAAGTGCCAAATTTGTGGCACATAAAATAATGAGGAATTGTTAGAGTTTGGATTTGATATTTTGCAACCTAATAGATCTTATTTTTGGATTTAAAACAAGTAGTAATTCATTAAATTTGGAATTGTGTGCTAAGAGTTATGCCCTTCCAAAGTTGGACAAAAATACTGAAAATACAAAAATTTACCAAATGAACAGTACACTTTGAGGAATTTCCTAGAATTATTCTGATGGAATTCGACCCTAATGATTATTTTTCTTCCATAGAACTCTTAGCAAGCTTCGCGTGAAAATTTGAACCATAACGTTTTGATTCTTCTAGATTTAGTTATAAATTTTTAAATTTGGCCCATTTTCAGATAAATAGTATACGGACAGGATGAATAGTAAAATTCTGAAATTAAAATTTTTTTATCCGGAAATGCTATAAAACAATTTATATTGGTTCCAATTAATGTATAATGGGATATAAAGAGAGGTGTGTCATTAATTGTCATTAAAGTGTAGTAAATAAAACTAATATGAAATTTTAAATTTTAAATTTTTTTGAGATTCACCCTAATTAGTATATATTACGTCACGTATTTGATGGAGATCCAAGTTATGAAATTGTTGATGTCCTCATATAAATGTCATTTTATATTGTATAACAATTATTTTAAGCTGTCAATTTCATCTAACTTATGATAAAAATTTTGAAATTATTTTATTTAAATAATGTAACATAAACAATATTTTTCTATATATATTTATAATAAAAATTGCCCTCACCACCTCCAAAAGACCCAGAATGTCTCATTACTGATTGGGTTCCCTATATGTTCTACTTTGAATAAAAAGCTCCCCTTGGTTTTGTTATGTAATTAAACAAACTAATAATTTTTTTATTCTAGAAAAAATATATGATTCAAAAATTAAATTTTGTGATAGAAAATATATAAACTACCCTCACTAACTAAAGTAGAGGGTCCCGACCCAAAAAAAAAAAAAAAACTAAAGTAAAGACACATAATCTACCACTACTTTGTGAGTTCCCCAATATGATCTACCTTTAATTAAATTATCATTTGTTAATAAGTAGGTAAACAGATATATAACATTTTTCATTCTTGATAAAAATATATGAATTTTAAAATTAATTAACTATTATATAAGTATGATTATACTTCTCTAATTCTAAATATAAGACCCATTTTGTAGTGTAATTTATACTACAAAATATGTCTTATAATAATTAACATTTCTGTGTTTAAAATTTTATGATTAAAATATGAAAAAGATATAGGTAATCTAAAAATTAAACTAGATCTTAGGTAGACTTGACTTGCAAAAATTATGAAAAAGACTTCATAACAATGACAACCCACCAAGCCAACAAGTAATTAATCTAGAGCAAGACTATGACTTCTTGACACAGTCCTCCAAACAAGACTCAATTTTTCCAACCCAAAGAATAATTATGCGTTGACTGACGAGAAAAGAAGATAGGGATGCATCATACCGTGAAATAGGGATTAGAAAGTTGGAAGTGGAAGAACTTGATCAAATAGCCCTATTTGCATGGTCGACAAATTTGATAGTATAAAACTAAACAATGTCTAGGTAGATTTTTTGAAATAAACAGTTCATCGATTTGGTCCCAGTAATTTTTTTTTGTCCTTATATACTTAGCCAATAATTTAATTAAATTATTTTAATTATCAATAAATATTAATTCATCCCTAACCTTCATCAATCACCACTAATAATAATACATGAAAGAGTCCCGATTTAAAACCATTAAAATCATTTTGCAAGTCGGGGAATTAAACATTAAATTTAGTCAAATCAAAGTTACCAACAAATTAATCACTCCTACCTTATACGTTCATTTTCTTTGGATGCAGGGTTAAATATGTTATTAAGTGATTAGTTTATATATATATATATATATATATATATATTGATATAACAAAGACGTTGGCAAAAAAAAAAAGATATAACAAATACATGAAAATTTAGTATATACAATATCATGTCTTTCTTCACTGAATAAAAAAAGTTATTTAAGTTGTCAATTTCATTAGGCTTATAATAAAAAAATTTATAATATTTTATTTAAAAATATAATATAAACAATATTTTTATAAATATAGAAAATTTATGATAAAAATTGCCCTCATCTTTAACTAAAGACCAGAATCTACCATTGCTTGTTGAATTTCTATGTGTTCTACTTGTCAAGTTCCTAAATGTTTGACATGTAATTAAACTCTCATTGAGTTTGTTGTGTAAGTAAACATATTTACGATGTTTTTCTTGACTGATTAAGTTCTTTTTTGATTTTTTTTAAAATAAAGTTTAAGAAATGATAGTTTTTCTAAGTACAAGAGCCATTGGATTTATTGAAAGCTATTATTTTTCTGTAATTGAACGATTAAGAATTCCTGCATTATATTAGCTCTTAAGTTATATTATCTATTATTTTATAAGTGGAATAATTAAAAATGACATCTTAGTCAACTCAAGGTTACCAAAAAATTTGATAAAAAAAAAATCCATAAGCGTTTCTATTATATGATACATAATTATATTACATTAGTCGCAAGAAAATAATGATATAGCATAAATATTACTGTAGAATAAGTAGATGGCCTAGAAAATGGGACTACCCCGTTGGATGGGCTTGGCTGAGGGAGTTGCATAAATATTAAATATACATGTTGCATACACTCCTCTTATAAATCTGAATGTCATTGTGTATTCAATTTCATTTTACTTATAATAAAAGTTTTTAAAATATTTTATTTAAATTATATAACATAGACAATATTTTTAAAAATATAGAAAATTTATAATAAAAATCTTCCTCGCTAATTACAGACCTGAAATCTACAATTACATCTTGGGTTCCTCAATATTCTATGCTTAATTAAATTCTTATTGATTTTTTTATGCAATTAAACAAACATAAAATATTTTTTATGCTTGAAAAATATATGACTTTTATAATTAATTATCATATAACTATAGGGATAATAACTAACATTAATATAACAAAGAAATGCAAAAGACATGCATAGATAGTTTAAAACATGTCACGTCACTTTCTAACGCTTAATACACGCAAGAGAAAAAGAACCAAGTAGTTGTGTCCTGCCCCACCCGCTATGCCATGTGAATCAAGGAGGTTTCGAGTATATTTCTGAGGATTTGAGGATTTCAGCAAATGCCTTTTCTATATTGCATATTTAGATACAATAGTAATAGTAATTTACTGGTTAGTATGCATCATTGTGGGGATATCTTTGACGATTAAATGCATTAGAAGTTTTTTAAAATTTTGTAAGCACATATAATCTTTCTTTTATTTTCAAAATAATTTTAATGCCAATAGTTCGAATTTAATTTATATGATTTAAATGAGAATATAGCATTAACTCATTCTAATAATGAGAATGCTATGCTTGTATGTTTAAGAGAGTATGGGTAACACAAAAACTCTAATAAGAGTATTATTCCTAATCAATCACCAAGTTAGTTATTAAAAAAACATCATGTTATAATTAATTGTATTTTGTTTAGAGAGTAGATAACGAAACAGTGTCCTGAACTATTGGATGATTAAAACAAGCTATCAAATTAATTTTCTAGAACTATTATCATTATTATTATTATTGTTATTATTATTATTATAAGAATAAGGAAATTATATAATCCACGAAGATTAGAAATGATTATAATGTGAGAGTTTTTTTTTTCCCTTTCCCACTAAAATAATGTGATAATCAAGTGAGACCGTAAATACAAAAAAAACATTGAAAATAAAAATGTACTTAAATATGTGCAACAATTTTATGGGCACTCTCTCGTTTAATACCAAAAAAAAATTTAATATAAAAATATCAAATAAAATTATTTTATGGCCATCCCATGAACATTGATTTTCAATAGCATCCCAAATTATGTTGCACCAAATATGTTTGGTTGACTTCATAATCATAAAGTCTACTATGAATCCTTTACTTACGATAAACGAAATTATGAAAGTGAAACTGGCCGTAATCAAATGTAACTAATTATTGTTATGAATTCAAGTGTGGAAAAAAAAGAGCAGTTGGAATAGTTTGGATATTATTGTTAGATTTAAGATTTTGATGATAACAAGTTAAGTTATTTCTGGTTTAGTAAGCTGATCGATCACTTAATTGATTAAGGGTTAATCGATCAAGTATCAGGTAATATGTCTCTGTATATTAGTAATGTAGCACTAAAGTTAATTGAAAACATGATAGATAATTCATAATTTATGAGTTGATCAATCATCATTAACATAGTTTAATGTATAAGCTTGCAGAAAATTATCGATCATTTGATCGATAATTTAGTGTTCAATTAATTGTCAGAAAAAGCCATAGAATCCTGGTAAGCATTTATCGATCACCTGATCGATCAAAGAGTTATCGATGAGAACATAGGTAAATGGTAAAGTCTTCCTACTCACTTTATATTTCTGATTGATTCACTATTTATTGATCACTTTATTGATCAAACATTAATCAATAACTTGTTCTAATATTGCATGATAACTTATTGGTTTATCGATAATTTGTTCTGTTTAAGCAATCTATCAAGATCCTTTTATTGATCAATTGATCGATCAGTCACTTATTGATCAAATGATCGATCATTATCACCTTCACTACATATATCTATTTTGAGCCATTTTTAGATCACCTAATTGATCATTCATTTATCGATAAAATGATCGATCATCTAGATCTCTGTGTCTTTTGTTTTCACACAACATGATCGATCAAAGTCTTTCCTGGTCTTTTCCAAAAAGATATTTCAACATTCATTATTGATCACTTAACTAATTAATCTTTATTCAATTAGTTACTCAATCATCATATATTCTGTGACTTCATTGTAAAAATCTCTTTTAAACCTTTTATTGATCATTTCTCCTATCAATCATGTATTGATAAAGTATTCGATTAATACACTTTGGAAATGTCACATGCCAAGAAATTTTACCTGGACATAGGAAGTTAAAAATTGAAATAAGGGTCAATGTAGAAACTAGATGGGGAAACGAAATAACTTTTGATGTAAAACCCCAATAAGGTCTGAGCTGACATTTTCGTAATTATCGGTTTTAAAAGGACAAAATGGGAAACTTGGAGAAAAATTCTAGAAAATTTTCAAAAAATGGTAAAATTATAAGTTAGAGGTTTTGAAAACTTGGTTGAGGCCCAAAAGGTAGAATTATGGTCAAAATAAATTATTATAGAATTTCCTGTAAACGGAGGTTTTCGGGAAAATAGTGGGAAATCAGAGAAAAATAATTATTTTGATTAGTTAGAGGCCTCAATAATTCTGGAAAAAATAATCTGAATATTTATTTAAATTTATAAAATTGGTTTTATACCTTGAAAGTCCAGGAATTAATTTCAGAGAATTTATTTTCCCGCAGTAACATCGATAGAGGCCTAATCAGAGAAAATTCAAAATAAATACCTACAGGTGGTAAAAATTTCTGAAAATTTTCAGATTATGTTTTAATGTTAAAAGGTGAATTATCATAAAAATAAATGAATTTTTGGAGGTCTATAAAAATTTTGGAATATTACTAGTGAATAGTAACCGTAAAATTTCAGAATGGTTTGGGATTTTGATTTGGATTGTGGGCCATCTTTTTGGGCAAGTCTAAACCATTTTCGGGGCCCACATTAGGCCCAATTCAAGCCCAATTTCGTGCAGCTTCTGGACAGCTCTATTTTTAATTAAAATAAAATGCAAATTAAGGGATAATTGTTGGAATAATCTAGAGATTGGACACATGGATAGATCTGAAGTTATGAGGCATTTGATGACTGCCAACTCACCTTATTTCAGTCATTTTGGATGTCTAAAAATCAGAGGGGAAAGGAAGCTTGGTTTTTCTATAAATATCCCTTCCTAAAATACAAGAAAATGTTGGAAAAATTAGGAAAAAGAGGAGAGGTGCTGCCATTTTCATTTTTGACCAAGGGAGACTGAATTTGTGGAGGTTTTGGACAAGGAAACATCAAGGTATACTTAAACCCTCTTATCCCTAAATTTCAAGCTAGTTTAGTTAGAGTTTTGGCTTGAAATTCTAAGGCTAGATGCTGCCCCATTTTGGTCTGATCATGGAAGGTTTAGGGAAGGATAGAAACCTTAAATATCAAATGGAATAAGCTTGTTTAAGTGGCATATGGAATGTTTTCTGAAAGAAAATATACCTAGGGTTCTATATGTTCATTTTAGCCAAGGGGTGTTCTTGCTGGAGGAGTTTGTTTTGCATGGATTTGATAATTTCAATGGGTTTAAAATATATTTTTGTATAGGGATATACTAAAGGGAAGTGTGTAAAATCATTGGAATCAAAAATAAAAATTTTAGAAGCTTAAAAACCCCTATTCTGTCGAGAGGAATTCATAGGGAAGAAGTTTGATTTTCAAAAATATGATTTCATATTTGAATTCCTCATTAAAAAATTTGTGTACAAATGAGTCATGAAGTTATTGATTCTTAAGGAGGAATTATTTTGTTAAAAATCCAAGAAAAAGGGGGAAAGTGTTAAGTTAAAGAAAAAGTGTTATGTTTAAGTGGTTTGGCTATTAATGTGGCCTATGCTTATGCTTGATTTAATAGGCTTTGTGAGGAGGAATCAAGGAGGATTATTGTCCCTTGGGGAGACCAAATAATCAAGTGATAAAAGATATCATTGAATTATAATTTGATTATTTATCTTGCTTGTTTAATGTGATTATGTTGATTGCTTGAATTGAAGAATTTATGTGGTGATAATGGTTGACTTTATGACATTTGGTTATGCTTTGGCCAAATGCATAGAAATATGTCAACGTGAAATTGTTGATGTTCCTCTTTTGGTATGATGCAAAATATGATTTTAGGTGACTTGAGGATGTTTGAAGTTCTATAACATGTCACATTATACTTGCTTGATTTACATGACGATTATAATTCATTGCTACTGAGATTTCTATGAAATCTCACCCCCTCCATGTATAAACAATAATAGGAGGTCCAAGTGGTGTTGCCAAGGGCAAGGAGAAAAGGATTGGAAGTCATATTGGAAGAAGTTTAAGCTAAATGTCATTGAAGTTATAAGTTGTAAATTATTATAAGCTGTTATGTATCATTGTAAATGATGTTGAAATACTTTATCGACAATTAAAGGTACTCCATTTATGAACAATTGACTAAGGAATTATGTCTATACATTTGTTGCATGATTGGAAAAGCTAGATGAAAGGAAAAGAAAAAGAAAAGGCAAGAATGGTATGAAAAAGAGATAAAGGTTGATTTTTTAGGAGCAAAGTTTGACCAACGTGATTTTGAATAATTGGATGAATCTGGATCTGAAACTTGGCATGCTTATAGATTTCATTTTTAGCTTTAAAACAAGTAATTCATTAAATTTAGAGTTTTATATAGAAAGTTATGCTCTTCCAAAATTGGGCCTAAATCCTGAAAAATTGAAAAATGACCAAATGAACAGTGCTAATTTGAACAAAATCTGGGAATGATGTATGAGATCTGGATACAAATGAGTATTTTTTGTCTAAAGAGCATGTCAAGAGCTTTCTATAAAACATGGAACTATCCCATTTCGATTTTTCTACAATTAGTTATGAATTTTGAAAATTGGCCTAAATTGCTATGAATAATGTACGGAAATCTAGAAAATGGGAATTGTGAAATTAAAATTTTCTCATACTTAAGACTTGAATAATGGTTCCTGATGGTTCCAATTGATGTATAATGTGATAATAAAGGAGGTGTGAAAGGAAATCTATTCCTCTCTCACTTAGCTTTATCAATAATATGATCGATCAATCAGTCTTTGATCATTTATTCGATCATGGAACTAGTTCATTTCATAACAACTATTCATGATGATCTTCAAAATCTTTTATTTCTTTATCTTCAAACTTTTTTCAGCCTTCTTCTTTAACTTAACTCTTTATTAAAAGGATTCGGAGGCAAACGTAACTTAAAATGTTTATTCTTGCATAACTTATTTAAAGGTCACTATATTCATGTCTCACCATTTATCGATCATATGTTCGATCATTAGTTGATCCATAACCTACTCGATAAATATACATATTTGTTTCAATCTTCTTGCTTATATTTAATCGATAACTTGATCAATCAACCATTTATCAATCAAGACATCGATCAAGTAAGTTCATATTACATTTGAAGTACCTGATGATTGATTTTGTGCTTTCCAAACTGTTGTATCAACAACAATGATCATCATTGATTATGTTATCTTCACAAATTTCCTTCAAGAAGAAGACTTCTTGTTTCAAAGTTTTTCACAGATTACGAAACTCAACAGTTATTTAGTAGCCTTTAACCTACCATGTCAGAAGCATTAATGGTAAACTACCATTGTAACTACCAAACACATGTAAGCGATCTTCCAATGGCTAGAAGCTCTTTAGTCTAACAGATAATTAAACTTCTCCAACTATAAAAGGCACGAAGGGCATTGAATGAAGTATTGAATATGCGAACTACCATCTGTCGAGAAATTTACTGTTGCATTCAATACTGTTTTTACCAAGCTTTATTGTTTGATATTCATTTACTTTATAGGAGAGTTTGATACACCTTTCTTTACTTTTTTTTCTGAGAGTAACTCAAGAGTGTGGACTCTTGAGGGGATTGTAGCCTTACGGGTAGTAAGGGGGTGATTGAGAAAATCAATTACTCTACTGAGGCACCAAGAGCCCATTGAATCTTATAAACATAGTGAAAATCTCAGAGGTGTTTTGAGGACTAGACATAGGTCAAGTGGTTGAGACCGAACTAGTATAAACTCCGTGTCTTCGCTCTTCAGTGAGATCTTCCTAACTTAATCTCCTCTGTTTAATTTGGTTCACTATTTTATTATGTTAATTTTTTATACCTCACCTAATTCACCCTCCTCTAGGGTGAAGCTGCCACTAATATTGGGTATCAGAGCAGGTCTCTTCATTCAAAGACTTAACTGTCTGAAGAGAGATCCTATGACAGGTTTCAGAGACAGTGTGCTTCCTGAAAGGTGTTCAACATCAAAACCACTAGGTTTCAATAAAGAGAACTATACCTCTGGAAGATGAGGATGAAGATCTTCATCAAAGCAACGGAGTATGGATTATGGGATGTGATCAAGCATGGCAACTATATTCCAATGAAAACGGTAGATTGTCAACAAGTTCGTAAGAGTCCTAGAGAGTTCGACGAAGAAGATAAGAGGCTGGTGTTATTGAACGATAAAGCCATCAACATCTTGACTTGTGCCTTAAGACAAAAAGAATATTTTTGAGTTTCCAATTTAGAAACTACAAAGAAAATATGGGAGGCACTGGAGATTGTACATGAGGGGATAATTGGTGTGAAATAGAGCAGAATCAACACTCTCACTACAGAATTCGAATTGTTCAAATGAAGGATGGAGAGAGCATTTGAGACATGGAAGTTAGATTCTCACACCTCATCAATCACCTCACTATACTCGGCAAGAAGTACAGTCAAGAAGATCAAGTGAGGAAAATACTAAGTAGTCTCACGATGGAATAGGAGCCAAAGGTAACAACTATTGAGGAGACAAAGGGAGAATCAATTAGCTCTGTTGCAGAACTACTCGGAAGCTTAGCAGAATATGAGAACAAACAGAAGTACAAGAAGGAGATGAACGAGAAAAATCATAAGGGCATTGCTCTCAAAACTAAAGAAAGTGAAGATGACAACGAAGAGGACTTAAAGGACGATGAAGTAGGCCTCATAGTCAGAAGGTTCAAAAAGTTCTATAAAAACAAAGCTAGAAGGTAGTTCCAATCAAAACGTAAAGCCTCTACATCTCAAAACAAGCCCAAAGACCTGATTATCTGCTTTGAGTGTAAGAAGCTGGGACACATTAAAGCAGAGTGTCCTCAACTATCCAAGATGAAGGATAAAGAGAAAAAGAAAGAAAAGTTCAGAAAGAAGAAGGCCTTTGTAACCTCAATCTGGGGAGGCAGCTCTTCAGAAGAAGAAGATAGTGATAATGAAGAAACAGCTAACATCTGTCTTGTGGTGTAAGAAGACAAAGATTTAGAGACAGATGAGGTATGTCTTAAAGCATCTAGAACAAACAAGTGGTATATCGACAGTGGATGCTCCAGAGACATGATGAGTAATACTGAGAAGTTCTCATCACTCAAACCAAAAGAATGAGGCAAAGTGAGCTTTGGTAGAAATTAGTTTGGGAGAATTATTGGAATCAAAGAAATAGGAAGTGACAAGGGAATGAAAGTTGAAGACATCTATTACGTAGAAGGCCTATGTCACAACCTACTTAGTGTAAGTCAGAGTACCGATAAAAACAACTGGGTAATCTTTGATTTAGAGGAATGTCTAGTCATAAGCAAGGATGATTTACCACTGAAGAAGGAAGAATTGAATGTAAAGCTGAGAGCTCCAAGGGATGGTAACTGCTATACTATTCAAATTTATTCCAAACTTTTGAAAAACTGTTTTGTCAGCAAAAATGAGCAAAGTTGGCTTTGGCATAAATGTCTTGCTCATAGCTTTCAAAATTAACGAAAAGGAATTTAGTTATTGGTTTGCCTAAAATTCAATTTGAACATGATATTGTTTGCGATGCTTGTCAAAAGGGTAAACAAACAAAGTCCTCATTTAAATCAAAGAAGACAGTCTCAACAGAAGTGCTAAATGCTTCACATGGATTTGGTTGGTTCATCAAGAGTCAAAAGTTTCAGTGGAAACTTATACACTCTTATGATGGTTGATGACTATTCAACATTCACTTGGACTCTATTTCTTTCCTTTCAAGATGAGAGATTTAGTGCATTTATCATTTTTGCTAAAAAGGTCCAAAATGAGAAAGGTATTTCTATTGTGTCAACTAGGGCTAACCATGGAGGAGAATTCAAGAACAACGAATTCACAGACTACTGTGACGAGCATGGGATTGACCATAATTTCTCAGCACCGAGAACTCCTTAACAGAATAGAGTTGTGGAAAGAAAGAACAGAGTGCCCATGGAAATGGCAAGAGCAATGCTGAATGAAAAAGGGATTTCTCAAGTGTTTTGGGCTGAAGCAATTAACACAGCTTGCTATATCTCCAACAGAGCTTACATCAAAATGTTGCTTAGGAAAACTCCGTATGAGCTATACAAAGGAACAAAGCCTAATATGGCTCATCTAAAGATCTTCGGAAGTAAGTGCTATATTCACAACAACAACAAAGAAAATCTTGATAAATTCAATCTTAAAGCTAATAAAGGTTTATTTCTGTTACTCTAATCGTAGTAAAGCCTATAGAGTCTTCAACAAATGAACTTTTATCATTGAAGAGTCAATACATGTTGTGTTTGTTGAAACTGAGTCAATTTTAAAATCTCTAGATGATGATGCTATGATCATTCAAAGTTTTGAAAAACTGAATTTGAACAAACCCTCAAACAAAGTACCTTTCAAAGAAAATTTAGAAAATAATGTTTCAAATGAACCCCTTTCTCAAGAAAATCTGGAACAACTTAAGGCTTGGAGGCATAACAGGAACCATCCTCTGGAACAAGTCATTGGTGAAGTCAATGAAAGGGTCAAAACATGGAGACAAGTATTTAATAAAGTACATTTCTCTATATTTGTTTCATATATTGAACCAACCAATATTAACAAAGCTCTGTCTGACAAATTCTGGATATTAGTAATACAGGAAGAGATGAACTAATTTGAGAGGAATCAAGTTTCGGATTTGGTACCCTAACCTAATAACCATCCAGTCATAGGCACTAAATGGGTATTCAAAAATAAGCTCGATGAATTTGCGCAAATCATTAGAAACAAAGCCAGATTAGTGGCTAAGGGCTATAATCAGGAAGAAGGTACTGATTATGAGGAATCAGATGCTCCATTAGCTAGGTTGGAAGCCATACGAGTACTCTTAGCCTTTACTTGCATAAAAGATTTTAAATTATATCAAATGGATGTTAAAAGTGCATTTTTGAATGGTTATATTATGGAAGAAGTTTTCATTGAACAATCTCCTAATTTTGAAGATTCAAATTTCCCTGATCATGTTTACAAACTAAAAGAGACTTTATATGGTTTAATACAAGCACCTAGAGCTTGGTATGAATAACTTAGTAATTTCTGATAGAAAAAGGTTTTAAAAGAGGCAAAGTAAACGCTACACTTTTTATCAAAAGAAATAGAAAAGAACTATTAATTGTTCAAATTTACGTAGATGATATTATATTCGGAGCTACTAATCAAGATCTTTGCTAAGAATTTGCTAAGTTAATGCAGGGTGAATTCAAGATGTCAATGATGGGGAATTGAATTTCTTTTTGAGATTGCAAATCAAGCAAAAGAAAAACAGAATATTCATATCCCAAACAAAATATCTCAAGGAGTTACTAAAGAAATATGGCTTGGAAAATGCAAAAAGTGTAAAGACTCCCATAAGCTCAACCATCTCACTGGACGTAGGCGAGAAAGGCAAAGATGTGAATCTGACCAAGTATAGGAGAATGATTGGATCACTACTCTACCTCACAGCAAGCAGACCAGACATTCAATTTAGTGTGAGAATGTGTGCAAGGTACCAATCAGCTCCCAGGGAATCACATGAAAAAGCAGTCAAGAGAAACATCAGATATCTTGTTGGAACACCAAATCTGAGAATCTGGTATCTAAAGAAAGGAGCAGAATATCTAATGGGATACTCAAATACTAATCATAGAGGCTATAAAACAAATAGGAAAAGTACCAGTAGACAATGTTAATTTCTGGGAGGATGTCTTGTCTCGTGGTCAAGCAAAAAGCAAAACACTGTGGCAATATCCTCTACAGAATCAGAGTATGTTGCCACTACCAGTTGTTGTGCTCAGATTCCATAGTTAAAGCAACAACTACAAGATTTGGGAATCAACTTGAAGAAGATCCCAATCCTGTGTGACAACACAAGCACAATAAGTTTGTCTAAAAATCCAGTTCATTATGCCTGAACCAAGCACATTGATGCCTGAACACCAAATCCAGTTCATCATCTAGATCTCCGTGTCTTCTGTTTTCACATAACATGATCGATCAAAGTCTTTCCTGGTCTTTTCCAAAAAGATATTTCAACATTCATTTGTTGATCACTTAATTGACTAATCGTTAATCGATCAATTACTCGATCATCATATATTCTATGACTTCACTGTAAAAATCTCTTTTAAACCTTTTATCGATCATTTCTCCTATCAACCATTTATTGATAAAGTATTCAATCAAAACACTTTGGAAATATATTCCTCTTTCACTTAGCTTTATCAATAATATGATCAATCAATCAGTCTTTAATCATTTGTTCAATCATAGAACCAGTTTATTTCATAACAACTATTCACGATGATCTTTAAAATCTTTTATTTCTTTATCTTCAAGCTTTTCTCAGCATTCCTTCTTTAACTTAACTCTCTATTAAAAAGGTACGAAGGCAAACGTAACTTAAAAAGTTTATTCTTGCATAACTTATTTAAAGGTCATTATATTCATGCCTCACTATTTATCGATCATATGTTCGATCATTAGTTGATCCATAACCTACTCGATAAATATACATATTTGTTTCAATCTTCTTGATTATATTTAATCGATGACTTGATCGATCAACCATTTATTGATCAAACAAGTTCAGACTACATTTGAAGTACTTGATGATTAATTCTATGCTTTCTAAATTGTTGTATCAATAGCAATGATCATCATTGATTCTGTTATCTTCACAAATTTCCTTCAAGAAGACTTACTTGTTTCAAAGTTCTTTTATAGATTATAAAGCTCAACAGTTATGTAGTAGTCTTTAACCTGCCATGTCAGAAGCATTAATAGTGAACTATCGTTGTAACTGCCGAACACATGCAAGCGATCTTCCAACGGCTAGAAGCTCTTCAGTTTAATGGATAATTAAACTTCTCCTACTGTAAAAGGCGTGAAGGACATTGAATGAAGTATTGAATACACGAACTACCGTCTGTCAAGAAATTTACTGTTACATTCAATACTTTGTTTCCATCGAGCTTTATTGTTTGATATTCATTTACTCTGTAGGAGAGTTTGATACACTTTTACTTACTCATTTTTTTAGAGTAACTCAAGAGTGTGGACTCTTGAGGGGATTGTAGCCTTACGCATAGTAAGGGGGACTGATTGAGAAAATCAATTACTATACTGAGGCACCAAGAGCCTGTTAAATCTTGGAAATATAGTGAAAATCTCAGAGGTGTTCTAAGGGCTGGACGTGAGTCAAGTGGTTGAGACTAAACCAGTATAAACTCTGTGTCTTCACTCTTCGGTGAAATCTTCCTAACTTAATCTCCTCTGTTTAATTTGGTTCACTATTTTATTATATCAAATTTTTATACCTACCCAATTCACTCCCTTCTTGGGTGGAGCTGCCACTAATAATTATTTGTCTATAAAAGGCCAGAGGATTACTTAATCTAATACACATTACCTATACTTACTTTATCATTCAAAAGAATTGCAAGCATGGCGATCAACATATTTAGCCATACTTTCAATCTCTTTTTCTTGATTGTAACCTTGTGCGTCTTTAGGTGTGCAGGAATTCCCAACATAAAGAGTTGTGCTGAAATAGATAAGCAAGGTCTTGTCAAGTTGAAAGCTGGTTTTATTGATGATTATGGAATCCTTTTGTCATGGAAACATGAAGTCAATTGTTGTACATGGAATGAAGTTTCTTGCAATCCTTTGACAGGTCATGTCACTAAGCTGCATGTCCTATTTAATGATTCAAGATATTTAGAAGGTAAAATCCATTCCTCACTATGTGATTTGCAGCATCTAACTCACTTGAACCTCAGCCTTAATTATTTCAAAGGAAATAAAATTCCAAAATGCATTGGTTCTCTTAACCAACTAAGAGAGTTGATACTTTCAAATGCTTGTCTTGGTGGGTTATCCCATATGAATTGCAAAATCTATCTAATCTTCAAACTCTAGACCTTAGGAAAAATTATGATTTGATTTCAAATGGCCTTCAATGGATTTCTAACCTTTCTTTTTTAAGGCATCTTGATTTATCAATTGCTAATCGAAGTAAAGCTATCAGTTGGTAGTCATCTTTATCAAGAAAAGCTTCTCAATTAAGAGAGTTGATACTTTCATATGCAGATCTTGTTGGCATTTTTCCTCATCAACTAGGAAATCTATCTAATTTGGAAACTCGTGACCTTAGTGGAAATGATTTGATCATAAATGATCTTAAGTGGATCTCCAAACTTCCTTCTTTAAGGCATCTTGATTTGTCTAATACAAATCTAAGTGAAGCTATTGATTGGTAGTCATCATTGTCAAATATTCCTTCTCTATTTGTGCTTTACTTAAGTGCACGTGCTCTACCTCAAATCAATCCTAAATCTTTCATCTACAATAATTATTCCACTTCTCTCACAAGCCTTAGCCTTAGGGCTAATGACCTTGACACTTCAATCTTATATTGGGTGTCTAATATTAGCAAAACCTTGGTAGAAATTGATCTCTCTCTGAATTCTTTCCAACATATTCTTGCTGGCCCATTTTCAAATATGAAATCTCTTAAAATTCTAGATCTCTCGACAACACCCTTACAACATGTTGCTTCAGATGCCTTTACAAATACCACTTCTCTTGAAAGTTTAGATCTTTCCAAAAATAATATTGGCAATGATATAGGGAAAGCCATCTCTTATTTATGTTGATTGTGCAAGTTGCAATTATAGTCCAACAATTTGTCTGGTCCATTAGCTGATTGGATGCCACAGTTATATTGTGCCCAACATAATTGGACTAAACGACGAATTCATTTAGTAGTGGCTATTCCCTGATATTTCGAAATTCTCATCCTTAGTGTCACTGCATCTTCAAAATTTTAGTCTTAGTGGGCTAATTCCACAATCACTTCGGTACTTACCTCATCTTTCATATTTGGATATAAGTCGTAGCAATTTGAGTGGGCCATTCCGAAAGCTTCATGAACTTTCATTGTTGGAAGAATTATATATGCCTGACAATAAGTTGAATGGTGTGGTCAATGAAGTACATCTGTCGACTTTATCCAACTTGAAAGTTTTAGATGTCTCTAATAATTTCCTTTCTTTCAATTTTAGTTCCAAATGGGTTCCACCTTTTTAATTGCAAACATTTCTTGCGATGTCATGCAATTTCAACATTGCCTTTCCTATGTGGCTCAAGCATCAAAGAGAGCTGACAGAGTTGGACATTTCTAGTAGTTCAATTTCAAATGCAATTCCTAAATGGATATGGCTATGCCTGCGTTTGTTAACCTTGAATATTTCCCATAACCAAATCTATGGAGAATTACCAAAGTCGCTACCAAAATCTGGAATTATTTGGGATTTTAACTTCAACAATTTGTCAGGTCCCATACTGTATTTTTCGTAAGAAGTAAGAGCCTTGCTTCTCTCAAATAATATGTTCTTAGGCTCCATATCTTCTTGATGTGCAACGTTACAGTCTCAATTAAGACATCTTGACATGTCAAGTAATTTGCTATCAGGAAAACTTCCTCACTGTTGGAGTCAATTTTATTCCTTAGAAGTTTTGATATTGGCAAACAATAATTTCTCAGGGACAATACCATCTTCGATAGGAACATTAGAAAATATTGAAACTATCCATTTAAATAAGAATAGCTTCTTTGGAAAGATCCCATCTTTAATGAAGTCTCTGTATTTCAAGTTCATTGATTATGGTTAGAATAATTTGTACGAACAGTTGCCAACATCGATTGGTCATTACTTGCCAAATTTGATTGTTTTGTGTCTCCAAGCAAACAAGTTTCATGGAAATATACCTACAAGTGTATGCAAGTTATCACTTCTTTAAATTTTAGATCTCTCACAAATAATATTACTGGGACAATACCCCATTACCTCAATAACTTGAGTACTTTGTCAAATTTAACATTTCCAAGGGATACCATTTCTTATAGTTCAATTTCTCCATTTTCCCTAGCATTTTTCATTGAAAATGCAATGTTAAATTGGAAAGGGGGACATGTGAAGTATGATAAGAATCTTGGGCTAATGACAGCCATTAATCTCTCTAGTAATCATCTAACAAGAGAAATTCCTAGTAGCATAACATCACTTGTGGCAATGGCATCCTTGAATTTATCAAGAAACAATCTGACAGGATTCATCCCCAAAAACATGGGTCAAATATAAATGTTGGAATCACTTGATTTGTCAAATAACTCTCTTTCTGGTGGAATTCTAATAAGCTTCTTGACTTTGAATTTTTTGAGTTTCTTGAACTTGTCTTTCAACTACTTATTAGGAGAAATTCCAAAAACCACTTAGCTTCAAACATTTGATGCTTCCAATTACATAGGAAATCATGGACTTTGTGGCTAGCCACTCGCAAAAGGATCCTCAAGAAATGGTGACACTAATCCAAATCGCAAGGCAAGTCCTAGTAATGATGCAAATGAAAAAGATGAACTTGTAACTTTTGGATATATCAGCATAGTTTTAGGATCCCTTGTTGGATTTTAGGGAGTTTGTGGAACTTTAATCCTTACAAGTTCATGGAGAGCTGCTTATTTTCAATTCTTCACCAACATTTATGACTGGATTTATGTTCACTTCATAATTTTCAAGGCCAGAATTAAAAGGAGATTCCAAGACTAACAGGTATGTATAAATCTTCATTAGATTATCATTTGATATACTATATGTAGTGTAACAAATTAAATAAGCCAATAGGCTTATTCATTTTTAAATGGATATAAATTAATAATTTATGGCTATCCCCCCTCCCCCAAATATGCAAGTGGTTTGATGAAATGGTTGAAACCCCAATACTTAGTGAAGGCTTAGCCGTGGGTTTTTGGAATCGCAAGTTTGCAAAAGCTAACGCTCCTTAGTAGTTCTTTTCCTTGTTAAATCTATTTAAATTTTGGATGGTCGTATTGGATAAATATAATATGGCTTCAATTTTTTTTCTTTTTAGCTTTTAGTTGGTCCTAGTGAACTCACATAGTTGAATATTTGAATGTTATGATATTAGTTGTGAATGTTGTTGAATTATGGATTTGTTCTGCCATTTAAAATAAAACTATATGAAGCATATGTATTATGATATAGGGAGCAGTGTTCTCTTCACCTGTTTCAGACTAAGGAAAGCAATAATGGCAAGCTTCTTTTATCTTCTCATATAAAAGTATTATTGCTCTTATAACTATTTTACTTCTTCAAGAAATTATTTCACTTAATTTTCAAATACTTGTCATACTAGAGCTTTAGCTTTTTCATTTATCTTCAAATTAATTGTTTTTTTTGGAAAAATATTTCACCTAGCAAAAATGCTTATTTTGGGCCTTAGTTTGGTGGACCAAATTTGTAGACTTCAACCTGTTTTAAATTTTTTATAAATATTGTTTTGTTTTACTCTTTTTGTAAAAACTTTTAAAAGGGGTTAAAAATTAATGATTAAAGAAGTAACGTTTTTTGTTGACTCTAATCCATGAAATTTACTTCATTATGCATGTTATATTAATTTAAATTTGGATATACTCTTCTTAAAGGGAAAATTGCAAATAAAGACCCCCAATATAAAAAATGGCAATTAGAGACCCTGAATTTAAAAAATTGCTGTAGAGGACCCAGTCCCAATTTATAATTATCAAATGTGTGTTAAATAGCTGAAATACCCCTCGCTCATTTGAAAAAAAAAAACATGTCTGCGCTTTCCCCTCCCCAAATGCATGATAACTTCCCTTTGCTCTGTATCCCCCTAGCCATTCTCTGCAGTTTGTCCATTTTTGTGCAAGAGTTTACTTCTATTTTGTAGTGAGAGGAGTATTGTGTGAGAGAAGAGTGTATTTGTTGTAGGAGAGGAGAACGGAGTGGTGCTGGAGTAGTGATCTATCGGCATTATCAAAGACAAGGGAGGAGGCAAAGGCATCGTCACAATCGTGTGTGGCTATCATAGTTAATAGCAGCATTTGGTGACAAAATCTAGTGGTAAGTTTGAAGCTTTGGTTTGTTTGTTTGGTTACTGCATGTGTGATACATTAAGGAGAGGGAATGTTTTTAGGGCAGAAAAGTATATATATGTTTTCTGTCGAATAAGTTGTGATTGATTGGCAAAAAATGCTTATATGTGGAAGAAGATGTGTGAATGGGTTTGGGTGGGAAGGGGATGAGAAGATCAGTTAGGAGGATGACAAGATTAGTTTGAGAAATGACAACACTGGAATGGGTAAAGTGCAAATTGAATTGGTTAATTGTGAATTGATTTGAAGAGATGTTAAAGTGTTAATCTAGTTTAAAATGACAAAATGGAAGTAGAGGGATTGACAAGTTGATAATGTAAAATAACAATTGTGTAATTGACAAATTGGTAGTAGGAAATAACAAGTTTAATATAGTGAATAACAAGTTATTGAGTAGTTGGGAATAAGAAAGTTATGATGGGTTCCTAACAAGTTAACAATAGGAAATGACAGGTTTAAAAATGACAATAACAAGTTGGGAATAACAAATGCGAGTATGACAATAGGAGAACTTTATAATCTGAAATAACTAGTTGATAATTGTAAATTACAAGTTAATGATGAGAAATAACAAGCATGAGAAGTAGTTGAGAATAACAAGTTTACTTTGAGAAATTGACAACTTGCTTATATGAAATTACAAGTTCATGTTTCGAAATAAGAGGTCAATGGTGGTAATGTAAGAAGGTTGTTGGTTATAGAATAGGTTGTTAATAGAGGTGATAGTTAGTAAATGTGGTTGTAAAGGATTGTATATTGAATGTTTTGTGTCACGTCCTGAATTTTAGGCATAGAAGTACCAAAATTAGCCTGAAATGGGCAGGTTACCAGACTTTTTTTGGCAGAGGTCCCAGAGGTTCCTTGGAAGGACAACATGATTCCCAAGGACTAAATTGCAAAGGGAAGTTTTTTGGGACTGAGAAAAGAGAAAGTTAGAGACTCAGAAGAAGTCTCAGGGCCCAGGAATGAGAAATAGGGATAAATGTAGGCCAAAAGTTATGTTGGAGGCCTCAATGAGGTGAATTTTGAGGTTAAGCCAAACCAGGGGCAAAATCATAATTTTACAAAGTTTTGGGCTGGTAAGGGCAAAAATGGAAATTATGCCCAAAAATCCCAGAAAATGAAAAATGGTAGGTTAAGGCTTGAACACTTCAGAAAAATTCTTGAAAAATAGGAATAAGGTTCAAAGGCCTGTATGAGGCTAAAAATGATGAAAATGCCCTTAGAAGAAAATTGTGGAATTCCCAGGTTTTTTATTGATTTGGAATATTTTTAAAAATGAATTATTTATGGTATTGGGAGGTCTCAGATAATTGGAAGAAAATGGAAAAAAATACTTGAGGAATTATCACAGGTTTTAAAAATAATTCCGTCCCCAAAAAGCGTAGAGGTTGGTTTTAATATAATTTAAAGCCTATTTATACACTATCCAAGGAAAGTTAAAGTCAGCTATCTAAAGGTTAACTTTTGACTCAAGAAAAATTAGAGGAATTCCCCGTGATGAATGAATAGTATTAGTACCCGGAGATAGATTCTCAGAGTTGTGGATCGACAGAAAGTATTCAGTCAAGATCACTCCAAAATAAATATTATTAATTATTTTAATTATTTTAATAGAAGAACAAGGGAAGAGCATCACTCTCATTTTAGGCATATTATATAACACCATGTGGATTTATTTGATGTGAGAAAATGGTGTCAGAACATGTCCTAGTGGTCCCGAAAAAGTCAGGATCCCAAAAAGTATCCTATACGGTGTAGAATGGCAAGATAAGTGGAGGAATGCCTAAAAGTGGTATTTTACACGAATTTTATGTTAATTTTCTTCCTATTTTAATGCCTTAATGATGAAGGAAAATGGAAGAGACAAGTGTACAATTAGATGGGAAAAGAAAGTATTATGTGTACGGCTGGATGTAAGACACGTGTACGGTCAGATGCAAGACACGTGTACAATTTGATTAAAAGCATGTGGATTGATGATGTAAGCATGACGTCATCATGATGAGGTAAGCATGATGTCATGGGACACTTGTCATCGTAAGAGAAAATGGACAGTCCAGATCAAGCCATATATTTTTAAGATCAACAGTCCAGATTCTGTCTTGTTTTCTATAAATACCCCTCCCCTCCCTCATTTTCGTCCTAACCTCATGGAAACCTTAGAAAAGCTCTAGCAAAATGGTTTCTAGAGAGAGAAAGAAGAGGGAGAAAGAAAGGCCAAGTGGTCATATGCAAGATCAAACTCTAAAACAAGGTATGTTCATGGTTTTTGATGTAGTTTTCACTACCTTTGTTGTTGTTGAGCTTGGTTATAGATTTTAATGATTTTTGGGAGCTTGAAACTCTAGGGGGACATACTGCACGAAATTCTTAAGAATAGGGGAAGATGAAATTGATGTTAGAATAATGTTTAAAGACTTGAAAGGAACAAGAATCAAGTGGTTTTACATTGAAATTGGTTGAATTTATTGATTATATAACTTGAGTAATATTTCAGCCAAGGCTGGTTCTTGGGGCTAGGATTGGATTTTGATGATTTTGATGCTTTCAATGTGTTTAAAATGAAAAAATTGTGTGGGGGTAAAGGTGAGAAAATAAGTTTGGAAGCATTAGAATTGAAAGTAAAATGTTGAGCCCTAAGACCCTATGTTCGGCCAGATCAAGTTGAGCAGGGAGGAGTTTGATTTTGATTATTTTGAGCTTGGAAGTGGATTCT
This sequence comes from Neltuma alba, assembly GCF_004799145.2. Lineage (NCBI taxonomy): Eukaryota > Viridiplantae > Streptophyta > Magnoliopsida > Fabales > Fabaceae > Neltuma > Neltuma alba. The sequence goes on along the minus strand of NW_021636921.1, from coordinate 100,437 downwards.
ACATGCAAAATTATGTGGGGATAGTATGTGGAATTAATTTTAGAAAGGTTGGAAATTAAGCTCAAAAGTTAAAAGCTAGTATAGCTCAAAGAAAACAAAGTATTGATGTTGTTGATTACCATGGCTCTAACGAATGAATGAAAATGATGTGTTGGTGCATTTAGGGCCATAAGACATCAAGGAAAAGGAATGGAGAAGGTTGAGGAAGCAACCTTAATGGTTGGAAGCAAAAGAAAGCTTAAGGATACAAGGTAGCGAACTTATCTTTCTTGTGTGCTTGATGTGTATGTGTGTATGTGCTATTAATGCCATGATGTGACTAAGCTATGCTGTTGAATTATGATTTATATGTTTAGTTAAGCATGTCTTGGCATTATGTTATGTGAATATGAATAAACTAGCTTACTTTCCATGGCATTTCACTATGCATGAATGGTAAAGTTATGTGCACAAAAGCATGTCATACACTTACATCCATCATGCATGTATAAATGGTAATGTTTGCTACTGAGATTCTCCCGAATCTCACCTTTCCTTAAGCAAACATACTAGGTGCAAGAGGATAGGAGAAGAAATCAAGAAGTGGAGCAAGAAAGAGAGGAAAAGAATTTAAGAAATGTATTACATTACGTTGTACACTTTGTATATCAATGTATGTTGTAATTATACCATTGATGGTACGTGATGATAAATGATGATGTTGCATTGTGTGATTGGCTATGATAATGTATGGGAATGGTATTATGTATAGAAAGACTTAATCATAAACTGTTAATGCACGTTATGGGGATAAGCCATCCCCAATTGAGCAACAAAATAGTGGCAAAGTGGAAGTAAGGCAAATGATTGATTTTGATTGACATGATTGCCTGATTTGCGATTAAAGTACACATCCTGAGCTTTAAAACAAGTAGTAGATCACTTAAAACAGATGTGGATGCTAAGAGTTATGCCCTCCCAAAGTTAGACCTGTAATATGGAACTTAAACAATAAATAGTAACCCGAGTAATTATGTTGAAATTCTCAATCGACAGGTTTGTTTCATGAATCGCTTAAACCATAATGCGTCCTAACGCGTACTCTGAGGGGTTAAAGGAAGGATGTTTCATTTTGCAAGAAAAGGAAGATGGCATCAAAAGGAGCCTCTGGATCGAAAAAGGCACACAACGGTTAGTTGTTATTTAAAAGTGAGTTTATGGCCACAATAGTTGACCCTTACATGATAGCCAAACAAAAAAGAGATGCTGCATCAAATACATGAAAAGCTCTAGTCATTGAAGAGAAGATGAGGTACACGGAGGAGGTGAAGAAAAGAAGGCCACAAAAGGGATAAGAGGAGAAAAAGAAACATGTCCCATCGTTTCTAATCCGAGTGTCCTTGAAGGGTTTAAGAAAATTATTGCACTTTGTGAATAATAATGAATACTTATGGGAGAGGGTTGAGAGGATGGGCTTTGGGAGGCTGTTGAAGGTTGGATTAAAGAGACTACCCCGTGATCTCATTGTGACCATACTGAGATCATATTACTGATGTGCATAACATTAATGTTGTATATATGTGCCTGGCTTACAGCTTTTTTTGGTGAGCATTTTAACCTCAACATGCCTGTTAGCTGAGAGTCCACTACTGCAACTGAATACTGGAATAATGAGAAGATAAAAGAATTGGCCAACAAGGAGAGAAAGAGTATTAGGGGAATTATGTATGGAGAAAAAGACAGTGAAGCTGTGACGGGGAAAGAAGAGAGGATAATTGTAGAGTTTTGGGACTCAGTATGTGGTATAATTAGTAAACTGAAGTTTTTATTTCATAAATTGATTCGCTATAGTGACATAGAGCTTTGTCATTGTTAAGTTGTAATTTGGCAAACTCAAGTTGTTATTCATAATACTTATGCTATGATTGGCCATATTGAACTTGTCGTTTGGTATACTGAAATTGTGAAGCTATGATTTGTCATTGTGAACCTGTCAGTTGCCATACCTGAGTTGTGATTTTGTTTATTGAACTTGTCATTCACGAAAGTAAGATTATGATTTCCCATAGTGAAGTTGTTATTTGGCATATGTGATTTGTGATTTTGTATACTAACTTGTCATTTAGTATAATGAACTTGTCATCTGTCATATGTGAGTTGTGATTTGGTTTATTGAACTTGTCATTCGGTATAATAAACTTGTCATCTACCATAGTGAACCTGTCATTTGGCATACCTCACTTGTCATTTGGTTTACTAAACTTGTCATTCGGTATAATGAAATTGTCATGCCACATGTGAGTTGTGATTTGGTTTACTAAAGTTGTTATTCCGTATAATGAATTTGTCATATGCCATAGTGAAGGTGTCATATCCTATAGTGAACTTGTTATTCTATATACTTAATTGATAAATGTTTTTTGCATGTAGGAGCTGAAGAAGTTACACGAGCACCTAATGAAGAGAATAGAGGAAGGGCAAAAGGTACTGATGAAAATGGTGGACGAGGAGCTAGTGAAGGTGTAGATCCCAAGACAAGGAGATAGTAGGAAGGGTATATCAAGAGGAAAGGCTCAGGTCGAGACAGTGCCTACAAATATCAGTGAGTCTGAAGATGATAAGGAGGACAGGTGCAACAATGATGACACAACTGAGAAAAAGGAGAAGGATCAAGTAGGCAATGAAGATGGAGATAGTCATGGGAAGGGTGACACGGAGGATGACAGTGAGAATGAAGAGAAGGAGGAAGAGGGTTAAGGGGATGGTGATGACATAAGCAAAGGGGACAGGGAACACAAGGGTGATGGGGAGGGTGATGACTGTTAGATTTAAGGTTTTGATAATAACAAATTAAGGAATATGTGTTTTAGTAAGTTGATCAATCACTTGATTGATCAAGGGGTTATCGATTACTTGATAGATAATATTCCTGTGCAAACAAGTAACTCAGCAGATATATTAATCGATAACTTGATAGATAATGTGTTGATCAATCAATTGATCGATCATTGTTAACACAGTTGTGTATAGAAGCCTGCAGAAAACTATTGATCAATTGATCGATAATCTAATGATCGAATAACTGTCAGATATTGGGACACAAGTCTGGTAAGTATTTATCGATCACATGATTGATAAATAATTCATTGATGAGAAGACAGATAAATGGTAAAGCTCTCTACTCACTTTGTATTTTGTCTTAATCATTATTTATCAATCAAAGGTTTTTTGATAACTTGTTCTGTCATTGCTTCATAACTTACCTGTTTATCGTTTTGTTCAAGTATGCTGACATTATCAATCACTTAATCGATCAGTAGTTTATCGATCAAATGATCGATCATTATTATCTTGCTGTGTTACTGTGTTAAGTTATCTTTTTTGATCACTTGATCGATAATCTAATTATCGCTAAAATGATTGATCATCCAATCTTCTGAAAAAAAAAATTTTACATAACGTGATCGATCAAATTCTTTCTTAGTTTTGCGAAATAAATCTTTTAGACATTATTTTATTGATTACCTCATTGATCAATCCTTAATCAATCATCTATTCAAAAAATTATACAGTCTGTGTTTTCACTAGAATACTTTTCTTGATCTTTTATTGATAAGTTTATCCATCACCTATTTATCGATAAAGTACTCGATCATTACCCCTTGAAAATCTATTTCTACCTCACTTAGCTTTATCGATAACATGATTGATCAAATATTTTTCAATCACTTGATTGATCATTGACTATTTCAGTTAAACATCAACTAGTTACAGTGATTCTCAAAATATGTTGATTATTTCTTGTCAAGCTTTTCTCAGCCTTCTTGATTATCTTAATTCTCTATTTTAAGGAATTCAAAATAGAAAGTTAGCTTTAGACTGTTCTTTACATGTTTTTCTGAAGTCATCCTTTTCACTTTTCGATCACTTGATCAATCAATGGTTAATCTATCACTTGATTGATAAATATAGTTACCTGTTTCAAAAGCTCTCACGTTAAATAATTGATAACTTGATTGATCAATCAGTCATCGATCATGACTTCGATCAAGGATGTCCATTTCTTGTTCAATACTTTCAGCAACTGATTGATTCCATTTTCAATGAATCAATATTCATTATTATCATTTGTTTAGTTATGTTCCTGAGCCTTACTCTGCAACAAAAACTTATTTGATTAACGTATTGTTACAGATTACGAAGAAAGTTTAACAGTTATCCAATGGTTATTTAGAAGCCAGTAACCTACTATGTCAGAACCATCAGAACCATTAATGGCGAAAACTGTTGCAACTAGGAAGACACGCAACCGAACTTCCAACGGCTAGAAGCTCTTCTATCTAACAATTATTAAACCTCTGCAACTATAAAAAGCGCGAAGAAGCATTGAATGCAAGAATTGAATACGCAAGCTACCTTCTGCTAATAATTTACTATTGCATTCAATACTCTGTTCTTGCTTATACTGAGCTTCAGTGTTTCTCATTTATTGACTCTATGAGAGAGCTCTATCATCTTCAATTACTTTATAAGTGAAACTCAAGAGTATGGACTCTTGAGTGGGATTGCGACCTTACGGATAGTAAGGGGGAGTGATTGAGCGAATCAATTACTGTACTGCGGCACCAAGAGCCTGATTAATCTTGGAACTTAGTGAAATACTCATAGGTGTTCTGAGGACTGGACGTAGGTCAAGTGGTTGAGACCGAACCAGTATAAATTCTGTGCCTACTCTCTACGGTGAAATCACTCTAACTTACGCTCTCTATTTCTGTTTATCTTACTGTTTTAATATGCAAGATTTTTATAACTCACCCAATTCACCCCTTCTTGGGTGAGACTGCCACTAACATTTGCTATCAGAGCAGGTCTTTTCTGTAAAGACTTAACAATCCGAAGAGAGATCCCATGGCAGGATTAAGAGATAGTGTTCTACCCGAAGGGTGTTCAACATCAAAACTACCTAGCTTTAATGGAGAAAACTATACCTTCTAGAAGATGAGAATGAAAATCTTCATCAAAGTTACTGAGTATGGATTATAGGACGTGATCGAACATGGTAACTACATTTCGATGAAAACCGTAGACGGACAACAAGTTCGTAAGAGTCCAGGGAGTTCGATGAAGAAGACAGAAAGTTGGCGACACTAAATGACAAAGCTATCAACATACTAACCTGTGCACTAAGCCAAAGAGAATATTTTTGAGTTTCCAGTTTGGAAACTGTAAAGGAAATGTGGGAAGCACTAGAGATAGCTCACAAAGGAACCACCGGTGTAAAATAGAGTAGAATCAACACTCTCACCACAGAATTCGAATTATTCAGAATGAAGGATGGAGAGAGCATCCGAGACATGGAAGTTAGATTTTCACACCTCATAAATCACCTCATTGCACTCGGAAAGAAGTATAGTCAGGAAGACCAAGTGAGAAAAATTTTAAGTGGTTTCACAAAAGAATGGGAGCAGAAAGTAATAGCCATTGAGGAAATGGAGGGAGAATCAATTGGCTCGGTTGCAGCATTATTTGGAAGTCTTGCAGAATATGAGAGCAACCAAAAATATAAAAAGGAGATGAATGAGGAAAATTGCAAAGGCATTACTCTCAGAACTCAAGAGAGTAAAGATGACAATGAAGAGGACCTAGAAGATGATGAAATAGGTCTTATTGTCAGAAGGTTCAAGAAATTCTACAGAAACAAAGCCGGAAGGAGGTTTCAATCAAAACACAAAATCTCCACATCTCAGAATAAACCAAAGGAACTAATCATCTGCTTCGAATGCAAAAAGCCAGGGCACATTAAAGCAAAGTGTCCCCAGTTGTCCAAGATAAAGGACAAAGAAAAGAAGAAAGAAAAGTTCAGAAAGAAGAAAGCCTTTGTCACGGCAATCTGGGGAGATAGTTCCTCAGAGGAAGAAGAAAGCAACGACGAAGAAACTGCCAACATGTATCTCACGGCTCAAGAAGATGAAGATTCAGAGACAGATGAGGTAATCACTTATGAACCCTCCTATGATGAATTACAATCTGAATACAATGCATTACATTCAGAATTAGTAAGAATTGCAAAGGAGTTGGTAAGCTCCATGAAAAAAATAAAGCTTCTAGAGAAACAGTAAGCGAAGCACAAAGATAACACAATTCTGCCCCTAGTATGTATGGAATGTGAACAGAATAGAAGTAAGGCCGAGAATCTCAGAAAAACCTTGGAAAAGTTCACTAAGGGTAGTGAAATACTCAAAGTGATTTTGGGAGCTCAACGATATTTAATGGATAAAACCGAATAGGATATGATCTTGTTCAAGATAAGATGAAAGGAAAGAAGAAAAGTGGTGGTCGGTCGTATCTTACCTTCTTTAGAAATACTGTTCATTCCTCTAATCCTTTTGTATTATGTTCTTATTGCAACCGTAAAGGTCATACAACCTTTTCTTGTTATCACAAGAAGAAAAGAATTTACGGGACATTAAAATGGGTGCCCAAAAGTACTTATATGTCTAGGACAATTCATACTAACCAAAAAAGACCCAAGAAGGTATGGGCACCTAAAACATGATTGTGTTATTACAGGTATGTCTCAAAGCATCCAAAATGAATAAATGGTACATCAACAGTGGATGCTCCAGACATATGATGGGTGATACCAAGAAATTCACATCACTCAAACCAAGAAAAGGAGGCAAAGTAAGCTTCACTGGCAATCAATCTGGAAGAATTGCTAGAATCAGAGAGATAGAAAGTGACAAAGGAATGAAGGTTGAAGATGTGTACTACGTAGAAGGCGTGTATCACAATTTGCTCAGTGTCAGTCAGAGTACCGACAAAAGCAAGTGGGTGATCTTCAATTCAGAAGAATGCTTAGTCATAAGTAAAGATGACTTGCCATTGAAGAAGGAAGAATTGAATGTAAAGCTAAGTGCTCTAAGGGATGGTAATTGTTATACTCTTCAAATTGATTCAAAACTTTCTGAAAACTGTTTTATTAGCAAAAAGGAGGAAAGTTGGGTTTAGCATAAACGTCTTGTACATGTTAACATGAATCAGCTTTCAAAATTAACAAAAAGGGACTTGGTTATTGGTTTACCAAAAATTCAATACGAATATGATATTATTTGTGATGCTTGTCAGAAGGGTAAATAAACAAAGTCCTCATTTAAATCAAAGTTAGTCTCAACCGAAAGGCCACTCCAAATGCTTCATATGGATTTGGTTGGTCCGTCAAGAGTTAAAAGTTTCGGTGGAAATCTGTATACTCTTGTGATAGTTAATGACTATTCGAGATTCACCTAGACTCTATTTCTTTCCTCTAAAGATGAAACGTTTAATGCATTCATTTTTTTGCCAAAGAGGTCCAAAATGGGAAAGGTATTTCGATTGTGTTAATCAAGTCTAATCAAGAAGGAGAATTTGAAAACAACAAATTCGTGGACTACTGTGACGAGCATGGGATTGATCACAACTTCTCAGCACCAAGAACTCCTCAACAAAATGGAGTTGTTGAACAAAAGAATAGAGTGCTCACGGAAATGGCAAGAGCAATGTTGAATGAGAAAGGGATTTCACAAGTATTCTAGGCCGAAGTAATGAGCATAGCTTGGTACATCTCTAATAGAGCTTATATCAGAACACTGCTCGGGAAAACACCATATGAGTTGTACAAAGGAAGAAAGCCTAACCTGGCTCATCTGAAGATCTTCAGGAGTAAGTGCTATATTCACAACAACAACAAAGAGAATCTTAGTAAATTCAATCCTAAGGCTGATAAAGGTTTATTTCTCGGTTACTCTAATCACAGTAAAGCTTATAGAGTTTTCAACAAATGCACTTTCACAATTGAAGAATCAATACATGTCATGTTTGTTGAAACTGAGCCAATTTCAAAACCTCTGGATTATGATGTTGAGATCATTCAAAATTTTCAAAAATTGAATTTAAAAAAATTTTCAAATAAAGTACCTTCAAAAGAATTTTTAGAAAACAAAGATGATTCAAGTGGACCTCTTTCACAAGAAAACTTAGACCAGCCTAAGGCTTGGAGGCATAACAGAAACCATCCTCTGGAACAAATCAATGAAGGGATCAAAACCCGGAGACAAGTGTTCAATGAAGTGCGTTTCTCTGCATTCATCTCACATATTGAACCTACCAATGTTGACGAGGCTCTATGTGATGAATTCTAGATAGTTGCAATATAGGAAGAGCTGAACCAATTTGAGAGGAATCAAGTTTGGGAATTGGCACCCGGACCTAATGATCATCCGGTCATAGGCACCAAATGGGTATTAAAAAATAAGCTCGATGAATCTGTGCAAATTGTCAGGAACAAAGCCAGATTAGTAGCTAAAGGCTATAATCAGGAAGAAGATATTGATTATGAGGAAACATATGGAGCCTAAGGATTTTTTTTCAATTTAGTCAGTCGAGCTGTCAAAGGTAATGAGGGCGAGATGTAAGTGAAAATCTTAGCTTATGGGATGTTATTTGCTGACTACATGTTAACATAACACATCTGGTAAATCACTTGAATATGTTTCAGTCCTTTGATTAGAATGTTTAATGAAGACATCCCCTGACAATTGCTGTATTCACTTGGTAGAAATAACAAGGTGAGTAACCGGGTGATGTCATTAGTCTGTAAGGCTTTGGTGCAAGAGCATTAGGAAGTTAAAGGGCGAGTTACAAGGCATATATTTGATGCAAACTTCATGGTGACGTTTCTATATTACTAATGTGCTTTGTTGATTTACAAGATCACAAATATAAATGACAGACTAAAGTGTGTTACAGTGAATAACAACTTGGTTTTGTGCATTTCACAAGCCATAATGATCTATGATCTAGCTCATTGGGATCCTAACCAGCATGCACGATAAATACTTTCTCATTACGTTGGCTACAACATAGGTGACTGCGACTTGATTCTGGGTCTTGCTCTAGTTAGGGAGTATTAGTTCTATTTTGCTTTCGAACCAAAGACCTGGAAGTTCAATATTCTTGAATCTATGCGAGCAAGTTTAGAGCATAAGAAGACCACCTCCAAGTAGAAGAAGGCAGCCACATATAACCCTCAAGAATTGGCCATCACAGGCTGTGTAAGATATTCCTGACCTGTGCATGTTAGATAGGTAAATGACAGTTTTATATTATTATCCTTTTAATGAATATGGCATATGTGTAGAGGGATCGGTTTGAAGACATACTTTGGATGGTCAGACCAGGTTTAAGTGATAAGTTGGAAATTGTCCGGCCTGATATACCACAGCAGAATAATTTGTGAGTGTATACACCCTACTCATGTGATATGTTATTTGGTTGTGTTGGTTTGAGGAGCTGAAACTCTTAGGGTGGTGTTGTGGGCAGGAGGGACTGTGGTGTGCATGTGCTCATATGGCTCAGGAAATGGGAGCCTCATGTTCCCCTTCAATACAACAAGGTATTGACATGACCTTATTTATTGTGCAATCAATAGTGACCATTTATGACTTGTTTAATGGTAAACTTGCTTTGCAAGATGATGTGTCCTCTTTTCGGCATGAGCTGATGTAGTGACTGGTGAACCATGATGCCAATGAATGCCATCAAAATATGTATGATCTTATCTCATAACCAGAGAAGGGCCGAATGACCAAGAAGAGGAGAAAGTCTTTGTAGAGAGTATTTAAATTAGGCTGTGTGACTTTTACTAACATTGTCCATGGATTTATTTGTTGAAATTGTATGCCAATTATTGTAATGGTTATGATATGGTTGGATTGATGATGTGACAGTACTTACATTTTAAATGACAAATTTCCCTTTAATCAGGCCAATAACAAGTTTACTAGGTACAATGACAAGTTCACTATGGCCTATGACAACTTGTGAAAGGGTTTTCATACCAATTTGAGATTCTGTATTAAAAGTGGCTCAGTTTGCACATTGGTTCATTGAATGACAGGTTGACAAAGGAAAATGACAAGTTCACAATGACAAATGACTAGTTCCTAAGATGTTCTCATGAAACTGAAAATTTCTATTGAAATGAGTGGATTTCCATTTCTGATAAACACAGAATGACAAGTTTACTAAGGAAATTGATAAGTTGACTTACACAAATGTCAAGTTCCGATAACTTTTCCATGTAAGGAAAAATTTCTGCTGAAATAAGTGGATTTCCATTTCTGATAATCACGGAATAACAAATTCACTAATAAAAATCACAAGTTCCAATAAGGTTTTCATGAAACTAAAAATTTCTATTGAAATGAGTGGATTTCCACTCCTGATAAACATAGAATAACAAGTTTACTAAGGAAATTGACAAGTTGACTTACACAAATTACAAGTTCCGATAACGTTTTCATGCAAGTGAAAATTTCTGTTGAAATGAGTAGATTTCCACTTCTGATAATCACGAAATGACAAGTTCACCAAGGAAATTGACAAGTTCACTAATGAAAATTACAAGTTCCAATAATGTTTTCATGAAACCGAAAATTTCTATTGAAAAGAGTACATTTCCACTTCTGATAAATACGGAATAACAAGTTTACTAAGGAAATTGATAAGTTGACTAACGCAAATGACAAGTTTCCATAAGGTTTTCATGAAAGGAAAAATTTCTATTGAAGCGACTGGATTTTCACTAATGATAAACACAAAATTACAACTTCACAAAGGGAAATGACAAGTTCACTATGGAAAATGACAACTTCCCATAAGGTTTTGATAAATTTTCATACTTTTTCTGCTGGGATTACACTTTATACATTTTTTACAGCAACCACTTTAGATAAACACGGAATTACAACTTGACAAAGCTAAATGACAAGTTTACCATAGAAAATGACAAGTTGCTATAAGGTTTTCACACATTTCACTTTCTAACAGCAACCACTTCTGATAAACACGGAATTACACTTGGCATATTTCTGATAGCAACCACTTCTCATGACCATGAAATTACAAGTCCACAAAAGCAAATGACAACTTAACTATGCAAAATAACAAGAACTAACAAGTTCAGATTTCTTTCACAGCAACAAGTTCTTTACAACATTCAATAACAAGTGTACATTAACTTGCATCTTCCACTTAATGTCCCTTTGTCACCAAACATAGAACTAACAAAAAATATATGTGCACATCTACCAACACCCTGCTCCCAAAAAAATTTAGAAAGGTAAATCCTATATGTGCCAAAAAAATCAGTTGTCCTATTTGTAAGTGGAAGTCAACTTGGGTTAGGATTTTTGCATGTCCTCTTTGTATGTCCAGTATGAAGACATCTAGTGCAATGATATACTTTTTTGTTCTAGAATTGTGATTCCTTTTTGTTTCTTCTTGGTCTTCCAAGAAGCCTAGTAGTGATTGGGGGTAAAAGTAAGGTTTAGGTAGTAAGATTCTCAAACCTATAGTCATTTAGGTCAGGCATATCAATTGTTAGCACTGGAACTATGCTCCGGGCATAGATTTTCTCTTTGGATGAACGTTTGTAAGACTCTTTAATATATTCAAAAACATTTCCCCCTATGGTCTTAATGGCTACACAAGCATGTGAGCAGGGAATCCCTGACATTTGTCAAGTTCTATAACTGCATTAGCGTAGGCCAAGGTCTACTCTTTGGTCTCCACATGATGTGTGCACACATATTCTTTCTCTTCCATAATTCTCACAGTGCATGTACCTACTAAAATGCACATGCTCCAACACTTTTGCCTATATTTTTGGCCCAACGCAATTATTCCACTTAGTCATTGTCGCATATGATGCATGCATCTTCCTTGCTACTTTCTCCAGTGCTCATGGATTATTTGGGCCACGTTATGCTTCCTCTCCCTTACCATCCAAGCATTAAAAGATTCAACTAAATTAGTCGTTATGTTGTCCCACCTTCTATATGGGAATTTTCTCAATGCCCACCTATCCACATCACCTTGATTGATAACCCATTCATATAACTCATGAGACATGGTTTTGAGATCATCCAAGGCGTGATCAAACTCATCTGCAAGTCTTGTATAAGCCACTTTATCTAGAACCTTTAATGCATCTTCCTTTGAATTTTCACTTGTCCTTCTCCGACCTCTGTTTAATTTCATATATTCAGAGCTAAGGTTCTCCTTCACATGCCTATAACAGTATACATGCCTTTCACCCCCAAATATTGCTTGCACAGCACCAATTATAGAATTATGTTTGTTTGACATAATAGTCAGTTGCATTGAACCAACTATTTGTTTAATCTTGTGAAAAAACCACGTCCAGTCCTCAAGATTGTTTGCCTTCACAGTTTATTGCAAACGACAACATCTCATTATTCGCATCATATGTCAAAGTTGACAATAATGTCCCCTTGTATGGACCACTTAAATGAGTACCATCAATGTATAATATAGGCCTTACACTGTTCAAAAAACTCTCAACATATACACTGTATGCAATGAACACATGCTTAAATCTATTACCAATAGAAGCCTATTCAGCAACCGTTTTGTCATCAATTTCCTTCAACCTTTCACATAACTATGGTATTAATACATAGGATTGTTCTAGTTTCCCATGCATTTCTTCCATTGCCTTTTCCTTTGCTCTATATGCCTGACAATATGCAAGCCTCACACCATACTCCCTCTCTAACATCTTCCTTATCTTAGTGGGCCACTTTTTAGCATGGTCCCTTATCTCTTCAACTATTATTGATTATGTCAACACAGTACTCCCACCATAAGTCACAATTAGATTATCTTGCGCTGAATGAATGTGCTCATTGTAAAATGCAGTCACACATAATAGATGACTGTTCTTTTCAATAGCATTTGCACATATCTTCTAAGGACACCCTTCTACTTTATACCTCACATTCATCTTCTCCGTACTATTCCTGACATATCTTACTACAAACTTCTCTGCAATACTAAACCTATACACAACTTCCCTAAAGGCAATGGCATGTGGAACATATTGGCCTACTCCTATAAACACTCCTGCTCATTTCATACAATTCATCTCGCCCATCAATGTTCCTTGACTCTTTAAACCACTACACTTGCTTCTTTGACTTAATTTTCCCCCTTCAAAAGTCAGGCATTCAACTCCATTCTCAACATTCACTGGCTCATGTTCATCACCAATGGTCATTTCAAATGCATTCATGTCTTGTAAAAGTCCTAATAAATTTTCACTCCTACCACCATAATACCAAGTTAGGACGACTATATTCAAATGATAGGTTTGAATAAAATAACATATTTGCATATCTACATAACAAGTCCGCATATGGTTATTACAACTTTAGTAACTAAAATAACAAGTCTACATCTACAAACTATTGGTTGCTAAAATAACAAGTCTGCATGTGGTCATTACAACTTGAGTTACTCACATAACAAGTCTCCATATAGAAACTACTAGTTAGTAAAATAAGATCTGTAGATCTAAATAACAAATCTATATATGATGATTACAAATTTAGTACGATGAATAACAAGTCTATATATAGAAACCACTACTTATGTCTAATAACAAGTCTCCATTTCTAAAAGACAAGTTTACAAATAGAAATGACATGTCAACTATGTTGAATAGCATGTTTGCATTTACAAAGTACAATTTAGGACTGCAACACCATTAGCTTGGTTACAACATTTCTATATGAATTAGAAACAATATATTAGCAAATAACAAGATTCAATTGGAAAACATAACCACTTACATGTCTGGATCATTTCTTGCTCTAGGTTTCCTATCATTCCCTTCCCCTCCTACATACACATGACCACTCCTGCCATTATATCTAAACAAGTTGCAGATATCACTATCATCACAAAGATCAATCAATGTACTCTCATCAAATTTAACTCTATACTTAATCTTATATCCACTACCATCATTGTCTATCCATTGTGAAATTATTCCACATAACTCATCTACTGTTATCCATTCTTTTATACTGGTTACCCTTACACTCCCTCTAATATATTTAACTACCCCTTCACAATTTGCTTCAAAATGTCCACCAATATGCACGTAACAGAACAACTCCTTCCCATAGCTTCTTTCGTTATTGAAATCCATTTTTCATACTAATCTCCAGCAAAAATTTATGTTTAGTCAGTATATCAGCTTCACTAATAAATATTTACACATTTATTCGATCAACTCAATCATTTACATACCAAAATAAAAACCAGTGACCTTTTGTCTTCCCAATATCACTTTAGGGCTTCACAACTTCACTTTAGGGCTTCACAACTTCAACACCCAAAATCATGGCATCGTCATTCCCTCCTTTCGCGGCAACACCTCAACCTTCACAGTCAAACTAACGGCCATTATCCCATCCACACTTTGCGAAACCACTATACTCCTACCCCTTCCATATCGTAACCAGCACCATGCACTGCAACTGAGAGATGACCAATCGCACTACAAAAACAAAAATATCCCACATCCAACTAACCACAACCTCCTACATTGTGATATCTTTCATCTTCAACTACACCTCCCATTCCCTCCCTTCCTCCAGCTTACTCACCCACACAGCAGAGATGAAGATGAAGAATATCACAATGTGCAACTCTTATAGGGAAGAATATAAGAAGATTTTAGTCAGTAAGTTACTCGCATCATTACTAATGTTGGAAGATCTTCCATCCCAATATCACACAAACACATTGGGGTCTTCCTTCTCTAGCAGCTCTCCCGCCATGCATAAAAATCCTTGTCTCTTCCTTCATTAAGAGTCAGGATGAGTGAGGGGTATTTCAGCCATTTAACACACATTTGATAATTACAAATTGGGACCAGGTCCTTTGTAACAATTTTCCAAATTCATGGTCTCTAATTGCCATTTTATATATTAGGGGGTCTTTATTTGTAATTTTTCCTTTCTTAAATTTGTTATATGACCAGGTAATTATCCTTGATCAAGTGAAAAAAGAAGGCCTACCAGCTGCTAAAATGAGAAAATGAATATAGTTGCTTGAAAGCAGCAACTAGATAAGCGCAATAACAAAAGATTTGTAAGTTACCTGCTTGAAAAATGAAAAATTCTCACCTAAAATTTCAAAGATCTTCAACATTTGTGAAGGTTGAAAATGACAAGACATTGATATCATCATGTGAATTGATTTGAGTCTTGTAGATTGCTGAGTATGAAGAAGAACTTTCAAAAGTTGAAGACACGAAGCAGAACGTACTACAATTATTTTGAAGAATGATGGAAAATATTTATCATGCCTCATTTTTTATTTATTTATTTTTAGTGTGAGTTAGCTTTGTAATGGAGACAATTGTATGTAAAATTTAAGAGGGGAAGAGGTTGCTTCACCAGTGCAAGTTATATAAGGTAGCATAATATCTTGTATTTTTAGTGATTTCCCAACATAATATAAAATCCCTTACTTTGTGTTTGGACACATTTTGTCCAAACCACAATAAATTAGTTGTGTTAATTTAATTTTTTGTATCATTGTTTCCAGTCAAGCAAGAATAACGGAAAAGATCCATATATATAAGAAAACATAATTAAGATCACTTTCTTTTTCTGACATGTCTTTTCTTATCATTATCATTATTATTGTTTTTCATAACAATTATTATTATTATTATTTAGATCGCTCCTTATGTTTTCTTTCCAAACAAAAATGACTAAACACAGCCCATTCCATCTTTCCATTAGAGTGACGTGGGGGTTCAACAACTCCTGTCCTCGTTAACAATGTTTGGCCCAATTTAAAAAAAAAAACACAACATAATAAGAATTGTTTTTTTATTTATTTTCACATCTCTTATATTTTGATGGAGGATACTTGTGTCAATTGATAATTGATTGGCCCCCTTTTCATCTTTTAACCTCCGATTTACAATATGAATCAGCTGTTATATATCCTTATATCTTTTCATCAAGGGAAAAAAAATTACGGAGAAGACTGTGTATGATTTTTGGTCCCACAATATTATAAAGATGCTAATCAGTAAGTTGTTTTTAAGAATTGAGGCTTCGTAAAATTAGGAGGGAAAAAAACACAATGGAAGTTATTCTTTTTTTTTTGGAATAAATAACAATGATAACAGTAAAAGGATACGACATAATAAATCCCTATTTTAAAGAACAGGGGTATTAGAGTTCAAAAATAATAAGGTTTTTATCTTAAGTATATAGTTTAAAACTAGAATAAAACTGACAAGAGCACTAATATCTTCTGCAATGACATTTGAGAGCATAACTATTTATTCATCACAGGGAATTTCACTAATTTTTCTTAAGTCAAAAGTCAACCTCTAGACATTTGATTTTGACTTTCCCTGGATAGTATGTAAATAGGCTTTAAATTCCATTAAAGTCAACATTTTCGCTTTTTAGGGACGGAATTATTTTTAAAACCTGTGATAATTCCTCAAGTATCTTTCCCCATTTTCTTCCAGTTATATGAGGCCTCCTTATACTTTAAATAATTCATTTTCAATGTATTCAAAATTAGTCAAAACCCTGGGAATTTCACAAATTCCTTCCAGGGGCATTTTCATCATTTTCAGCCTCATATAGGCCTCTGAACCTTATTCTTATTTTTCTAGAATTTTTCTAAGCTATTCAGGTCTTAGTTTGCCATTTCCCATTTTCTGAGATTTTTTTGGGATTTTCGGGCATAATTTCCATTTTTACCCTTACCAGCCCGAAACTTCACAAAATTACAATTTTGCTCCTGGTTTGGCTTAACCTCAAAATTCACCTCATTAAGGCCTCCAACATAACCTTTGGCCTACACTCATCTCCATTTCTTATTCCTGGGCCCCGAGACTTCATCTAAGCCTCCAACTTCCTTTTTTCTTAGTCCTAGAAAACTTTCTCTTTGCGATTTTGTCCCTAGGAATCCCTCTGTCCTTCTAGAGAATCTCTATGACCTCTGCCAAAAAAAGTCTGGTAGCCTATCCATTTCAGGCTAATTTCGGTATTTCTAGGCCTAAAATTCGGGATGTGACACCATTCCCTGGTATTTTGAAATTCTCATCCCTAATATCACTGGATCTTCGAAACACTAGTCTTAGTCGGCCAATTCCACAATCACTTGGGCGTTTATCTCATCTTTTATATTTGGATATAAGTCGTAACAATTTGAGTGGGCCATTCCCAAAGCTTCATGAACTTTCATCGTTGGAAGAATTATATATGTTTGACAATAAGTTGAATAGTATGGTCAATGAAGTACATCTGTCGATCTATCCAACTTGAAAGTTTTGGATGTCTCTAATAATTTCCTTTCTTTCAATTTTAGTTCCAAATGGGTTCTACCTTTTCAATTGCAAACATTTTTTGTGATGTCATGCAATTTCAACATTGCCTTTCCCATGTGGCTCAAGCATCAAAGAGAGCTGGAACGGTTAGACATTTCTAGTGGTTCAATTTTAGATTCAATTCTTGAATGGATATGGCTATTGCCGCATTTGTCATTGTTGAGTATTTCCCATAACCTAATCTATAGAGAATTGCTAATTTCGCTACCAAAATCTAGAAATGTTTGGGATTTTAGCTTCAACAATTTGTTAGGTCCCACACCGCATTTCTCACAAGTAAGAGCCTTGCTTCTCTCAAGTAATATGTTCTCGGGCTCCATATCTTCTTTATGTGCAGCATTACAATCTCAATCAACTTATCTTGACATGTCAAGTAATTTGCTATCAGGAAAACTTCCTCACTGTTGGAGTCAATTTTATTCCTTGGAAGTATTGATATTGGTAAACAATAATTTCTCAGGGACAGTACCATCTTCAATTAGAATATTAGAAAATATTGAAACTATCCATTTAAATAACAATAGCTTCTCTGGAAATATCCCATCTTTAATGAACTCTCCGTATTTGAAGTTCATTGATTATGGCCAGAATAATTTGTATGGATAGTTGCTGACATCGATTGATCATTACTTGGCAAACTTGATTGTTCTGTGTCTCCAAGCAAACAAGTTTCATGGAAATATTCCTGCAAGTATATGCAAGTTATCACTTCTTCAAATTTTAGATCTCGTACAAAATAATATTACTGGGACAATACCTTGTTGCCTCAATAACTTGACAGCTTTGTCAAATTTAACATTTTCAAGGCATACCATTTCTTATGGTATAAGTCCTTTATACCCTTATCAAGAAGCATTTTTCACTGAAAATGCTATATTACATTGAAAAAGGGAATATGTGAAGTATGACAAGAATCTTGGGCTAATGACAGCCATTGATCTCTTGGGTAATCATCTTATGGAAGAAATTCCTGGCAGCATAATATCACTTGTGGCATTGGCATCTTTGAATTTATCAAGAAACAATCTGACAGGATTCATTCCTAAAAACATAGGTCAAATGAAAATGTTGGAATCACTTGATTTGTCAAGTAACTCCCTTTCTGGTGGAATTCTAATAAGCTTCTCAGTTTTGAATTTTTTGAGTTTCTTGAACTTGTCTTTCAACTACTTATTAGGAGAAATTCCACAAGCTACTCAACTTTAGACATTTGATGCTTCCAGTTACATAGGAAATCATGGACTTTGTGGCCAGCCACTCACAAAAGGATGCTTAAGAAATGGTGACACTGATTCAAATCGCAAGACAAGTCCTAGTAATGATGCAAATGAAAAGATAAACTTGTAACTTTTGGATACTACATTAGCATGGTTTTAGGATTCCTTGTTGGATTTTGGGGAGTTTGTGGAACTTTAATCCTTAAAAGTTCATGGAGAGCAGCTTATTTTCAAATCTTCACCAACATATATGATTGGATTTATGTTTGCTTGGTAATTTTCAAGGCCAGAATTAAAAGGAAATGTCTAGACTACCAGATATGTCTAAATCTTCATTAGATTATCATTTGATATACTATATGTACCATGTAACAAATTAAATGATCCAATGGGCTTATTCATTTTTAAATGGATATAAAATAAATAATTTGTGGTGATTTTTTCCCCCAAAATACACAGGTGGTTGGATGAGATATGGTTGAAACCCCAATACTTAGTGAAGACTTAGCCATGGGTTCTTGGAATCATGAGTTTGCAAAAGCTAAAGCTTCTTAGTAGTTTTTTTCCTTGTTAAATCTATTTAAATTTTAGATGATCGCAGTGGATAAATATAATGTGGCTTCAATATTTTTCCTTTTTAGCTTTTGGTTGGTCCTTGTGAACTTACATAGTTGAATATTTGAATGTTATGATATTAGTTGTGAATGTTGTTGAATTATGAATTTGTTTAGCCATTTAATAAAAGTATAGGAAACATAAATATTATGATACAGGGAGCAGTGTTCTCTTCACATGTATGAGACTAAGGAAAGCAATAACGGCATGCTTCATGTATCTTCCATATATAAGTGTTCTTGTTCTTATAACTATTTTATGTCCTCAAGAAATTATTTCTCTTAATTTTCAAATATTTGTCATACTACAGCTTTAGCTTTTTCATATATCTTCAAATTAATTGGTTACTTTTGGAAAAATGTTTTACCCCACAAAAATTCTTATTTGGGGTCTTAGTTTGGTGGACCAAATTTATGGACTTCAACCTGTTTTAAATTTTTTATAAGTATTGTTATGTTTTATGTTGAGTTATTTATATCTACTTTTATTCGTTGATTAATTTTCTCATGGTTCTTTCTGTAAAACTTTTGAAACGGATTAAAAATTAATGATTAAAGAAGTAAAGTTTTTCATTGAATCTAATCCATGAAATTTACTTCATTATGCATGTTATATTAATTTAAATTAGAATATACTTTTCTTGAATTCATGAATATGATCGAGTAATTATTCTTGATCAAGTGAAAAAAGAGAGCCTCCCAACTGCTGAGATGAGAAGGCGAATATAGTTGCTTGAAGGAAGCAGAGACAAGGCCAATAACAAAAGATGTGCAAGTCACCTGCTTGAAAATGAAACATTCTCACAATTTCAAGATTTTCAACATTTGTACGTGAAGGTTGAAAATGACAAGACATTGATATCATCATGCGGATGGATTTGAGTCTTGTAGATTGCTATGAAGAAGACTTTTCAAAAGTTGAAGACACGAAGCAGAACGTACTAGAATTTTTTTGAAGAATGATACAAAATATTTATCACACTTCATTTTTTTATTTCTTTATTTTTAGTCTAAGTTAGCTTTGTAATGGAGACAACTACATGTAAAAATTAAGAGGAAAAACCTTCTGAGGTTGCTTCACCAGTGCAAGTTACTAAGGTGGCAAAATATCTTGTATTTTTAGTGATTTCCCAACATAATTAAAAAAAAGTCCCTTACTTTGTGTTTGGGTACTGGATGCAGGATTTTGTCCGAAGTAAATTAGTTGTGTATATATTAATTTAATTTTTATATCATTATTTCCAATCAAGCAAGAACAATGCAAAAGATCCATATATTTATAAAAGGGTTAATGTGCAATTTTAATAACAAAGTTTACTCCAAGAGACAATAGGCATTATAAAGTTTGCTTAGATACAAAAATATACATGAAGTTGTCAAAATATGACATTTGACATTATACTGTTAGTGTCCATTAGTTTACCACTAATGTGGCCCACAAAGTCAATTTTAAGGCACCATAAAGTTTACTTTTTTTTTTATGGAGCAAACACCATAAAGTTTACTTAGATTCAAAAGCATATATTAACTCCCTAAAACTAAGAAAAATAACAAAATTCATAAGATGCTATAAACATCTTTTAACTTTATTCTTTTAGGTCGTACCAAATGTCACATTTTCTCTCCATCCATTCTCACTTCCACATCCATTCATTTTTTTCTTATCATAGTCAACACACACTCTCTCTCTGTCATGTTGTTTTCTTAACCTCCAAGCTTTTATATGCATTTAACCAAGAGGACGTCTTTCCCTTCTAGGACACAAGGTTCACTGCTTACACCCAAATACTACTTTTAGTCCTTCATATAGGATGCAATAGACTAATTTGAAGAGATTAAAGAAACTAAATAAATTACTTTAAAGTATTATATTTATGGATTTTCTCCAAATCAATTTGCTTGGTTTATGAACTAATATATAATCTAATGAAGTATATACATATTTTAAAGATATCATATGATATATGCTATAATTAAGTAGTTGCTTTATTTCTTTAATTGTTTTTTTCAAATTAGTCCATTACACTAAGGAGAGGAGGAAATGGGAATGCGTGGAAAGAAAACATGATGTTCGGTGGGACCTAAAAGAATAAAGTCTATTGACATTTATAGAAATTGATGGATTTTGTTATTTTTTCTCTTTTTCGAAAGTTCATATATATTTTTATATCTAAATAAACTTTATGGTGCCTAGTACCCCTTAATACACTACAAAAAAATAGGTTATTATTAATAGAATTAGTGACAAAAAATTATTCCGTCACTAATTTTTGATGAATTATCAATGAAAATTTAGCAAAGGATCAACAACGGAATTTCATTCCATCGCTAAGTTTGTCGGTAATTTTTTAGTAGTAGAATTTTTCCGTCAGAAATTTTTATCTCTAATCCGTCGCTAATTTTAATTATAAAATTTTTAGCAACAAAATTTTTTTCATCACTAATTTTTGTAACTAATTTCACCACTAAATTATTTGCCATAAAAAATTTCATCACTATTTTCGTTACTAAGTCTATTCTGTCGTAATTCTATCACTAATCCATTGTTAATTTTAAATTTTATTATTTTGGATTATAATCCTCCAACAATTTATATAATAACATAATTAAGAATGTAATGATTTAAATATATTTTTAATTGTAAAATAAATTGATATATTTGTAGAGTTGGTGTTAATAAAGGTATTATTATCATTCATCTTATCGTTAGATATATACTAAAATGAAAAAACGATTCTTTAGAAAACTTGTTTTCTATTCCATTAAAATCAATTTCTCTTGATTATTAATAATAATTAAACAAATATGATAAGAATATTAATAACTTTTTTTATGCAAATTAATATAAAAAAGAAATAATTCTGTTATATATATAATATATTGAAAGATTTGTAATATATGATAGAAATTCAAAATTAAACAATGAGTTTGTATGAACATCTCAGTTTATGATTATAGATCAAACTAATGTTAAAGTGAATTTTGAATTTGAATCATTAAACAGTAAAATTTGATCATGACATAATTAATAACTCATATATATAAAGGTTTTTTTTAGAAAAGAAATTATGTAGAATATACACATAAGTAAGAGAAGGATGTTTATTATAATATATTCAAATTATTTAATTTTTTATATAGAATAATTTACTAGATTTTATTATAATAATAATTTTTTAAATAATTAGATTTTTTTACTAATTATAAATAGTTTTCATCAAATACATAAAACATAAATAGATAATATAATATAATCTTATATAACATGTATATAATTAAATTATATATCTAATCATTGTTAATCAAAAAATTAAATTTAAGAAAATTATTTACAATTGAAATTTCAAAATTTGTTTCATTAAAGATTAATATTATATTAAAAATAATTATTAAAATAAATAAAACATTAAAGAATAAATATTAACACAAATATTTAAAAATTATTTTGTCATAAAAATAGTTAAAATTAAAATTATCATATAATTTACTTTTAGTTTTTAATAATATATATGTGCATAGATAATTGTTTGGGTAAAGGAATATTATATATAATTTTGCGTAAAATGTTAGTAGGTTCATTGCAGCTCAACTGTTGAAGACGTGCACAAACACACACGAGGTCCCTGGTTCAAGCTTTAGTGAAGTCATTTGGAGGAGATGTGATGGTAACACATGGTAGCAAGGTAGTATGCATGATGGTGACACATGGCAGGTGGAGTTGAGATGGCAAGTGACATGTGGAGGTGAGGTGGCCAGCGATCATCACTGGCAATGAGGTAGAGGCTAATAGAGGCGGGCAAAGGGTGTGTCTCCACTTCTTTTTTCCTCCATTTTCATCCACTTCTCATCTCAGCCATAAGATTGAGATTTTAATGATTCAGATTTCAGATTTATAAAATTATGAATAAAATGTTAAATTTTCAAAAATAAATAAAATCAAATAAAACTACTAAATTTTAGTCAGTCTAATTCAAAAAATAATAATAATAAATATTTTATAAAATTATTTTTAAAAACATGAAATCACGTTAAACTTTCAATCTTAATGGTTGAGATGGGAAGTAGATGGAAATAGAGAGGAAGAGAAGTGGATAGACCTTTTGCCTGATGGAGGCACTATGTGGCATTTTTATTTTCATTTTTTTAAAGAAAATTGGATTACCGATGTAATTATGGACAAAAAAGTCCCGTCGCTAAATTAGTGGTGAAGTAGGGACGAAAAAATTTCATCTCTAATTAGCAACAGAATTGAAATTCTATCACCAATCCAATTAGCAACAGAAGAATTAGCGACAGAATGCTAATTTTTTGCTAATTCCATCTTTTATCACATTTTTTTAATAGTGATATAAACTGCTGTTAGTGGCAGCTTCACCCAAGAGGAGATGAATTGGGTGAGTTATAAAAATTTTAATGAAATGAAACAGTGAAGTAAACAAAACAGAGGAGATTGAGTTAGGAAAATTTCACCACAAAATGAAGATACAAGATTTATACTAGTTTAGTCTCAACCACTTGACCTACGTCCAGTCCTTAGAACACCTTTGAGATTTCCATTACGTTCCCAAGATTTAATAGGCTCTTGACCCCTCAGTACAGTAATCGATTTCCTCAATCACTCTCCCTTACTACCCATAAGGCTACAATCCCCTCAAGAGTCCACACTCTTGAGTTACTCCTAGAAAATGAGTAAAGAAGGTGTATCAAACTCTTCCAAAGTAAATGAGTGTTAAACACTGAAGCTTAGTGGGAAAAAAAAACAGAGTATTGAATGCTATAGAAAATATTTCAACAGATGGTAGCTCGCTATTCAATGCTTCATTCAATGCCCTTCGTGCCTTTTATAGTTGGAGAAGTTTAATTAACTATTAGACTGAAGAGCTTCTAGTCATTGGATGATCAGTTGCATGTGTTTGGCAGTTACAATGGTAGTTCGCCATTAATGCTTCTGACACGGTAGGTTAAAGGCTACTAAATAATCGTTGAGCTTCGTAATCTATGACAACCTTAGAAACAAGTAAGTCCTCTTTCAGAAGGAAATTTGTAAAGGTAACTGAGCAAGTGATGATCATTGATATTCATATAATAGTTAGGAAAGCAATGACTTAATCATTAGATACTTCAAATATAATTTGAACATGTTTGATCAATGTCTTGATCCATAAATGGTTGATCGATTAAGTTATCGATTAAATATAAGGAAAAAGCTTGAATCAGACATATATATTTATCGATTACATTATAGATTAACAGATGATCGAACATGTAATTGATAAATAGTGAGATATGAATTGTAAGGAATTGAAAGACACGCAGCGGAAATTAACTTTAAAATTTTTCAATCCCTTGCCTGGATCTACCGATTGTGTTTAAGTCAAGTAGTAAGAGGTATTACCTGCGGTATTCGAATTGTTGGTGGCTCGGGGATTTCGACGTTCGGGATGACTATGCTCTCCTTTCGATCGTGAGAAGTCGACGACTTAGATCAGCTTCCTCTACCGGTATCCACACGAACAGCGTTCCAATCCTGAACGACGTGCTAGCGCCTCTTATCCTTCAAGGGTTTGAAAAACCATCCTCACCGTCTCTGTTTTGGCCGTTTCTTATTTGCAAACCCTTTGAACTCTAACACGCCCAAAACCCTAGCTCCTAATATCAAATATATATAGGACGCTAAGGATATTGGATTTCGGAATTAATCCTAAATTAATACCGAAATTAATACAATATCACATATTGCGTAATCTGATAAGAAATTAATTAAATAAATACAATTTTTTATATTAAATCCGTCCTACAGATTTAATTCACCTATTCATTTAATTCAAAATAAAGATATGACAGAATTATGTTTGATTTATTCTAATAAATCAAATTTGAGATATTATACCTTATCAATTTAAAAATGATATAGATTTAATTTATCCTTATAAATCAAATCTTATAAATATCTCTTATATCATATAATATATATATACGTGAATTTATATATATATATATACATGTCCACCCTAGATTATTCATTGAATCTGGACATATCTTAGATTCAATGAATCTGGACATCATAACTCGTGTTGGGCTATTTTGTGTGCGACCCTGTAGGCCCATATGAAGTTGGCAGTGGGCCATTTACTATAATGACTCACAAGTCGTAAGCGGTCTCTAGCAAGACATCACGACTACCCAAATCATATGAGGATCGATGAACGATGTAACCTTTCATACAACCATATCACGTTCCTTTTGTCACACGACATTTTGGTCATGGATGAGGTATGGAGAACGTCATCCTCCTATTCCTGACCGTTACTTTCTCGATCCCTGAGTAGTCTGAGTATAGAAATGGAACTACCTTTCCATTACAGTATGGCCATACATTTCTCAGATTCACTCATCGAAGGGCCCAGTAATATCTCTCTATGAATGTGAGGGACAAATTCCATCTTGACCATTCACATTCCTCTATATGAAAAAACACTAAGCCTGAACATAATCTTTATGATCACTCGGTCAAAAGTGACTTTTGACTAGGTCAAAGCTGAGCGTTTCTCATGTAGGAATCTATGATGATCTTAGGTCAAAGGGCATAGTGACATGGTTTGTATATGAGAGAAGCTTATGACTTAACCCATGCAGCTCTCTCATAGTGGGTCAGTCCAACACCTTGTACTCTTACATGTGCCTATGACTTTGATTTATATCTCTATACATCGTCAAAGTCATACTGGTCTTATTTCATCTCTGCTCTCACATAGATGACCGACTAGGGACATTTAGGATAAAATCATGAATTATCCAAAGATAGTCATCACAGTAAACATGCAAATAATATGATAACATAATTAAGAAATTCATAAATCAACAATGTTCATTACATAATAATTGGTCCTTAGGGCATAATTTCCAACATGAATACAGTGTCTTCTGAAAAGATAATGCAAGAATAAAACTTTAAAGTCATCTATGCCTTTGAATCCTTTTAATAGAGTGTTAAGTAAAAACAGGAAGGCTAAGAAAAGCTTGAAGATAAAGATGTAAAAGATTTTGAAGATCATCATGAATAGTTGTTATGAAATGAACTAGTTCAATGATCGAACAGGTGATCAAAAATTATTGGATTGATCATATTATCAATAAAGCTAAGTATGAGAGAAATAGATTTTCAAAGAGCGTTGATCGAATACTTTATCGATAAATTGTTGATAGGAGAATTGATTAATAAAAGGTTTGAGAAAGATTTTCACAGTGAAGTCACAGAATATATGATGATCGAGTAAATGATCGATTAAAGATTAATCGATTAAGTGATCAATAAATTATCGTTGAAATCTTAGTTCAAAAAGGCCAAGAAAAATCTTGATCGATCATGTTATGTGAAAACAGAAGTTTCAGATGTTTGGATGATTGATCATTTTATCAATAAAGCGATGATTGATCAAGTGACCTGAAAATGGCTTAAAACAAGTAAGTATAATGAAACTGATGATGATCAATCATTTGATTGATAAGGGACTAATCAATTAAAGATCCTGACAGGCAATATAAACAGAAGCTATTATTGAGAAACCAGAAAGTCATCAAGCAATGTTAGAATAGGTTATCGATTAATGATTGATCGATGAAGTGATCGATAAAGGTTGAATTAAACAGAATATAAAGTAAGTACGAAGACTTTACCATTTATCTATATTCTCATTGATAACTCGTTGATTGATTATGTGATCAATAAAAGCTTACCAAAATTTTTCTAACCGATGGTCGAACAATAAATTATCGATCAATTGATCTGTCACATCCCGAAGATTTTCACTTGTCTATAGGGATTTAAAAACTGTGAAACCCCCATAAGATATTTTTGTAACAATTGGTCTAGGAAGGGCAAAACAGGAAAATTTGAGAAAAATTCTAAAAAAATTTCCAAAAAATAGTAAAATTATTAATTGGAAGCTTTGAAAACTAGTTGAGGCCCAAAAGGTTGAATTATAGTGAAAATAAATTGTTATGGAATTTCCCGTAAACGGAGGTTTTTCGGGAAAATATTAGAAAATTAGAGAAAAATAATTATTTTAACTAGTCAGAGGCCTCAAAAAATTTGGTAGAATAATGAATAAATCATTTAAATATTTATTTAAATTTATAAAATTGGTTTTAGGCCTTGGAAGCTCAGGAATAAATTTTAGGGAATTTATTTTCCCGTAGTGACACTGATAAAGGTTTAATTGGAGAAAATTTGAAATAAATACCTAGAGGTGGCAAAAAATTCTGAAAATTTAAAGATCATATTCTTATATTAAAATTTGAATTATAATGGAGAGAAATGAATTTTTAGAGGTCTGAAAAAGTTATGGAATGTTACTAATGAATAGTAACCGATAAAGTTTCCAATTGGTTTGAGATAGTGATCTGGTTTGTGTGCTATCTTTTTGGATCAGCCCAAGCCTTTTGTGAGGCCCACATTGAGCCTAATAAGGGCCCCATTTCATGTAGCTTCCAGGTCCCTCTAGTTTTACTAAATAAAATGCAAAAAATAAAGGATAATTGTTGGAAATTCTAGAGTTTGGACACTTGTTCAAATCTGAAGTTAAGTGACACTTGATGGCTGCCAAGTCACCCCATTTTTCTGCCATTTGGTTGTCCAAAAACCACAGGGGGAGACTCTGTCATTGTAGCTCCAGCCCTATTTGTTCAAAAATTTCAAGTGTTTTAGGCAAGGTATTAAGGTATGTCTAAGCATCATTATCCCTAAGTTTTACATTAGTTGGATTAGGATTTTGACTTGGAAAATCATGGGAAAATGCTGTCAAATTCGGTCCAGCGATGTAATGCTTGGGGAAGGATAGAAACCTTAATAATCAAGTGGAATGAGCAAGATTAAATGGTGTATGGATTGATTTTTGGAAGAAAACCAAAGTTGAGGCTTTAGGGTTCCTACTCGGCCAGTACTATTCATGTAGGAGCTAATTGTTTTAGCTTAATTTGACGGTTCCAATGGCTTTAAAACATGTTTTGTGTAGGGATATATGGTTGGGAAGTGTTTAAAATCATTGGAATCAAAAATAAAATTTTTGGAAGTTATAACCCCCTATTAAGCCAAACCAAGTTCATGGGGAAGGAGTGTGAATTTCAAAAATCTGAATGCATATTTGGATTCCTCATGAAAAATTGTCTAGGAATGGGTCATGAGGTTGTTGATTCTAAAGGAGGAATCATTTTGTTAAAAAAAATCAAAGAAAAAGGGGGAAATTATTGAGTTAAAGTTTAAGAATTGTAATTAAGTTGTTTAGTGATTAATGTGGCCTATGTTTATACTTGGTTTAATAGGCATTGTGAGGAGGAACCAAGGAGAAGCTTTATCCCTTGAAGTAACCTAGTGGACAAGTATTAAAAAGGAAGTTTTGAATTATAACTTGTTTGTTGATCTTGCTTATTTAATGTGGTTTCTTGATTGCTTGGGTTGGAGGAACTTGTGTTGTGCTTTTAGTTGATTGAATGACATTGGTTTATGCTTTAGCCAAATGCATTGTGGTATGCCAATGTGGGAAATGTTAATGTTCCTCTCCTTGCATGTTATTGGATATGATTTCCTATGTTTGGGAATATTATTGAATGGTATAACATGTCACATGTGAACTTACTTGATCTACATGACAATTATAATTCATAAGCTACGAATGGTATAAGCTACGAAGATTGCTTTGAAATCTCACTCCCCCTATGTTAAATTATGTCTCAAATAGGGAATGATTTATTCGATGGTAAGGGCAAGGAAATGGTTTTGGGATGAAGGAGCAATAGGAAATTCATAACATTTTGAAAAGTTTTGTAATGTTTTAATGAGTTTGATGTTAATTTGTAATGGATTATGAATGATAATATGATGTAAATTATGTTTGTATGACATACTCTAATATTGGATTATTGAAGGGTACAATGACACAAGGTCAAGGACAAGGAAAAAGAAAAGGGGAATAAAAATTAAAGAAAGTGGAATTAGGGGATAAAAATACCCTAAAAGTGACTGATTTTGTGACACATAAAATAATGAGCAATTGTTGAAATTTGGGCATGAAATTTTACAAGCTTATAGATCTCATTTTTATCTTTAAATCAAGTGGTAAACCATCAAATTTGGAGTTTTTTTGCTAAGAGTTATGCCCTCCCAAAGTTGGGCAAAAATACTAAAAATTCAAAAAATGACCATATGAACAGTGCACATTGTCGAATTTTCTGGTGTTATTCTAGATGGAATTGAACCTGATGAGTATTTTTCATCTATATAAATCTTAGTAAGATTTGTGGGAAAATTAGAACCACCTTGTTTCAATTTTTCTAGAATTAATTATGAATTTTCAAAGTTAGTCCAAATTTGGATGAATAGTGTACGGACAGAATTAAAGGTGAAAGTTTGAAACTAAAATTTTTCATTCGGAAACGCTAGGAAACACATTCTAATGGTTCCAATTGATATATAATGGGATATTAAGAGAGGTGTGACATGATCGATAATTTTCTGTAAGCTTGTTCAGTAAAGAGTGTTAACGATGATCGATCAACTCATAAGATTTGAATTATCTATCAAATTATCGATCAACCTTAGTGCTAAGTTACTAACATACAGAGACATTTTATCTGATACATGATCGATTAACCTTTGATCGATCAGGTGATCGATCAGCTTACTAAACCAGAAATTACTTAATTTGTTATCATCAAAACCTTAAATCTTAAATCTAGCATTCTCTCCCTTTTTGATGATGACAAGACACAGGTGTAATATTAATCATATTCCATCAAATAAAAATTTAAACTAGATTCAGGGCTTAGGAAAAACTCACAGCAGATAACAACATTCATTCAACAAAGATCAAACTGTCAGAATTTAGCAGAAATGTACGACTGATAACAACATTCATTCAATAAACACTTGTTAGAACTGTCAAAATACAACCAATAATCCTAGAATTTAAATTACATAAACATAACGGAAAGCATAAATAAAAAAAGCACAAATAAAAAATAGAAAGACTAAGCAGAATTCTTCTCCTCTTTTTTGTCAGCGTAAGAGGATGGGGAAGGAGAAGAGATAGTAGGCAAAGTAATAGGAATAGGGAGAGAAGGAAGTTGAGAAATGGGAGAAAGAGCTTGAGAAATGGGTGGAAGAGTAAGAGAAGGAGTAGGTTGAGGAACTGAAATAATGGCTAAGGTGGTAGAAGGAGGAGTAAGAGAAGAAGTGGAAGGAACAGAAGGAGAAACAGATGTGGGAAAGGTAGGGATAGGTAAAGAAGGTGGTTCTGGATCAGGGTGAGGAGGAGAGGATGGATCGGAAAGAAGGTCCCCGAAGTTGAAGGTAGTGGTAGGTGCAAAGAAGTTGGTGCAGAGAGAGGCAACCATTCCTTTAAGTTCTCTGATCTCCTTTTCCATAGAATCAAATCTTTGTGAGACCTCCCTTCCATGACTACCATGGCTTGATGATGTAGATCCAACACAGCGTAAAGGCCCTGAAAATTTTTTATCTGATATCTGCCCATAGTCCTTGGCTGTAGCATCTACTCTCCTCTCATCTTGGAGTTTTGTCTGGAACATTTCCTTGATTGATCTTTCCATAAAAGATGGTCCAGAGGTGTGAGAGGGAGCTATAGTGGATTCTACCTCATCCTGGGGTCTGGAGGTGCTAGCAATTGGTTGTTTTCCTTTTTCTTTGTGTGCTAGCTTCTATGAAGATCCAAAGGGCATAGAGATCTTCATCTTGTTCAGTTGATTGATAGTAGGAACCTTCACTTTAACTTATTCAGGCTCAAGAGACGCAATATTATGCACTTGAAGCAAATAGGTAGCCAACTAAGGATATGGGATAGGAGTAGACTTGGACGTTGAGAACAAAGTCCTTCATCTCACTGTAAATCAGGGCTCCTATGTTGATCTTTTCTCCATTGATTATTTTGGCCAACAGAAGATAATCATCTTGGTTGAGGTGGGAGAAACTACCAGATTTGTTGACCATGATCATTGAATAAATATAGTAGATTATTCTATAATAATCGCACATCTGCTTAGGAGGAAAGCTCAGTTCACCAGGATAGTTATCACTTTGCATGAGGATCTTATAGGCCTTAATGTCATTCATATCACCTCCCCTCACATGGTCTTGAGTCCCCAGTAATTCATTCAACTTGGTAGGAGTGAGAATAGAGGATCTTCCTCTATGTTTGGTTCTAAGATACTCATTTATCAAATTGTCTTGGTCATCAAACTCTTCAATCAGTTCCATGTTGCAGTAGAACTTTTTAACTACTTCAGGACAATATTCTCCTTCAATACTTAACCAGTTCAAATAATATTCTGGGGGTCGCTTAAATCCAGCCTAATCTTTTTATTAGCTTTCAGGCTATCTAAGTTAACAGAGACCACTGGACAGAGTTTCCTAGTGGCAAAATCATATTTAAACTTGGCCTAGTTTACATCCTTAACTAGATTTCCCACTAAGAAATTAGATTCAGAGGGAATACCTTGAGTGGGTTGAGACACCCCTTCATTGGTTCTTTGTTTCTTGTGTCTCGGTTGCCTTGGTACTAGAATGTTCAAGGCTACATCCATAGATTTTTGAACTGAGACCTCCTCATTATACTCTGTCTTTGATTCTTCAGTCATTATTTGCAGTTTTGACTTGGACTGTAGAGACCTCCTTTGTGGTTGCTTAGTACTCCCTGCTCGACTCCCTTTAATTTTGAGCACGCCTTTCTTTTTCGAGGAATTATCCCTTGCTTTAGGTCTGTATCGATTCTTTATTATCGTCTGACCCATTTCCTTGGATTGCACTGGCCTCTGGGTGCTTTCTTCTCGGTCACTTCTAGCTTGCTTAACTCTCACCATTTCTTATTGCCCAGAAGAATTTTGAGAAAAATGTTTGGTGGTTTGTGAGTTTGAAAGGTTTAGCAGAGATCAAAAGGGCTTAGGGAGTGATTTTAAGTGAAGTGGAGTGAGAAATTTAGTGGAACAGTGGATTTTTTACTGTTCCATGAAAACAGGGGGTAACATTGATCGAGTTAGGGTTCCGAAACTGACGGGGTTTTTCAAATTCTGAATGTTATAAATACAAAATTGATCGATCAAGTTATCAATCAATACATGATCGATCATGTATTCGATAGATAAAAAGAACAATCAAGAACACTAAAGGCAATTATTGATCAAGTTATCAAACAATGAATAATTGATCACATTATCGATAAATGTTAAGTAAAAGCTCATACCTGGTCTGGCTTATCGATCATTTGATTGATTAATAATTTATTGATCAGCTTATCAATAATTCTTACCCATATGACTAATTTGACTGAGGGTTCCGTGTTGCTATTGATCGATGAGTTGATCGATAATTGATCAATCAGCTTATTGATAATTCTCCTCCCATCATCTCTGGTTAGCTCCTTACACCTTGTTTATCGATCAACGGATCCATAATTTGTGTTTATCGATCAAGTGATTGATAATTCATGCCAACTTCAATACATAATTATTGATGTCTTCATCAATCACACCATACTTTGTTCACCTCTGTTTTTTAGCGTCCAAATAGAGCTTCCTACAAAACAACTTTATATCTACTCTGATACTTAAGTTAGTCTTCCAATCATCAAAACTTTAAATCTCTTCTGAAGTAATTGAATTTCTGTTGATCGAGAGGCTTTGTGAATATGTCTGATATTTGATATTCAGTGGGAATGAATTCTACCTTCACATCTTTCTTTTGAACATGGTCCCAAATGAAGTGATGATGAACATCAATGTGCTTGGTTCAGGATGATGAACTGGATTCTTGGATAAACTTATTGTGCTCATGTTGTCACACAGAATTGGGATTTCCTTCAAGTTGATTCCCAAGTCCTGTAGCTTTTGTTTTAACCATAGAATTTGAGCACAACAGCTGGTAGTGGCTACATACTTTGATTCTGTAAAGGATATTGCCATAGTATTTTGTTTCTTACTTGATCACAAGACAAGGCATCCTCCTAGAAATTGACATTGTCCATTGGTACTTTTCTTATCCATTTTATAGCCTCCATGATCAGTATCTGAGTATCCCATTAGATATTTTGCTCCTTTCTTTAGATACCACATTCCCAAATTTGGTGTTCTGACAAGATATCTGAGGATTCTCTTGATGGCTTCTTCATGTGATTTCTTGGGAGCTGATTAGTATCTTGCACACATTCCTACACTATATTGAATGCCTAGTCTACTTGCTATGAGGTAGAGTAGTGATCCAATCATTCCTCTATACTTGGTCAGATTCACGTCCTTACCCTTCTCGTCTACGTCTAGTGAGATGGTTGAGCTCATAGGAGTCTTTACATTTTTTGTATTCTCTAAGCCATATTTCTTTAGTAACTCCTTGAGATACTTCATCTGGTATATGAATATTCCGTTTCTCTTCTGCTTGATTTGGAATCCCAAGAAGAAGTTCAATTCTGCCATCATTGACATCTCGAATTCACCCTACATTAACTTAGCAAACTCTTGGCAAAGATCCTCATTAGTAGCTTCGAATATAATATCATCTACATAAATTTGAACAATTAACAGTTCCTTTCTACTTCTTTTGATAAAAAGTGTAGCGTCCACTTTACCTCTTTCAAAACCTTTTTCTATTAAGAAATTGCTAAGTCATTCATACCAAACTCTAGTTGCTTGTTTTAGACCATATAACGCCTTTTCAGTTTGTAAACATGATCAGGAAAATTAGGATCTTCAAAGCCAAGAGGTTGTTCGATGAAAACTTCTTCCAAAATATAACCGTTTAAAAATGCATTTTTAACATCCATTTGATATAATTTAAAATCTTTTATGCAAGTAAAGGCTAAGAGTACTCGTATGGCTTCCAATCTAGCTACTAGAGCATATGTTTCCTCATAATCAATACCTTCTTCCTGATTATAGCCCTTAGCTACCAATCTGGCTTTGTTCCTGATGATTTGCATAGATTCATCAACCTTATTTTTGAATACCCATTTGGTGCCTATAACTGGATGGTCATTAGGTCTGGGTACCAATTCCCAAACTTGATTCCTCTCAGATTGGTTTAGCTCTTCCTGTATTACTACTATCTAGAATTCATCAGACAGAGCCTTGTCAATATTGGTTAGTTTAATGTGTGAAATAAATAAAGAAAAACACACTTCATTGAACACTTGTCTCCAAGTTTTGACTCCTTCATTAACTTCACCAATAACTTGTTCCAGAGGATGGTTTCTATTATGCCTCCAAGCTTTAGGCTATTCTAGATTTTCTTGAGAGAGAGGTTTATTTAAATCATCCTTGTTTTCTAAAATCTCTTCTGAAGGTACTTTGTTTGAAGTTTTGTTCAAATTCAGTTTTTTAAAACTTTGAACGATCTCAGCGTCATCATCTAGAGGTTTTGAAATCGACTCAATTTTAGTAAACACAACATTATGGACTCTTCAATAATAAAAGTACATTTGTTAAAAACTTTATAGGCTTTACTACGATTAGAGCAACCGAGAAATAAACCTTCATCAGCTTTAGGATCGAATTTACCGAGATTTTCTTTGTTGTTGTTGTGAATATAGCACTTGCTTCTGAATATCTTTTGATGAGCCAGGTTAGGCTTCCTTCTTTTGTACAGCTCATATGGAGTTTTCCCGAGCAATGTTCTAATGTAAGCTCTATTGGAGATATAATAAGCCGTGCTCATTGCTTCAGCCCATAACACTTAAGAAATCCCTTTTTCATTTAGTATTGCTCTAACCATTTCCATGAGTACTCTGTTCTTCTTTCCATAATTCCATTCTGTTGGAGAGTTCTCGGTGCTGAGAAATTATGGTAAATCCCATGCTCATCACAGTAATCTGCAAATTCGTTGTTCTTGAATTCTGCTCTATAGTCAGTCCTGATTGACACAATAGAAATATCTTTCTCATTTTGGACCTTTTTGGCAAAAATGATAAATACGCTAAATGTCTCATCTTTAGAGAAAAGAAATAGAGTCCAGGTGAATCTCGAATAGTTGTCTACTATCACGAGGGTATATACGTTTCCACCAAAACTTTTGACTCTTGATGGACAAGCAAATCCATGTGAAGCATTTGGAGTGGTCTTTCAGTTGAGACTGTCTTCTTTGATTTAAACGAGGACTTTGTTTGTTTACCATTCTGACAAGCATCGCAAATAATATTATGTTCAAATTGAATTTTAGGCAAACCAATAACTAAGTACCTTTTTATTAATTTTGAAAATTAACATGAGCAAGACGTTTATGCCAAAGCCAACTTTCCTCATTTTTGCTAACAATAAGACGTTTAATGTCTCGTAAGTCCCTTTCTTCTTGTGATGACAATAAGAGGTTGTATGACTTTTACAGTTGCAATAAGAACATAATGCAAAAGGATTACAGGAATGAACAGCATTTCTAAAGAATGTCAGATACGACCGACCACCACTTTTCTTCTTTCCTTTCCTCTTATCTTGAGTAGGATCATATCCTATTCCTGATTTATCCAACGAGCACTGTTGGGCTCCCAGAATCACTATGAGCATTTCATTGCCCCTAGTGAATTTTTTCAAGGTTTTAGTGAGCTCCTCAGCTTTCTTTCTGTTTTGCTCACATTCTGTGTAAACTAGAGGTGTGGTGACTATCTGCTTTGCTTACTGTTCCTCCAGGAATTTTATCTCCTTTTTAGAGCTTACCAACTACTTTGCAATTCTTACTAGTTCTGAATACAGTGCATTATATTCAGATTATAATTCATCATAAGAGGTTTCAGAAGTGATTATCTCATCTATCTCTAAATCTTCATCTTCTTGTGCCACAAGACAGATGTTGGCTCTTTTTTCATCATCATTGTCTTCTTCTTCTGAAGAGCTGTCTCCCTAGATTGAAGTTACAAATGCCTTCTTCTTTCTGAACTTTTCTTTCTTTTTGTCTTTATCCTTCATCTTAGATAGTTGAGGACACTCTGCTTTGATGTGTCCCGGCTTTTTACACTCAAAGCAAATGATTAGGTCTTTGGGCTTGTTTTAAGACATTGAGGCTTTGTGTTTTGATTAGAACCTCCTTTCGGCTTTGTTTGTATAGAAATTCTTTAATCTTCTAACTATGACACCCATTTCATCATCCTCCAAGACCTCTTCATCATCATCTT
This sequence comes from Neltuma alba, assembly GCF_004799145.2. Taxonomy (NCBI): domain Eukaryota; kingdom Viridiplantae; phylum Streptophyta; class Magnoliopsida; order Fabales; family Fabaceae; genus Neltuma; species Neltuma alba. The sequence continues at coordinate 64,193 of NW_021636921.1, read as the reverse complement.
TACTTTCTTGAGTTTTGAGAGCGATGCCCTTATGATTTTTCTTATTCATCTCTTTCTTGTACTTCTGTTTGCTCTCATATTCTGTTAAGCTTCTAAATAGTGCTGTAACAGAGCCGATTGATTCTCCCTTTATCTCCTTAATAGCTGTTATTTTTAGCTCCCATTCCTTCATGAGACCGCTTAGTATTTTCCTCACTTAATCTTCTTGACTGTACCTTTTTATCGAGTATAGTGAGGTGATTAATGAGGTGTGAGAATCTAACTTCCATGTCTCAAATGCTCTCTACATCTTTCATTCTGAATAATTTAAACTCTACGGTGAGAGTGTTGATTCTGCTCTGTTTCATACCGGTTCTCCTGTCATGCACAATCTCCAGTGCCTCCTACATTTCTTTTGCTGCTTCCAAACTGGAAACTCAGAAATATTCTTTTTGACTCAGGGCACAGGTCAGGAGGTTGATAGCTTTATCGTTCAGCAGCACCAACCACTTCTCTTCTTTATTGAATTCCCTGGGACTCTTAGGAACTTATTGACCATCTACAGTTTTTATTGGAATATAGTTGACATGCTCAATCACGTCCCATAATCCATATTCTGTAGCTTTGATGAAGATCTTCATCCTTATGTCCTAGAAACTATAGTTCTCTCCATTGAAGCCTGGTGGCTTTGATGTTGAGCACCCTTCAGGTAGCACACTATCTCTAAAACCGGCCATAAGATCTCTCTTTGGATGGTTAAGTCTTTAACTGAAGAAACCAGGCTCTAATACTAAATGTTAGTGGCAGCTTCACCCAAGAGCGGGGTGAATTTGGTGAGTTATAAAAATTTTAACAAAATAAAATAGTGAAGTAAACAAAACAGAGGAGATTGAGTTAGGAAGATTTCACCGCAGAATGAAGACACAAGATTTATACTGGTTCAGTCTCAACCACTTGACATACGTCCAATCCTCAAAACACCTCTGAGAATTCTACTATGTTCCCAAGATTCAACGGGCTCTTGGTGCCTCAGTACAGTAATCGATTTATGCAATCACACCCCCTAACTGCCTGTAAGGCTACAATCCCCTTAAGAGTCCATACTCTTAAGTTACTCTTAGAAAATGAGTAAAGAAGGTGTATTAAACTCTCTGACAGAGTAAATGAGTGTTAAACACTAAAGCTCAGTGAAAAAAAAATAGAGTATTAAATGCTATAGTAAATATTTCAATAGATGGTAGCTCACGTATTCAATGCTTTATTCAATACCCTTCGCACCTTTTATAATTAGAGAAGTTTAATTAACCGTTAGACTGAAGAGCTTCTAATCATTGGATGATCGATTGCATGTGTTCGGTAGTTATAACTGTAGTTCGCCATTAATGCTTCTAACATGGTAGGTTAAAAGTAACAACCTTAGAAACAAGTAAGTCCTCTTTCAGAAGGAAATTTGTAAAGATAACTGAGCAAGTGATGATCATTGATATTCATATAATAGTTAGGAAAGCAATGATTTAATCATTAGATACTTCAAATATAATCTAAACATACTTGATTGGTGTCTTGATCGATAAATGGTTAATGGATCAGGTTATCAATTAAATATAAGGAAAAAGCTTGAATCAGACATGTATATTTATCGATTAAATTATAGATCAACAGATAATTGAACATGTGATCGATAAATGGTGAGATATCAATATAGTGTCTTCTGAAAAGATTATGCAAGAATAAAACTTTAAAGTCATCTATGCCTTTGAATCTTTTTAATAGAGTGTTAAGTAAAAACGGAAGGCTGAGAAAAGCTTGAAGATAAAGATGTAAAAGATTTTGAAGATCATCGTGAATAGTTGTTATGAAGTGAACTGGTTCAATGATCGAACAGGTAATCAAAAACTGTCTGATCGATCATATTATCGATAAAGCTAAGTATAAGAGAAATAGATTTTCAAAGAGTGTTGATCGAATAATTTATCGATAAATGGTTGATAGGAGAGATGATCAATAAAAGGTTTAAGAAGGATTTTCACAATGAAGTCACAGAATATATGATGATCGAGTAAATAATCAATTAAAGATTAATAAATTAAGTGATCAATAAATTATCGTTGAAATCTTATTTCAAAAAGGCCAGGAAAAACATTGATCGATCACGTTATGTGAAAACAAAAGTTTCAAAAGTTTGGATGATTGATCATTTTATCGATAAAGTGATGATCAATCACGTGACCTGAAAAATGGCTTAAAACAAGTAAGTGCAATGAAGGTGGTAATGATCGATCATTTGATCAATAAGGGACTGATTGATCAATTGATCGATTAAAGATCTTGACAGGCAATATAAATAGAACCTATTATCGATAAACCAGAAAGTTATCAAGCAATGTTAGAAAAGGTTATCGATTAATGACTGATCAATGAAGTGATCAATAAAAGGTGAATTAAACAAAATATAAAGTAAGTATGAAGACTTTACCATTTATCTGTGTTCTCATCGATAACTCATTGATCAATCAGGTGATCAATAAAAGCTTACCAGAATTGTATGAACTTTTCTAACAAATGATTGAACAATAGATTATCGATCAATTGATCGATAATTTTCTGCAAGCTTGTTCAGTATAGAGTGTTAATGATGATCGATCAATTGATCAATCGACTCACAAGATTTGAATTATCTATCAAATTATCGATCAATCTTAGTGCTAAATTACTAACATATAGAGACATTTTATCTGATGCATGATCGATTAACCTTTGATCAATCAGGTGATCGATCAACTTACTAAACCAAAAATTACTTAATTTGTTATCATCAAAACTTTAAATCTAACAACTTCATTATTAAAAATGTACCTTAAAACTGGTTTTATGGTTCCCACTAACGGTAAACTAACAGACATTAATGGTTTGGTACCAAATGCATACCCTTTTGATAACTTCATGTATAGTTTTGCACCCAAGTAAACTTTATAATATCCAGTGCCTCTTGAGATAAACTTTGTTGTTAAAATTATATTTTAACCCTTTCAAAAAAACATAATTAAGATCACTTTCTTTTCTTGATATGTCTTTTCTCATCATCATCATCATGATTATTATCATTATTATTTTGTAAACAAAAGAGGGCCAGGCCTAATTACAACCAGAAAATTAGAAGCACTGGGGACTAGCTCCTACTAAATCTTTCTCTATCAACTCCTTTATATCAAAAGGGCACAACTCATATAAGACAGTCTCGGCGATTCCTTTCTTTGTCAATGAGTCGGCCACACCATTACAAGTTCTAAGAATATAGGTGAGCTTCACCCCATATAAAATGGAGGAGGTCCTTAATCTTATTGAGAACCAAACTACTATTTAAAAGTCTGGTCTTAGTCATCAGATTGTCCATTAATTGCTTGGCGTCTGATTCAACAACAATCTCCTTAAAACCAAAATCCCAAGTCATCTGCAAGCCTTTAAATAAGGCCTATTACAAGCGCTACATCATCCAAGTTGAGTTGAAAAGCCAACTATTCATGTTCCTATAGAGTCTCTAAATACTCCACCATACCTTGCTTGTGATGTAGATGTCATTGTTGCACCGTCTACATTAAGTTTGATCTAGCCAACAAGAGGTACAATCCAGTTCACAGCATCCTTTTCCTAACTATCCTTTTTATTTGCATTCAGATAGTTAAAGCAATAATCCTTCCATTTTTGTTTAAGGAAACTAATAGGACTGATAGGTCGGACAAAACCAAGCTCAAACTCTACTTTATTCCACTATAGCCATAAGTTCCTCACAACAAATCCCCATATAAGATCCCAATTAATCAAATCTGGGTTTCCTTCCAACTTCCTCAAATTAACCGTGAACCAATCTCTCAAGGAATAGGTAAAGAAAGAGGTGATATACCTAGCATCAATAAGATGTAACCAGATCTGCTTGGCATAATTGTAATCCCTCAGTATATGCAGTGTATCCTTATCCTCTGAATTACAGTAGGTGCATTTAGGTGATTCAGAGTTCCAGTAACTTCTCTAAACTTTGGTTGGCAGTTTGTTGTTGAAAGCTCTTAAAGGAAAACTTTCACTCTTTTAACTCCTTTCCATCTCCATATAAGCTTATAAGTTGAATGATACATATCTCTTGGATTTTCTTTGTAGACGTAGTAGGCACTTTTTAGACTAAACTCCCTAGTACTCAAAGCTTTCCATGAAATGAAATCACTTCCAACCCCCTCAAAGGGTGGAAAGATATAATTAAACATTAAATGATATCCGCATCAACAATAGAATTTAATCTTTACAAATCCCAATAGTTACACATAGTCCAATCTGTAACCACACTATTTTCCTCCTCTATAGAAAGAGGTCTTTTGCATATCTCCTTTATAGTCTTGTCGGGTAGTAGCCAATAATCAGTAAAGAACTTGACTAATTTCCCATCTCTCACATGCCATCGTAGGCCCTTTTCAATTAAATCCCTACTTGAACAAATGAATCGCCATATCTTAGAGTCCCCTTTGTTGACTGACAAGAGGTTATCATCATCCAGCTTCAAATATCGATGAGATAATACTTCAGTCCATAGCCCAATCTCTCTAATAATTAAATGCCAAGCCAATTTAGCACTACAAGCCATATTAAGTACTCGTAAATTTTTGAAACCCAACCCACCATGTGACTTTGGAAGAGTTAGTTGCTCCCATCCTATAAGATGTAAACCTTTTTGATCTTGTCTATGACCCTATATGAAATTTCTCTATAAGCGCTCAATTTCAATGTAGATTTTTGTAGGAATTCTAGCCACTTGCATAGGATACAAAGGTAGAGTACCAAAACATACTGAAAGACTCAGTGGATTTTCTCCTTCTAGTGAGAGGGAAGCCAAGATATTTACTGACCTTATTGATTACATTATGTAATCCCTTTAATCTTGGTTTTGGTTATTGCATTAACTCTAGGAGAGAAGTAAATAGAAGATTTTCTTTTACTAACTAATTCACCCAAAGCTTTATAGAAGCTCTGCAAGTAATACATGATACATTTGGCTTGGTCTTTAGTAGTAGCACTAAAAAGCAAAATATCATCCGTAACATTAAGTGGGAAACAAAGGGCCCCCTTCTAGTTCCTCTAATAGGATGCCATCTGTTACTGTCAACGGCATTATAGATGATGTGAGATAAATGGTCCATGCACAGCATAAAAAGAATAGGGGAGATAGGATCCCCTTGTCTAAGCCCCATCTGAGGTCTAAATTCTTTAGTCATTTCACCATTCTAAAGAACATTGTAAGTAACCGAAATTACACAGGCCATGATCAAATTAATGAAATTTTGCTCAAATCCAACATCATTAAGGACTTGCTTAAGAAAAGTCCAACTAACCCTATCATAAGCCTTTTCGAGATCAATTTTCATAGCAAGAAGCCCTTTTCTGCCTTTGGCCTATTTATGATGTGAAGAATTTCCTGCCCAATGATGATATTATCTTGAATATGTCTCCTTTTTATAAAGCTTGCTTGAAAAGGAGAGATAATGTTACTCATCACATATTTTAATCTCTTGGTTTATAACCTTGGTGATGCATATATAGTGGTCTGTGCATAGAGAAATTGGTCTAAAATGCATAACAAACTTAGGATTCTCCTTTTTGGAATTAACGAGATCAGCATCCTATCTGCTTGAGATAAATTGATCTTCCCTTGGAAAACATATTTAACAAAATTACAGACAGCATTTCCCAGAATCGACCAATTTTTTTTAAATAAAAGATCGGAGAAAAACCATCTACACCAAGAGCTTCAAGTATGCCATTTTCTAATGTAGGGAAATTGACTCTGGTAGTTAGAGTATGAGACTCAGATTGTTCCTCAGAAAAAAGTAATTTGAAAAAGTCAACAACCATCTTTTTTAAATCAACCTCATCATCAACCCATACTCTTATAGCATTTTTCAAGACACTTACTTTATTTCTTTTGCTTCTAAAAGCAGTTTTCAAATAGTAATATCTAGTGTTTCTATCACCATTCTTAATCTACTAATTTTTGGCCTTTTGGAACTATTTAACCTCCTCACATTTAAGGATCTCATCAAGCTTCCTCTGTAACTCTAATTCTAGGTTACCCAGGAACTTTGAGTATGGATAACTGGGAGCAATCTGAATACTATTAAGTTTGGCAAGTACTATCTTCTTTTCCTTTTTAACCATACTAAAGACCTCTTTATTCCAAGTGAGTAATTCTTCTTGGAATTTATGCAAAGAGAGGTTTATATTATCCTTATCCACCCAAGTATTTTTCAAAAAGACATTAAAATTTTCGTGTTCCATCTGCATAGCTTCAAAGTGAAAAGGTTTCCCTTTTTTGCTGGAGAAAACATCACAAAACAAAGAGATAGATAAGGGATTATGATCAGAGAAAGAGACACGAGGACAAACCTTTACTAACCAATCAAGGAAAGTTGATATTAGCAAAGAGTTAACAAAGGTTTGATCCAGCCTCTCATGAACTCAGGAGAAACCTCTATGCTTTGGACCTTACCAAGTATACTTTGGTCCTTTAAATCCCAAATCCATGAAACCACACCTCTGAATCTTGTCATTGAACCAAATAATGTGATTCTTGTTCGAGATGGAACCACCAATTTTTTTCCCCGAAGAAGAAATATCATTGAAATCACCACATATTAGCCATGGTTCAGAGATTGACGTAGAGATAATTTCCAACTTTCTCCACAGCTCCATTCATAAATTACTATGCGGCACTGCATACACTATCGTCAACAAAAAAGTGGGCTACCCAGAGAAAGAAACACAGGCATGAAAAACTGTCGATCTTGCTTAATGATGTTGACCAGCACTCTATCACTTCTCCATCTGACAAAAATTCTCCCTGAACGGAAAACACTAGAGACTAAAGTGGAAGAATCAAAGCCCAGTTTTGACATGCAACTAAACTGAGAAGGAGTCTCACCTTGTTTCTACTAGAATTAGGATACTAGGCTTTAGCCTATTAAACACCATCAACAAATGTCTAGAGAGAGCCTTACCATAAGCCCTTTTAGTATTCCAAAATAAAATATAATATAGGATAATAAACAACAAACACAAACAAAGGCCCAATTAGCATGAGGTTGGCATTGGGTTTGCGGCACAAATGATCCACTAGTCTGCTTACTAGATTGGGCCTATTCCTCTATTGGGCTAACTTCACCAAGCCCAAGTTTGTCAACCCTATTTGCTGCCTCCCCTTCAACATTATTACCAGGGTCGTACGGCACTCCAGAAGGGTTTGCAAGAAAATCCTTTTGTTCATCTCTTTCAAAATTTTCCTTGTTTCTTGGGGCCTCTTCGTCTGTATTTTCCATTTGCTCCTCATCCTCCTCCTGAGTTTCACCTATTGTAAGCATCAAAATCCCATTGCTTCTCACGTGATTATGAAACATCTCACAAGTTCGCTTTTCTCTTTTTCGCCCCACATTTTCTTTCTAAATAAATTTCTTATTGATACTCTCAGGCCTACACCTTTATGTTCACCATTATTTTGGTTTTGTCTCTTTTGTTGCATGATCTTTTTCCCTTTTGATCATTATGCGTTAGTAGTGGTGGGACAAGTAAAATGGACGTGCTCTATCACACCTTACTTATATAGTACCTTAGCATTCATTTAGAACCATTCCAAACCATGTTGGATGGTCTTACACTTAAAAATTTCAATTTGGACGTTAATTTTCAGAAAATTACTATTCACTGTCCAGTTTTCATATTACAGGTCCAACTTTGAAAAATCATAACTAATTCTAGAAAAATCATATGGAGGTGTTTAAAAATTATAAAGAAATATCTTTCAATGCTCTTTAAGAGAAAAATATTCAACTGAACTCACCCTCACTAAAAACGTACAGTTTATTGGATTAAGGTTACTATTCGTTTGGAAAAATCTGGACTTTCCATATTCTCCGCCTTAACTTTGAAAATTCATACCTCTTTGTATACACATCCAAATGAGGTGATTCACCACTCATTTTAAAGCTTGGGATGTGCACTATAAATATACCAAATTTTGTAGCTTAACTCATTCATATGATAGGTCAAACTGAAGCTCGAAACTAACTGTTCCATGACCTACGTTTTATCCCTTAACATCTCTTTACTTTAATTCTTTTTATTTCTTTGGCATACCTAACATGGGCTTACTTTTTCCCATTCATGCTCATACATTCCTAGACATGCCATAACCTTTACAATTAAATACATGGCATTCACAACATAATTATAACATAGGAGAATTATACATTGAATATTAGTATCAATCATTAGCATCAATAATTCTCCACTTCTTCTCCTTGCTTCTCATGCCATTAGTGCCCATCATTGATTGACCTAAATGGTTGGTTACGAAGGGGTGAGATTCGGGGGAATCTCAGTAGCAAACATTACCACATACATGCACAAGATGGATGCTAGTGTATGGTATGTAGTTTTTCATAAACTTAAGTTAACTAGTGACATGCCATCATACTTTATGCTTGGTATAAAAATGCATGGCCATGGGAACATATTAAAAACAGCATTTCCAGCAACAATCATCATGTCACAACATCATTCAAACAACAAATAACAACCAACACATGAGCATACCATGTCAAGCACATAAAGGGTAAGTTCAATACCTTGCACCTCAAGCTTTCCTCTTACTTTTCCTTTGACTCCCTTGACTTTCCAACCATGTGGGCATTCAGTCAACATCACTAAACATCATTTTGGATGTTCCAAAGGTCCTAAACATAACCATAATGATCACACAATCCATTAGGACCATTAGATTACATAAAGTTCAAGACTAGCTTTCCTGAACCTCAACCCTTTCTCTTAGCCTTAGGGTTTTCTTTCTAACTTTTCTAATATAAATCTTATCATTTCCCACTCTTAAGATCCATTTCTTGTCAATTAGGACCACTTTAGATGGCCTTAGATTCAAGAATACCAAATCTGGAAATTTTGGTTCGCGGGTACTGTTCACACAGAAACTCCAGAATTTTTGCTCAACTTTAAAAATTCATAATTAAATCTAGAAAAATCAAAATTGAGTCTTTCCAAGTCTCACTGAAATATCCTTAAGTTAAATTTAAAGGAAAAATAGTTTTAGGAACCAATTCTATGCTGAACAGTACCGGAATTGTACGGAACTTGAAACTCTTCCAAAAGTTCAACACTGTTTCCAAATTTCAAACTCTAACTTTGAAAAATCACCATAAATCGTACACATATCCAAATAAAGTGTTCTACCCATGGATTTAAAGCTTACAGAGTATACTTTAAGTATACAAAATTTCAGAATCAGATACATACAGTAACTAATTTGAAATAGGTATCAAATCAGATGCTACAACCACCACATACCTTGATCTTGAAGCTTGAACTTAGGTGGACTTTCTCTCACTAGAAATAGCTCTTTTTCTCTCTAGATGCAAGGACAGCAAAGTTTCCCCTAGTGTTCATCAGCTTGGCTGAATTGGGGGGAAGAAGAGTGCCTATTTATAGCCAAAAAGTTGGCTTGAATGGACCAAAATGCCCTTGGTAGCTAGAAGAAGGAGTAAGGGCAATTTTGGAAGTTTAAGTGGACTTTTGCATCATCATTGCATCACCTTATTACATCATCCTTGCATCATGCTTCTAGAAGAGGCCACGTGTCGCAAAAATGGTGGAGGAGAAGGAAGATTAGATCATAACCGTCGAATCTAAACTTAGCCCTTAAGTTTCTTTATATTTTACTTGGCCCACATTTCTTTGACTTTCTTTATGGTTTTTTAGGGTTCAAAAAATTCTTTTGTCTACTCCATAAATTCCCCTTCATTCTAAAGAGTATCTATGAATTTTCTCAGGCCATAACACTTCCTCTAAGCCTTGTATAAAAATCATTTACTAAAATACCCTTTTATCGGTATAATCTGCTCTTTAATTTATTAAAGCCATTCCATTGGTCTTTTGGTTACGGGACTAATTTTATAAATTAGTATAACCTTTCAACCAATTAATCCTTATTTTTATGTACATTTTTGAGGTCTCTTGCTATTTTAAATAATTACCTCAAACAATGTACTTTTTACTGGCCATAACCTCATAAATTCCATTTAAGCTATCTCAAGGGTATTTTCGTCTTTTCTCTTCATAGAAGAGTCTTAGAATATTATTTTCCATTTTCTGAGATTTTCTTGGAATTTTCTGTACACTCTTCCATTTTTGCCCTTGTTGGTCATAACTTTTTGAATGTACAGTTTAGTCGCTGCTTGGACTTAACTTCATATAATCCTCTCTTTGAGACTTCTAACTTAACCTTTAACCTATATCTAGTCTCTTTTCTCTCTCTAGGCCTTCGAGACTTTACTGGAGTCTCTAACCTTGATTATACAGCCCCTGCAAAACTTTTACTTTGCAGTTTAGTCCCTGAAACTGCTTTGACTTCCTTTCCATCTTTATAGGTACAACATTTTCCTCAATGTTTTTTGTCAGATTAATTCTGTCCTCCACGTCAGCAAGAACGAACCTTATTCCAGGACCTTGTTACTGGAAACCTTTGCTCTATTTGTCCTTCCCACAGTGTTGCCACCATTGTTTTTAAACTACTGTCCAAGTTTCTTTTCCAGCTCCCTGCCCTTCTATTTCTGTTGCATTCTTAAGTATTCCTTGGTTTTGTTCTTTGAAATTTGCTCTGTTCTATTCCATTGCTCTAGCACAAAAGGGTAGCTTTCCCAATAATGACTATAGATAACATAGTTAGTGTAGAGGGAGTGTAGGCCCTTATATTCTAGATAATAATCTTTGCCATCTAGAGAAAGCCCAAGCATAAGTTGTTTGCTAAGATTAACCAGCACACAGATCCTTGTATAATAACCTCTTAGTTGACAAGAGGTATTGACATCAACCTTCAAAGTTTCCCCTATCCTGTTCCTAATGATGGTAAGAGCTTCTTGATTATAATACTCCATAAAGAGTCGAGGTAGTCTGTAACATCCCAACTTTTGGACCTAAAAGTACCAGAAATAGCCTGAATTAGATAAGCTATCAAACCCCTTTTAGCAAAGGTTCCAAAGACGAGAAAGGAAGTTAAAGCACTTTTAAGGACTAAACTGCAAAGTGTGTAAAGACCCTTAACCTCATAACATTATAACTCATCACAAAATTACTACTATGGTAGAAAAGGAAATCTGTTAAATGAACTACCATAGTAGGAAGAAATTTGCATAAAATTTTGAATTAACATGTAAACTCGATTCCAACTCAAAGTCCGTTACATGCAACTGAAATCATTCATTCATAATCCACTGGGCCTCCGAGCCTCCGGCCCGGGTAACAACATACATCAAAAGCAGCCCATCCAATTAGTTTTCAACCATGTAACAAAGTTTCATAACACAATAGAAATGGCCTCCGGCCAACTAAAACGAGGAGATAACATATTCTCCAATTTACAATTAGGCCGGGTAATCAAAATATTTCAAAGAACCCTGACTGTGGCAATATACAACATATTCATACATAAACAAAGGCTAGAGGCCTAAAGCTAACCAAGCTTAAGCCTCTGCGTCTCTTCCCGAAGGCGCACGCCTAGAAACTTCACCTGAAAACATTATAAACCACGGGGTGAGACAAAGTCCCAGTAACCAACCTTTCCAATACTAGGTACTACTAAATAGGTGCTCGTGAGGTGTCAAGTGGGGCAGTTCACAAGTAATATGATAACAAGATAGCCACAACAATTCATGCGAGTAAAATAGTGCAAATCCTATCAACCATATCCCTCACTTTGGGGGATTTTCAAGAGTCGAACCCGGCCTATCTCTCACTATGGGGGACGTAAGGAGCCATAAAAGGCCTATCCCTCACTTTGGGGGACGTAGGGAGCCAAAAGGCCTATCACTCACTATGGGGGACGTACTAAGCCAACCATCATGCATTAATGGAGGCCTTACCACGTGGTAATAACTATCAAAAACTCTCACCAATTCCCAAATCATGCATCACGCTCAAACCTTAATCAAATAGTAATTGAACATCTCATAAGTAACTTCATTCAGTGGCATATCCTTCACAATTTCAAGATTTCATTTATCATCAATCAAAACCCCACAAGACGGTTTTCCTTTTATACACAACATACAGTTTGAACATAATTACTATTTGGAGCACAAAACATAAATCTACTCACAATACCACAGAAGCAAGTACTAAGGATTGGAAAGCAGTTACCTCTCGCCTGAGCAAGGAATAACAAACCAACAATGTGGCCCCGTGCACCACCAAGACTCACAACCGGTCTACACAAGCACACAAACACACAACCATTATGTATTAGCTTTCAAACTAATAATGTGGCCAAAACAACACTTGGGGACACAAAATTCCTATCTCCCATCAAAACTCTACCCAACTCAAAGGGTATAACTATCAAGGCAACACTCCAAGGTCATACCAATCCATTAAAACCTTAATTCCTTTCCAAACATCAATTAAAATTCATAACCTCAAGGACCCACTATAGGAATTCTACACCCAAACATCCCATTTGAGCAATTAAGGTTCCAACAACAAATCTAAACCGATTAAACATCCAATTTAACCCTCCTTAACATAACCCAATTCACAAAACTCAGAATCAACCTCTACATTGTCATCCTCAATCCCAAATCACCTATTTCCACAAACCCTAGCTTTAAAAACTCAAGATTCTTTAAATCCAAGAAAACTACACCGATTAAATACTTAGACTAACCCAAAGCAATCAATTAAACTCAAAACAATTGGTCAAAAACCTCAGTTCCATCACAACTTAGAAAATCCTAGGGTTCTACCAAAAATCCTCAGAAATCCCAAGAAAGAAAGTAGATTAGAGATTAAAATCACTTACTTGAGGTAATAGATCCTTAGAAATGCCCCCTCCAAGCCAGAAATTCGAAACCCTAGCAGAGCTCCTCTCTCCTCCTTTAGATTTTCTAATTTTCGCACACTAAACCCCTCCCATGACTATATAGATTCAGGACCTTTCGCCGTGGTGAACTAATCCCGAGAGGGATTACTCGCCTGAAAACCCGACTTCGCCGCGGCGAACTCCAATCCTCGCCGCAGCGAAAGATTCCCGAAAGGAAACTCTCGCTCGCCTAGAAAACCTTCGTCGCGGCATACCCCTACCTTCGCCGCGGTGCAACCTTCCCGAAAGGGAAGCCTCGCTCACCTGAACAACTTCGCCGCGGCGTCCCTATGACTTTGCCGTGGCCAAACCTGCCCGAAACACAAAGCCTACCTGGAACTCCCGGTGCGCCGCGATGAAGTTTTACCCTGAGAGGGGTACGTTCACCTATTCCTCCAACATACCTCAAATCCAACCCAAACACCAAGATCAAGATTAAATCACTAATCTATCCTTAAAATCAACCCAAAGAGGCTATTAAAACCCGATAAGACTTAGGATGTTACAAAGTGAAAGTTTTAAAGGGCTAAAGTATAATCAAGTTAGAGGCTCCAGTAAAGTCTTGAAGGCCCAGAGAGAGAAAAGAGGCTAGATACAAGCCAAAGGTTAAGTTAGAAACCTCAAAGAGAGGATTGTATGAAGTTAAGTCCAAGCAGGGACTAAACCGTAAATTCAGAAAGTTATGACCAACAGGGGTAAAAATGGAAGAGTATACAGGGAATTCCAAAAAAATCCTTGAAAATGGGAAATAATATTCTAAGGCTCTTCTATGAAGAGAAAAGATGAAAATACCCCTGAGACAGCTTAAATAGAATTTATGAGGTTATGGCCGGTAAAAAGTATACTGTTTAAGGTAATTATTTAAAATAGCAAGAGACCTAAAAAATTCCTGTAAAAATGAGATTAAATGATTGAAAGGTTGTACTAATTTATAAAATTGGTTCCGCAACCAAAAGGCCAGTGGAATGGATTTAATAAATTAAAGAGCCGATTATGCTGATAAAAGGGTATTTTAGTAAATGATTTTTATGCAAGGCTTAAAGGAAGTGTTACAGCTTGAGAAAATTCATAGATATTCTATAGAATTAAAAAGAATTTATGGAGTAGACAGAAGAATTTTTTGAAATTCAGAAGGCCATAAAAAAAGCCGGAAAAACATTGGCTAAGTAAATTCGGAGGAAACTTAAGGATTAAATTTTGATCCAACGGTTAGGATTTAATCTCCCTTCTCCTCCACCACATTTATAACACTTGGCATCTTCTAGAAGAATGAGATAAGGATGATGCAAGAAGATGATGCAATGATGATATAAAAGTCAACTTGAAGTTCCAAGATTGCCCTTACTCTTTCTATTAGCTACCAAGGGCATTTTAGTCCATTCAAGCTAAATTTTTGGCTATAAATAGAGCCTCTCCCCCTTCATATTTTCAGCCAACATGATTTTAAGAGAGGAAACTCTACCAAAATTTAGAGAGAAAAACGTAGGGGTAAGGCCAAGAAGAAGGAATAAGATTCAAGCTTCAAGATCAAGGTATGTGATAGTTGTAGCATATGATTTGAGGCCTATTTCGAATAAGTTACTCTTTGTATATGATTCTGAAATTTGGCATAATTAAAGTACACTCTATAAGATTTAAATCCATAGGTAGAACACTTCATTTGGATATGTGTACGATTTATGGTGATTTTTCAACGTTAGGGTTTGAAATCTGAAAATAGTGTTTAACCTTTGGAAGAGTGTTGAGTTCCGTACAATTTCAGTACTGTTCAGTGTAGAGTTGGTTCCTAAAACTATTTTTCCTTTAAAGAGAACTTAATGAGCTTTCAGTGAGACTTGCAACCACTCAGTTTTTATTTTTCTAGAATTAATTATGAATTTTCAAATTTGAGCAAAAATTCTGGAATTTTTGCGTGAACAGTACCCGCGAAGCAAAATTTTCAGATTTGATCTTCTTGAATCTAAGGCCATCTAAAGTGGTCCTAATTGACAAGAAATGGATCTTAAGGATGGGAAATGATGAGATTTATGTTAGAAAAGCTAGAAAGAAAACCCTAAAACCAAGAGAAAGGGTTGGGGTTCAAGAGAGCTAGTCTTGAACATTATGTAATCTAGTGGTCCTAATAGACTGTATGATCATTGTGACTATGTTTAGGACCTTTGGAACATCCAAGAGGACATTTGGTGATGTTAGCCAAATGCCCACATGGTTGGAAAGTCAAGGGAGTCAAAGGAAAAGTAAGAGGAAAGCTTGAGATGCAAGGTAGTGAACTTACCTATTGTCATTGCTTGATGTTATATGCTTGTGTGTTGCCGTGTACATGTTATTGAATGTTATTGTGACATGTTTTAGCTATTGTAATTACTATTCATGATGAGTAGATTATGTCTCCATGGCCATGCATCAAGAAGTTAGCTTTGAACATGCTAATATGTCACTAATTAACAAGAAAATAAACAAGTTGCATGTAGTGTATTAGCATCCATCTAGCATGATTAATATGGTATTGTTTGCTACTGAGATTCTCCCAAATCTCACCCCCTCCCTAACCAACCATTTAGGTCAATCATCAATGGGCAATAATGGCATGAGAAGCAAGGAGAAGAAAGTGGAGAATTGTTCATGTTAATGAATCATATTATTATTCAATGAGTAATTCTCCTATTATGTAATTTATGTTATGGATGCCTATGATGCCATGTAATTAATTATAATATCTATGGCATGAATGAAAGTGTATGAGCATGAATGGGAAAGAGTAAGTCCATGTTATGTATGCCAAAGAAATAAAAAGAATTAAAGTAAAGAGATGTTAAGGAATAAAACGTAGGTCCTAGAGCAGTGAGTTTGTAGCTCTAGTTTGACCTATCAAACAAATGAGTTAAGTCATGAGATTTGGAAGAATTATAGTACACATCTCAAGATTTAAAATGAGAGGTAGATCACCTCAATTGGAAGTGTACCCAAGGTGATACGAATTCCCAAAGTTGAGGCATAGAATCTGGAAGTTCCCGATTTTATGAAATGAATAGTAATATTTATTGATTAAACTGTATGAATTGGGCAAGGATAAGTCCAATTGGATATTTTTTCCTTAAAGAGTATCGAAATAGCTTTCTATAGAATTTTACAAAACCTCAATACGATTTTTATGGAATTAGTTATGAATTTTTGAAGTTGGGCCTGTAATCTAGAAATTAAACATTGAATAGTAACCCGAGCAATTATGTTGAAATTTTAAATCCATGGGCTTGTGTCAGAATCTACTTGAACCATAACGCTTACTAATGCGCACTCTGAGGGGTTAAAGGTAGGACGTTTCATAGTCTCACCCGCACTGCTACCTTACCGCTACCTTATCTATGGTTGCTCTGCTAGGATTAAATCTCGGTTCCCAAGGTCTCATGGTTAGATAATGGTCAAAGATCTTCCAGGGGCCACTAGTTAATGCATTAAAATAGTCTTCTTTGTTGGACAACTTTACCACCACGCTTTGCCTAGAGAGATTGGAGATGAACCTATAGGGCTTTGTAACCAATATGACAGTCCAGTAGTTTAACTATGACAGTTTTTTTCCAGGTTCGGTATAATCTATTCTTAACCCTACCAGAGAAATGAGACGTTAGGAGGTTTCTTTTTGGGTCTTCTCTTATGCGAGTAGGAGGTTCCTTCCTTCCATTCTCCACATCAGTCATAGAGTTCTCCAATAGCAAGTCATCAAAAGAATTTGCTTCACATTAATTTTCTTCATCAACATTCCCATTTTTCTTGCATACACCCTTCAGCATTTCTGCAAAAGAGTTCCTCTTCTATTTCTTGCCTCTTCTTTCTCACCCAACTTAGGAAGTCTGGAAGTCTAAGTTTAAAATATTAGAACAACAAAAGTTTTGGTAAAAAATACGCTAACAAATAATGAGCTTTGGCGAAAAGAAAATCAATACATACATTTGAAAGTAGTCACTTTATAATACGGGTGAAGAGACTATGATTACAATTAAAATGGGAATGTGGAGACTCAATATAAGATGATGCTATTTGTATAATCCTTTTTTATACGAGATCAAGCACAAAATTTAATATGCATCAATCAATATTCATTGCAAGAACATAAATTAACCTTTAGGTATGTATGAGGGAAATGGAGGGGAGGGGAGGGGATTTAATGAGTTCTATTTTAAAAAATTAAGTGGGGTTTTGAAAGTTTAATAAAGAGAAGAGGTAATATAAAAGAATAATAAAAATTAATTAAAAGTTTTTAACCTCTTTTTCAATTTTTTAAATTGAGCTTATTAAAATTTCTCCTCCCCTTCCCTCTCCTCCTTTTATTTTCCCTCATACTAAACAGACTTTTACTTAAAGTATATGTATTATAGTCTGTTGGATCTCTATGAACTAAACATCTTTGGTAGAAAACCAACAAGACATGGGCAAATCCAAATAAAATACCACTTCAATTTCAAAATTTTAAAAAAGAGCAACGCTAACCCATAATAGGACCAATTGGTGATGAGAAAGTATCAATACGGGATTTCAATATTTGGGACAAAAGACAAATTTTCTCTTACATTTTTTCTTTAGAATGCCGCCTAAGCCCCCATGAGCTCTATCGCCAAAAACCCTTTTAGCAATCAGTCACTAGAGCTCTATCAGCATATTGTTAGAGTTCTTATGACTACTCTTATTTAGTTATTGATTATTTTGGTTAAACTATTGACTATTTTTATTTTTAGAGATGTGATGATTATTCTTATTTAGTTATTGACTACTCTAGTTTGACCATTAACTACTTTTGTTTTTAAAGATCCAATGACTATTCTTGTTTAGCTACTAACTACTTTAGTTTCGGTATTGACTCCTTTTGTTTCAAAATTCAAAAAATATATTAGGATAAGCTGAAAATTTAGTGACCACTCTTGTTTAACTATTTATTACTCTAGTGCACTGTTTACAACTTTTTTAAAAAAAACATGAAAAATGCATTATGAGCTCTAGTTATGCTTTTGAAGAATAAGAATACAATGGCAAAAATAGAGTAGCTAACAGCTAAAAACAAGAAAAAATCACACACAAGTCCCAAGGAGTTGAATTTATTCATCTAAGGTCCCAAGAAATGTCAAAATTAATAGCATGTCCCAAGGAACCTTAGAGTATTATATTGTAATTGTAAAATAACATTACTATTCCTCCTAATCTAAGGTTCCCAATTCACAGTTTTCTCTGCCAATGCGATTGACAACCTCAACGGCAAGTATTAACAACCCAATGGGAAGCTATTGACAATTTAGGGAGTATCCAATTCAAAGTTCAAACACTCTCTCTCTCTCTGCCCTAAACCTGTTTCGAATTGCTTCCTCTCCCATCAGTAACATTTCTTGTACTCATCGTCTCTCTATTCACAGTTACTCCTTGACATCGTCTCCCCCTTCATAGTCACTTCTTGTGGTGCAATCGCTCCCCTATTTCATCGTCTCTCCCTCTGGCAATCAGTTTGCCATCTATTGTTTCCCCTATCTTAGTAGGCCTCTCGACGTCTCTCCATGTCCCAAACTGTGCATTGCCGTCTTGCTAACTCCCTCACCCTAATCGTGCTATGGCATTATCACTCAGTTGGCCTAAAATCTTTATCTCACCCTAACCGTATCATTGAGTAGAAAGTGTTGGGTCTTCAGCGGCACCTTTATTAAAAACCTCAATGGCGAGTATTGACAACCTAAGGGGAAGCTCTTGACAATCTAGGCAGTGTCCACTGACAACTGACTTTATAGGATAACACAACTTCTACATAACACCAAATTATAACCAAATAGTATAATACAATAACTTTAACACTGATATAGGAAGCTTTTTGAAGGTATTAGTAACTTTAACTAAACCCAATAGGATTATAGCAGAATTTTAATGTGGAGATCTATTGACAACCTCAACAGCAAGTATTAACACCCCAAGGGGAAGCTGTTGATAACCTAGGCAATATTTGCTGATAACTGACTTTATAGGATAAACAAACTAGCCATGTTTGATTTTTATAACAGTATTAAATGTAATATTTTTTCTTTTTTATTGGGCAGGTATTACACGATTAGATTTAGATGTGAATGAATAATAATGTCATTTTCAATCATATGATATATACATTAGCCTCTTAGGTGGAGCAAACTTCTTCTTGAGGGGAAAAAAGTTTTAAATTATAGTAATATTTGATGAGTATATATTTTTGGACGTTGTAGATGAAAATTCACAACCAACAAGGAATGATCTAATAGAAGAACAACATGTGTTAGTGTAATTTACTTATTTTAATTTTGAAATAATATTGTCTGTTGTCAATTGTTCTTCTTAGGTTGTCATTTCAGTGGTCAAAGATTATTATTAACAACTCTATAACTTGTCTTATTATGTAGGATGGAAGACTTATTCAAAGGTTTAGATGCATTGTCTATGTCTCTGCTCAATGTGTTGGGTGAAGACCCACCATCATTGCCATGTGATTCACAAATGAGGCCAACACTAATTTTCAAAATGAATTCGACAAAATGGAAGGATTTGGTTATTGGAGAAGGACAAATTTTTCTCAATGCGGTGACTCTTCAGAAAACACTTTTTAAGTATAGTATTGCTATGCAATTTTCATACAAATGATTTTAGTGTTAAAGTTGTTATGCTGTACTATTTAATTATAATTTGATCTTACATAGAGGTTATATTATCTTATAAAGTCAATTGTCAACAGATACTGCCTAGGCTGTCAATAACTCCCCTTAGATTGTTAATACTCACCATTGATGTTGTCAATACATCTCTGTAATGAAATTCTACTATAATCCTATTGGGTTTAGTTAAAGTTGTTAATGCCTTGAAACAGCTTCCTATTTTAGCTTTAAAATTGTTATATTATACTATTTGGTTATAATTTGTCCTTATGTAAAAGTTATGTTATCCTATAAAATAAGTTGTGAGCAGATACTACCTAGGTTGTTCACAGCTTCCCATTAGGTTGTTAATACTCATCGTTGAGGTTGTCAATCGTATAGGCAGAGAAAACTGTAAATTGGGAACCTTAGAGTAGGAGGGATAATGATGTCATTTTATAATTACAATATAATACTCTAAGGTCTCTTAGGTGTTAGGATTATGGTTTTGATGATAACAAAGTTAGATTAAAATTGGTTAGGTATGATGATCGATCATCTGATCGATCAAATGTTTATCGATAAGCTGTTAGATAATTGTTCAGTATAAATCAAATGTATGTTAAGTATTTTAATCGATGAGTTGTTCGGTAATTCATTAATCGATAAAATGATCGATGATCGTTAACGTGAAAGTCATAGAAGGTAACTGTCGGTTATCGATAGTTTAATCGATAATCCCATATGATTGAACAAGTGACAGACAAAAAGAAGTGAATCTAGACTGATCTTATCGATCAAGTAATCGATAAAAGAGTTATCAATAACGACATCGATAAATGGTAACACACTCTACCTGTTTGAATAAATGTTTCTAACATTGTTTATCGATCACATTATCGATCATCTTATTATCGATAATATGATCGAAAATTGAGCTCTAACCTTCTTCAATGCAGGTACTGATTATAGACTATTGAATCGATAACTTTATCAATCATCAAATTATCGATCACATGATCGATAATCTATGTGCCAGTTGTTTCTACTTAGTTTTCTTTGGAACTAAGTTATCGATAACATTATCGATAATTAGAGCTCCCCTACTTGTCTCATTTTCAGATAACATGATCAATAAACAGCTTTAGTACAAATTCTTCCCATTACTGTTTATCGATAATTTGATCGAACATGTCTTGATCGATCACCTATTCGATAATTCTTGAATATCCTTGTTTCTCACGAAAAGTTTTACACTTGACTTTTATCGATAACATTATCGATCACAATTTTATCGATAATGTGTTCGATCAACATGCACTAAAGTTTCAATTCTGTAACACTTGAATTATCAATAAATTTATCAATCAACCTTTACTCGATAATCTAATCGATCATTTGATTTTTGTCAGTTTATTTTCAGCAAACTATAACATGTCTCATACTCACTTAACTACTCATTTCCAAGATGTTTCTGCTTGCACAATCCTCATGATTACTGTAATAAGTAATGCATATTTAAAGGAACTCTAATTTACATATCAATCGAAGATTTCCTGTTGCTCTTTATCGATCACCTGATCGATAAACCATTGTTCCATCGTTTGATCGATAAACGTCTTCAACTAATCAAAAATTTCTCTTTCTGTTTTTCGATAACCAAATCGATCAATCAGTAATCGATCACCACTTCGATAAACCTTTTCCAGAATATCCTTATGCACCTTTTACGGATAATTCATTCTGTGATGAACATTCTTTCAAAACCCTTTTAGATCAAAATTTTCAATTTATTCAAACGATTAACCATGATAGAAAAGAAGAAACCTTAAAATTTTAAAATCGCTATCATGGTTAAAGGAAATAAACTTATATTACGAGCCACATCAATCGTTCCCTTGGGCTTTGGACTTTCAAAGTCCAGAAATATCATTCAACCATTAGCCCAAATCAAACTTATATTTTCAAACGTATGAACTGATAAATCAGTTTAATATAAACTATAGAGCTCATTAGTCAAAAGTCAACACTTTCAAAGGAGCGTTACACGCAGAGTCTAAAATGTCTCGGGCCTCCTCACAACCCTATCATACCAGATAGTAGTAATTAAAAGTATTATTTTACATCATGATAGTATATGAGCCCTATGTGGCAATATATAACAAGTCAGCACATAGAACAAAAGCAGGGAGGCTATACAAGCTATAACAACATACTATGCCTCCAGAGCCTTCCTTGATGGGCCACCACCTGAACTATCGCCTGAAAATGTTAAACCACGGGGTGAGACAAATGCCTCAGTAACCAGCTTTCCAACTCATCATACATACTAACACGTGCTCGTGAGGTGTCAAGTGGGATAGTTATTAATTCTCGAGAAACATAGATATATCCATAAAAATATAATTTCAATCATCTAAACCCTCACTATGGGGGTCAACACACAAGCCACATAAGTCTATCCCTCACTCTGGGGGATCAATCAAATATATGGGCCTATCCCTCACTTTGGGGGACGAATAAGAAGCCACAAAGGCCTATCCCTCACTATGGGGGACGAAAGAAGAAGCCAACCAATGTGCACCAATGGCGGCCTTACCACGTGGTAGGATAGGACTCAATCCCAAAATCCAAATAACAACCAATCATTCACAATATAATAAAAATGTCTCAATCTTTTCTCAGTATAATCCATAAGATATAAATCATATATCTTTTCCAAACTTCTCAATCACAATTCCAAAAATCCCACAAGACAATTTTCATAGCTCAAAAGATATAACACATCTACTCAAGTTCCAAATATCAACTATTATTCTAAAAATAGCAAAATACTCACAAACAACATATTAGCACATATAACAAGTGGAAAGTGGTTACCTCTCGCCAAAGCAATACTAAGAATTACCACAAAGTCAATCCTTTGCTCAACCAAAAATTAATCTACACAATTAATATAACCACATATTAATACAAACTAATTAATTAATTAAACTTCTCTATATTAGTTAAATTCCTAATTTAATTTAATTTTCATTTTAAATTCTCACAACTCTTATAATCCAAAATTAAGTACTTTAGAACTAATTGATAATTTTCTAACAAGCCAAATTATTTATTTACATCCTCCAACTTATTTACTTTAATAAAAAGAATTTTCTAAAATTTCTAAATATGAAATTAGTATATTCTAAATTCTAAAAATCTCATTTGAAATTTAAACCTCAAAACCGAACCATCAAAAAATTCAATAGTATCTCAAATATTTATATATATAAATAATCTAATCAAAATTTTAATGGCATATATATATATATTTTTTTCATAAATAAGAAACTTTAACTACAATAATTATTTTAAAACCTCCAGTCACCCAATAAATAAAACTAAACTGATTAAAATTTTAATAGTATGTCAAACAACCCAAATAAATTATTTAACTTAATTTTA
The DNA here is from genome assembly GCF_004799145.2 of Neltuma alba. Classification (NCBI taxonomy): domain Eukaryota; kingdom Viridiplantae; phylum Streptophyta; class Magnoliopsida; order Fabales; family Fabaceae; genus Neltuma; species Neltuma alba. The sequence goes on along the minus strand of NW_021636921.1, from coordinate 41,180 downwards.
ATCGGTATAAATATGATATATCTCATAAATAACATATTCTTTTAATTAAAAATTAATTTTTAAATACTAAAATCAACAAATAGACAAATCTAAACCAGTAAAAATGATCTACTATAACAGATCTACAATGTTGTGGTTAACACTCATCAAAACTAAGTACTTGCTCCGAACTCTATATCAAAAAATTTCTCTAAGCAACACAAAATTACTATCATTAGATAGATCTGACTGAGTATGACAACTTTCATTAAGGAAGTTTTGTAATTAGAAGTAGTTTTACTTACCAAAACTATCTGAAACGATGAAGAAAGAAGGGAGAGAGATGATCGACGCTGCAACCGAAATAAACGCGGAGAGAGAGAGAGAGAGGAAGAGAAAAGAAAGACGGTGGAGGGTAAAAAAGAAAACACTAGGAGTAAACTGAAGTTAAAGACCTTAGGTAAAACGGAGAAAATAACAGTTTGGAACCTTTTTTTTTTTAATATTTAAATCCTTAGAGTAGAATTCAAGATGTTACACATTCCATCTAGAATCATTGAGTAATCAATTAGTCATTCATCCTGATAAGCTTACACCATATTATTCTTACTTGTTTAAAGTTTAAAATATGGATGCAGATTACTAAGAGAAATTACAATGGCTCCTCAACGAGATTACGTAACATGTAACCCGCAGTGTCAGAAAGCTCAGACGCATTAATGGCGGAACCGTTGGAACTGGCTAAACACGCAAACGGAGTCACAACGGCTAGAAGCTCTTCCGTCTAACGGATACTTAACGATCTCAACTATAAAAGGCGCGAAGAAGCATTAATGAGAGGATTGAATACCGGAACTACCATCTGTGATTATTAAGTCTAGCATTCAATACTCTGTTTCTTCAACATTACTGAGCGTCAGTGTTCATCATTAAATTTCACTCTGTAAGAAAGTCGATATCTATCCTTTATTAATCACGATTGAGTGATACTCAAGAGTGTGGACTCTTGAGTGGGTTTGTATCCTTACGGGAGTAAGGGGGAGTGATTGAGTGATTCAATTACTGTACTGAGGCACCAAGAGCCCGATCAATCTTGGAAGATAGTGAAATACTCAGAGGTGTTCTAAGGACTGGACGTAGGTCAAGTGGTTAAGACCGAACCAGTATAAATCCTGTGTCTTCCCCTCTGCGGTGAAATCCCTCTTAACTCTAACTCTCTGTTTCCGATATTGTCTCGTTATTTAATTTCGCAATAATTTTTAACTCACCCAATTCACCCCCCTCTTGGGTGAGATTGCTTCTAACATTAGGACCTGTTATTAATTTTGATATTTCTTGGGACTTTGGATGAGTAAATTCTACTCCTTGGGACCTGAGTGCAATTTTTCCTATAAACAATTAGTCATCAAAGTTTTAGAGACAAAAGTTGTTAATATCTAAATAGAAATTTTTGTGCTTGAAATCTTTAGGATAATTATTTTATGGGTTAAAGAAGTTGAGCAGAAAATCCTTATAATGTATTTAGGATTAATTTATAGAATTAAAGCCTATTTTCTTGAGAAATTAAAAAAAATATTAGCAATTAATTTTTTATATGAAAATCTTAAAAAATTATTTTATATGCTAGAGAAGCTAATGGAGGAAGAAAATTTATATAAAACATTAAAGAATGATTTCTGAAATTATTTGAGCCTTCAGAAGCGCAGGGGAAGGATGAACATACAAACAGAAACTTGACTAAAGGGCAAAACTGTCAAGGGAAGTCCTCACAAGCTCTCACGTGTCACTCTTCCCCATTTAAGTCACCAGACTCCTTTTCCCATCTTCATTTCATTCTGAACCAAGGGGGAGAATTAGAGAGAGACCGACAGAAAGGAACTAGAGGAAGCAAGCATCGAGAGGAAGAAGAGATGAAGTTTGAACAGATTCGTTGCGTGCAATTGAGGATTTTGGCTAAGACTTCTAATCATCCACGTACTTCTTTCTTCCATTTGGTGCATTTTGGAAGAGGTAATGATGGTTTAAAAGTCTGGATTATGGAGAAAAGTCATTATCTAACCGGAATAATTGTAGAAAAGTGTAGTGATTGCCGAAACAGGGGGTGAGTTTTGAGGAAGTATGTCTTAGGAAAGTGAAGAACAATGATCCAAGGTTGTTCATGCATTTCGAATCTGAAGATTTGATTGATGGGATGCTATTCGGTTTTTACTAAAGTTAAAACAGAGTGTTTATATGTGAAGGTATATTCCAAATCTGGAAAAAAAAATTCCAGAATATAGGTACCTCCGTACGAAATATTTATGGAGGCTAGAGGGCGTCTAAATGCTAGAATAACCAATGAGTATTGGTACTGTTTGTGGTGTGAAGAGTACCCTAAAGGCTAATGGAATTACATTATATAAATTGATGTTCCACAGTTGAGATATTAGGCATATAATTTGTTCCACTACAGTGTTTATTTCATCCAGCGTAATAAAGAATTCAAATTACTGATCTGCAAGGGTGTAGATCTAAGCAAGAGTAAAGAAAACAGTAAAAAGCTAACTAAGCTAACAGTCAATAGACTAATCTCTCTCATTAACTTCTCAGTCATTTTCAATTCCACCAATGAATATATGTAGCAGCAACGAATTTTGAAGATTTTTCTAGCAATCACCAAAGTCATTCAACTCACTCGCAGGTATTGATGCTTTTTTCTTTTTTTCTTTTTTTTTTAAATCTGATTTCTCATAGGCACTGTAAGGATGGCCATCTATTAAAGACATGGACCGACTCTATATATATAGAGATAGTTTTGCTGGAAATCCTATATCACACCCACAAGATTCGAGTATCCAAGAAAACTTTCCTATATAGCCTATTATTGTATACATAGTTAAAGCTTTCCTACTTAAAATCCAACCAAATCATCAAAGTGATACATAAAGTCCATCACTCGTAAAAATAACAGTCTTATTATTACTAATGAATATGTACATCTTTCAAATACAAATAGTCAAAAGACTCAAAGAATAGACACATTAATCACTAACATAGTAAAACTATCCATGAGATTTACGCAAAGTAACCTTTCATATAGCATCAATGGGAAAATGTATATTACAAAGGAAAAAAAAGAAGTAAAAGACTTATTTTTTTAAATATAGGATACAAAAATTAATAAGGAGACATAGGCACTACTGGATGGGGAGACCACAAAATGTTGGGCCAGGATGTGCAGTAGTGAATTCTGAGGTTTCAGAGCTTGTTATTAGAATAAAGATATTCTAGAAATATTAGCTATTGCTTAGCTGTAACTTATACCTTCTATTGTAACTGATTTAGTCACGTTTAACTATAGACACGTAAGCCACACAGGTGTCTATATATGTTGTACTTCACATCATTAATGAATTAATCAATTCTTCTCCATTTCAATCTTTGTCTTCATATGGTATCCACAGCCTCTGATCCTTCAATGGCCTCTTCCTCCTTGAATCTTCCGCTTGTCTCTTCCTCAACCACCAAGAATGAGGTTATCGCCTTCAATTATTCCATTTCCATTAAGCTTGATGACTCCAATTTCCTTCTACGGCAGCAGCAAGTCATGAGTGCTGTTTGTGGTTATGCTCTTGAATCCTTCTGGGATTCTTCCATTCCTCCTCCAGAGCATCCAAGATGGATAACAAGTCAATTTTACTCCTAATTTCCTCAAATGGATGCGTCAGGACCAATTACTCATTCATAGCTCCTCTCTTCTATGTCAGATTTGGTTCTAACTCGGACCATTGGTTGTGAAACTACAGCTCAAATTTGGGACCGCATCAACACCTTCTTTGCCTCTCAAACCAGAGCCAAGGTCAAACAACTCAAAACCACCTTGAAGAATACCAAGAAAGACAACTCACCAATGAATGAGTATCTCCTCAAGATTAAGGCCAACATTGATGCCTTAGTAGCTATTGGCTCGCCGATCTCTATTCCATATCAACTTGTGAATTCATTTTTAATGGTCTTTCTGAATACTATGATCCATTTATTGCCTCAATCTCCACCAGGCTTGAGCCATACACAATAGCTGAAATTGAAGCACTTCTTATGGTGCAAGAAGCTTGAAATGAAAAGAATTGTCATTTAGTCTCAACGATCTTTGGAGCTTCTCTGATCTTAGCCAAGTTGATCAAACTCGTGCGCCTCAACCAAATCGCGACGGTCGTAATTGTGGTCGTTGTACAAGAAATCCTAGTCATACGAACAACACCGGTTGTTCTTCTCGTCCTAAAGTTCAATGTCAGCTTTGCGACAAAGCATGTAATGCTATTGGAACTTGCTGGTACAGGTTTGATGAATCCTTCCAAGACCTTTCCATTGATGATATTACTTCATCCTCTTCTAATCTATCTGCTAAGTCTATTAATCAATCTACTCTTCTTGCCACCTTTGATATGGTTGCTGATCCTGCTTGGTATTTTGACTCTGGAGCAACGAGTCATATGACTAATGATGCTACTAATCTTGCTGAATCCTCTCACTATAAAGGATCTGAACAAGTTTATGCTGGTAATGGACAAGGTCTAAAAATTAGAGATGTTTGTACGGCTATTATTTCTGTCGATTCATCTCGTCTTAAACTCACAAATGTTCTGTGTGTTTCTTGAATTATCAAGAATCTTATTTCTGTTTATCAATTCTGCTATGATAATAATGTTGAAGTTTCCTTTGATGCAAGGCAGTGCCGCGTAAGGGATCTCAAAATTAATCATGTCCTATATCAGTGCAATGTTAAGAAAGGCATGTATCTAGTTTGGATCTCAAGTTCAAGACTAGGACGGAGTCTTGTTTTTTAGCTATAGTTGATAACAAAAGTTGTAGTCATTTAGTTTTCAATAGTTTTCATTTGTGGCATAATAGATTGGGGCATCCTTCCCTTGTAATTGTTTCTACTATATTGAAATCGTGTAATCTTTCTTGCAATAAAATGGATCTGTTTGACTTTTGCAAAGCTTGTGCAATGGGTAAAGCTCATAAGAAGCCATTTCCTTTATCTGAAACTGTATATTCTGCTCCTTTTGATATGGTTTATTCTGATATTTGGGGACCAGCTCCTCTTAAGACTAGAGAAGGCTATCTTTATTATATACACTTCACTAATGCTTATACTTGTTATACATGGATCTATCCTCTAAAATTGAAGTCTGAAGCCTTTTCTGTCTTTCAACAGTTTGTTGCTATGATTGCTACTCAATTTGATCGATCTCTTAAGATTTTTCAGTCTGACTGCGGTCGAGAATATACTAAATTCACTTCTTTTCTCTCTGACTGTGGTATCATACATAGATATAGTTGCCCTCATGTTCATGAATAGAATGGGGTAGCTAAACGAAAACATAGGCATATCACAGAAGTCAGTCTCACTCTTCTGGCACAAGCAACCTTGCCTTTATCTTGTTGGCAAATGCTTTTCTTGCAGCTGTCTCTTTGATTAATATTCTTCCATCTACTGTGTTGCATGGCAAAACACCATTTGAAGCCCTTATGAATAAGAAGCCTGATTATAGCATATTAAGAACCTTTGGTTGTTCTTGTTTTCCACTTGCAACCTTATAAAACCCACAAGTTTGATTACAAATCTACTGTCTTTTTAGGTCCAAGTCCTATTCATATATAAAGGCTACAAGTGCCTTACATCCACTGGCCGAATCATTGTTGCTAGAGATGTTATATTTAATGAGTCTTCCTTTCCTTATCCTTCCTTATTTCCTTCCTCCTCTAAATCTTTTCCTATTTCTCCTTCGTTTGTTTCTGCCACCCCTCTTATTTACCTTCCTCTTCAGATCACCTACCTTTTTCTTCACCACCATACCCTCTAACACACCTCTACCCACTTCTCCTCAATTGTTGATCAATCACCAACTTCCCATTCTCCTATTACTGATTTCCCTTCTTCCCTTGTTGATCAATCACCAACCTCCCATTCACCTATTGCTGATTCCCCTTCTTACCCTGCTCCTGCTGTTTCACCTTCTCCTATTGATATCCAACCCCCTCTACCAGTACCTTCTCACCCCATGATAACCAGATCCAAAATGGGAAGTCTTAAAACCAAAGGCCTTTGTTGCTTCTACTGATGTTGAACCCACCTCACATCATGAAGCTTTTCAGTCTCCATCTTGGCGAGCTGCTATAGAAGAAGAATTTGGTGCTCTACAGTGAAATGACACATGGTCCTTAGTTCCGTTTCCTCCCGGAAGCCAAGCTATTGGCTGCAACTGGGTCTTTAGAAAGAAGACCAATCCTATTTCTTCTACTCACAAGTATAAAGCCCGATTGGTTACAAAAGGTTTCATCAAAAAGAAGGTTATGATTCATGAGACCTTTAGTCCTGTTATTTGGCTAGTTACTGTCAAAATTGTGCTTAGCACTGCTCTCTCTCAGAAATGGCATATTCATCAAATTGATATCAATAATGCCTTCCTGAATGGATTTTTAAAAGAGGAAGTTTATATGGTTTAACCTCCTTGTTTTGAAAGTAGAGATAAATCTCTGGTGTGTAAGCTACATAAAGCTCTTTATGGGCTCAAACAAGCCCCTGGCTCTTGGTTTGAATGTTTGGGTGGTGCTTTGTTCAAACATGGATTTTCTACTTGCAAATGTGATCCTTCTCTGTTCATTAAAAGGTCTTCTAGTGAACTTTTATTTGTCCTAGTTTATGTTGATGATACAATCATCACAAGTTCATCTCATACTAGCATTTCACAGCTTATCATTGATCTTGATCATGAATTTTCCCTAAAGGATCCTGGTTCCTTGAATTATTTCTCGGGAATTAAGGTTAAAGATTTGACTGATGGTTCTTTACAGTTAGTGTAAACCAAGTATCTCAAAGACATTTTTTGTCTCGTGCAAATATGAGCAATGCTAAAAGTGTAGTTACACCAATGACAGTGGGACTTAAACTTCCTAAGATCAGATCTGTTCCAATGTCTAATCCTCAACTTTATCAGTCCATTGTTGGAGCTTTACAATATGCTACTATAACTCGGCTAGAGATTAGTTTTGTTATCAATAAAGTTTGTCAATTTATGCAAATGGCCCTTGTTGTTCACTGGAAGGCTGTTAAGAGAATTTTAAGATATCTTGCTGGTTCATTACATGATGGCATTATCATCCGTCCTAGTCTCAGCAGAACAATTACTACTTACTGTGATGCTGATTGGGCATCAGATCAGAATGACCGAAGGACCACTTCTGGCTTTTGTGTTTATTTTGGTAGTAATCTCAAAGCTTAGTCCTCTAAAAAGCAGGCTACAGTTGCAAGATCAAGTACTGAGGCAGAATACAGGAGCATGTCTTATGTTATATCAGAAGTTTTATGGATCAAGTCACTTCTTCAAGAGTTACATCTCAATCTTACTACACCAGCTCAAGTACTATGTGATAATCTTAGTACAGTAATGATGACAGCAAATCCAATTCTACACGCTAGGACAAAGCACATTGAACTCGATCTGCATTTTGTATGAGAAAGAGCTATCAGAAAAGAATTCCTGGTTCAACATGTTCCCAGTGTAGATCAAGTAGCTGATGGGTTCACAAAACCTCTTTCTCATAAGTCTTTCTCTGATTTTCATAACTATCTAGGAATACAATGTCGCCCAGAAGGGTAGTTTGGTTTGAGGGAAGATATTAGAATAAAGATATTCTAGAAATATTAGCTGTTGCTTAGCTGTAACTTATACCTTTTGTTGTAACTGATTTAGTCAAGTTTAGCTATAGACACATAAGCCCCACAAGTTTCTATATATGTTGTACTTCACATCATTAATGAATTAATCAATTCTTCTCCATTTCAGTCTGTGTCTTCATATTTGTATCATTGGATTGACTTCGAGACCATAGAAAATCCCTTGAAATTTTTGAAGCCCAAGATTTCCATTGAAATAAAGATCCTTCAACTTCATAATTGTCTGTAGAGTTAGGAAGCTGTCAGATCCAGCTTGGTGATTCTTCCCAGCTACACGATCCACGCTTAACGTCCTAGCGACTCTTTCTAGGCCACCATATAAGCCATTGCAGTTTTTTTGGTACAAACCATTGCAGAACTTGATAATATGCTTCATATCATAAATTTTGGGTCCAAAGAACCGGGCCACCATCTGTCTGAACAAGTGAACATTAGGAGGTAATTGTCTCCCAATTAGAAGTTTGATCATAAAACCAAAATCATAAAAACTGTGGAATGTGACCCATGTGAGATGAGGATTGAACAATAATCCGGAGTTTAAAACAAAATTCAGGAAAAGCCACGACGGAATCCCCTCTTTCTTGTTCTTCACGAAATCAATCCCTTGCTTCTCCAATAGCTGAATGGATTCAACGTTATGACAATCATGCTCAGCATCAAAGTCGGAGAAATTGAACTGCCAAATGTATCCGTTTGGAGTCCCAAAGTTTGTCAAATTCCTATTAGAATCAGAGAACGTAAGGCCTAGTTGGATGATTTTCAATTCACCGACGTTGGCCTTCATGAAACTGCGATTAGTTGGAGGAGACACCTTCGAGTAAGAGCGGTTATCCACATCTGGAGTAAAAATTGTTCCAGGAAACTCAGTATCAAAGGAGGCAAAACAGCGGGTAGGTATAACAGCACGAATCAAAGATAGCTCGCTGAGAAATGTGAAGCCCAAACTTCGCGAACGATCACATGCTTTCCACCCGGATTTGAATTAATGGTGATTCAATGATTTATTTTTTAGAGAATGCAAGTCTTCTCAATTTGAAGCCGAATATATGTGTTTCAGAAATCAGATTTTTTAGATTTTTAAATTTTAAATTACGCGGCTCATCTAAAGAATTTATTATTAGATTTATTTAATATTTCACATATAATATTCAGTGGTATAATCATTAAGAAAATTAAAACCTAAAACCATTAATCTTCTATTAATTAATGGCTTAAGGTGTACCCAGCACCCCGAATTATTTTTCCAGATGCGCCTAGTGTCCCAAACTAATTTTTGGTGCCTCTAGTGTCCCAAACTAATTAAAACAGTGCATCCATATCCTAGTCTAACAAAAAAGTTAAGTTTGATCGTTACCTTACTGACTCAGCCGAAGGTTGACTAAAGAATCCTACGTGGTGGACACGCATGCGTTTGATGTGTATTATTTTGACGAGTTAAGGTGCGTTTAGCACCCTAAACTATTTTTCCAGGCACGCCTAGTGTCCTAAAGTAATTTTTAGTGCATCCAGTGTTCCAAACTAATTAAAACGGTGCGTCCATATCACAGGCTAACAGAAAAGTCTCGTTTGATCGTTACCTTGCTGATTCAGCTGAAGGTTGACCAAAAAATCCTACATGGCGGACACGCAGGCATCTGATGTGTATTATTTTGACTAAAGCTCCCAAGACGAGCCCAGTGGCAACGTGTGTTTTCTTGAGAAGCGACGGTGATGTCGACGGAGTGACCAAGGGGAAGTTTACTATGTTCTACGAGGAGGAAAGCAAATGCAAGTCAGATGAGAAGTTGACAGAGATGGAGACGGAAGTGTGCTGTGATGGCAGTTGTGGTTTCGAATCGGAGTGGTGGAAGAAATGGGATAGAATGTTAATGACGAGGATGGGATTGAATGGGTGATACATGTATCAGGATTTAAGAGGGTGGATCAGTGGTCTTTCTTCTTTTTTTTTTTTAAGTTTAAAAACTGGCAGAAGATAAATGTTAGAAGAGAGGGAAATAAATTGAATTTTCAGTCAAAATAATACACATCAAACACTTGTGTGTCCACCACCTAGGATTTTTTGGTCAACCTTCGGCTGAGCCAACAACGTAACGGTCAAACTTAACTTTTTTGTTAGCCCAGGATATGGACGCATCATTTTAATTAGTTTGGGACATTTGATGCACTGAAAATTACTTTAGGACACTGGAAGCACCTGAGAAAATATTATGGGGTGCTGGGCGTACATTAACCCTTAATTAATCAATATAAAACAATAGACGATACAGAGGAAAGTTATAAATCTATATTATTACAATTTGATTTAATGTGGTAGATAGTATTTTGTAGAGAAGCGTAGATAATGTACAAAAATGATATTTGGAGAATCTTTTATGTAAAATAAAATTAGGTAGATATGTGATGTGTTCAAATCTGATACGCGCGCGTGCACACACATATATATATTGATACACAAATCTAATACACGTAACATTATTTACAAGTCTTCAACGAAAATATAACATAATAATCTCATATAAAAAATAACATAATAACAAATGCGAAAAATCCTATTCACTTGTGAATTCATATCACTAGGATAAATAGAGATATAAATATTATTTATTTTTCTATATTTTTGTTAATATTTTCAAAAATAATTTTTCGCCTCTTCTCAAAACTAAAAGATGTATGAATTATAATTTAGTCAGATAATTGTTCACAAGATTTATATTTAGGTAATTTAAACTATTTATGTCATATTTACTTTTTAAAATTAAATAATTAATATTATGATTTTATTTTATTAGTTGATAATATTTCATTCTATGATACTTTAGGAATGTAGATAATATTTAAAAATGGTATTTCGAGAATCTTTTATGTAAATTAAAATTAGGTAGATATGTCATATATACTTATTATGGAACTATTCACAAGTCTCCAACAAAAGTATAACATAACTATGTCATATAAAAAATATAAAGAATAACAAAAGCAAAATCCTGTTTACTTTTCATCTCAAGTAGGCACTTTTAGGATAAATCGAGATATAAATACAGTTTATTTTTCTATATTTCTGTTAATAACTTCTCAGAATTAATTTTTTTTCTGTCTTCTCAAATATCATAGATGTAAATTATAATTTATTCAGATAATATTTCACAAAATTTAATGTTAGGTGTTTATACCTTGTTATACTAATTTGAAAATAAATTTTACATATAATATTTTTATGAGAATATCCTAAGATAACCATGGAATGGAGCAACGTAAAATCTACTATGAATTTCAAATTATTTTGTTAATTTGATTGTGTTTAGTGGTATCATACATGAACTTCATAAAAATTCATTAAAAATTCTAATATTGATGGATTTAACTCAATATTTTGGATTTCAAATATATTTAAACCAAATAATCATAATTTTGTAATATTTTAATTATTTAATTATATATTTTTAATAACTATTTATTGATAGAAGTAAACTCTTATCTTATAAGTTTATCATCCGAGTTTACATCTTTGCCAAGAGTTTACTTAAACTCATGAGTTTGATAAGCTTGCATACATCTATTCTAAAGTTTATAGGCTAACGTCATTATATCATATTTACTTCAGGAATGTAGATGATGTTTAAAATGATATTTCGAGGATCTTTTGTAAATCAAAATTAGGTAGATATGCCCTCCAATGAAAATATAACATAATAATATCATATAAAAAAAAGGGAGAATCCCAAAAAAAATATTTTTTAAATTTCAAAATTTCACGTTAGTTTTATTTATTACAATTTAATAATAATTGATAATATTTAAAAAGCAAATAACAACACATTTGTGTAATCATTCATGATTTGGGACTTTAAAATTTTAAAGATTTTTTTTTGGAAATTTTCCCTATGACAAATAACATAGTTAAAAAAAGAAAAAGAAAAATCATGTTCACTTTTCATCTCATTTCAGCATATGATAAATCGAGATAAAAATACTATTTATTTTTCTATATTTCTGTCAAAGCGTTTTCAAAATTAATCTTTTCCTGTCTTCATAAAAATAAGAGATGTATGAATTATAATTTATTTAGATAATTTTTCATAAAATTTATAGTTAGGTTATAATATTTTCATGAGAATATTCTAGGAAAACAATCCTAAAACAGATAATCTATTTCTATTAATCATTAAATATTAATTCATTTATATATAAAGATAGACAATGACTTGTAAGGCTATAGATTTATATCATATTATCTTTTTAAATCAAATAATTAACATTGATATTTTTTGACCAAAATTATAAGCATTGCGATATGATAATATTTTCTTAAGAAGGTAATATTTTATTCTATGATACAACAGGAGTGTAGATAAATAATAAGTGATGATTCGAAAATGTTTTATCTAAATTAAAACTAAAAATAAGTTAAATATGTGATATGTAGAAATATTTTATGGACACAGAATTATTCACAATTCTCCTATGAAAATACAACTTATTAATATAATATAAAAAATGCGTTCACTTTTCGAATACATATAATATTCTCTGAGAATATCATAGAAATAAAAACCTAAACTCATTAATGTTCTATTAATTAATTAACTAATAAATCAATATATAATAATAAACAATGACTTGGAGTAAAGTTATTAATTTATATCATATTTACTTGTTCAAGGTTGATGACTTTTATTGTACACAGTAAATAAAAATATTGAAACTACGAAAAAATACTTTCAATATATATATAAATAGTTATATATCAGTCTCTTCGAAATTTTTTTATACTAAGTGAACATGAGAAATCATCCGAGTCCAACCAAATCATCAATGGCAGAAAAGTGTAGTTATTGCTGAAACAGGGGGTGAGTTGTTGAGGAAGTATGTCTCATGAAAGGGAGGAACAATTATCCAAGGTTGTAGTTGCTGATTTAAGTTCAGGCATTTCGAATCTGAAGCTTTGATTGATGGGATGCTATTCGGCTTTTACTGAAGTTAAAACAGAATGTTTATATGTGAAGGTATATTTTCATATCAGGAAAAAAAAATTACAGAATATGGGTGCCTCTGTACGAAATATTTACGGAGGCTAGAGGATTTCTAAATGTTAGAATAACCAATGAGTATTGGTACTGTTTGTGGTGTGAGGCTAGAAGCTTCAGGAGTCCAAAATTTTGAAGAGAATAAGAGTACCCTAAAGGCTAATGGAATTACATTATACAAATTGATGTTCCACAGTTCAGGTATTAAGCATATAATTTGTTCCATTACAGTGTTTTATTTCATCACCCTTTAGTTCACAAGTCTGATAGTCTGATAGAACCTAGCGTGATAAAGAATTCAAATTACTGATCTGCAAGGGTGTAGATCTGAGCAAGAGCAAAGAAAACTGTAAAAAGCTCACTAAGCTAACATTCATTAGACTAGTCTCTCATTTACTTCTCTGTCATATTCAAATCCACCAATGAATATAGCAGCAATGAATTTTGAACATTCTTGCAGAAATCACCAAAGTCATTCAACTCACTAGCAGATATTAATGCCTTGTTTTTTTTAATCTGACTTCTCATAGACAATGTGAGGATGAACATCTGTTAAGGACAGGGACTGAATAAATATAGAGTTGGTTTTGCTGGAAATCCTATACGACAACCACAAGATTGAAGCATCCAAGAAAACTTTCCTATATAGCCTACTGTATACATATTTAAAGCTTTCCTACTTAAAGTCCAACCAAATCATTATAGTGATACATAAAATCCATCAAACACTCGTAAAAATAAGAGTCTTATTATTACTAATGAATATGCACATCTTTGAAATGCTAATAGTCAAAAGACTCAAAGAATAGATACATTAATCACTAACATAGTAAAACTATCCATGAGATTTACGCAAAGTAACCTATCATATAGCATCAATGGAAAAATGTATATTACAAAGGGAAAAAAATGGAAGAATGACTCCTATTTTTTTAAATATACAATGAGAAAAACTAATAAGTAGACATAAGTACTACTGGACGGAGACCACAAAATGTCGGGGCAGGAATGTGCAGTAGTGAATTCCCAGGTTTCAGAGTTGGTATAATAGGATTGACTTCGAGACCATAGAGAATCCCTTGAAATTTTGGAAGCCCAAGATTTCCATCGAAATAAAGATACTCCAACCTCATAAATGTCTGTAGAGTTAGCAAGCTATCAAATCCAGCTTGGTGGTTCTTCCCAGCTACACGATCCACGTTCAACGTCCCAGCCACCCTCTCTAAGCCACCATATAAGCCATTGCAGAACTTGATAATATGCTTCATGTCATAAATTTTGGGTCCAAAGAACCGGGCCCCCATCTGTCTGAACAAGTGAACATTGGGAGGTAGTTGTCTCCCAATTAGAAGTTTGATCATAAACCCAAAATCGTAAGAACTGTGGAATTTGACCCATGTGAGATGAGGATTGAACAATAATCCGGAGTTTAAAACAAAATTCCGGAAAAGCCACGACGGAATCCCCTCTTGTTCTTCACGAAATCAATCCCTTGCTTCTCAAATAGCTGAATGGATTCAACGTTATGGCAATCATGCTCAGCATCAAAGTCGGAGAAATTGAACTGCCAAATGTATCCATTTGGAGTCCCAAAGTTTGTCAAATTCCCATCAGAATCAGAGAGCGTAAGACCTATTTGGATGATTTTCAATTCATCGACGTTGGCCTTCATGAAACTGTAATTAGTTGGAGGAGACAGCTTCGAGTAAGAGCGTTTATCCACATCTGGAGTAATAATTGTTCCAGGAAACTCAGTATCAAAGGAGGCAAAACAGCTGGTAGGCATGGCAGCTCGAATCAAAGACAATTCACTGACTAAATTTGAAGCCCAAACTTCGCGAACGATCACATGCTTTCCATCCGGATTTGAATTCATCGTGATTCAATGATTTTTCTTTTTTTACGAAAATCTTAGAGAGGATGCAAGTCTTCTCAATTTGAAGCCGAATATATATGTTTCAGAAATCAGATCTTGAACGATTTATATATAGATATAGATATAGATATAGATATAGATACACACGCACATATATGTCTGTTAGCATCTCTTCAAAAGAAAAATGAGATACTAATTTTAAAATATTTTTTAGATTTTTAAAGTTTAAGTTACGCGGTTCATCTAAAGAATTTATTATTAGATTTTTAATACTTTATATATAATACTCAGTGAGAATATCATAAAAAATAAAAACCTAAAACCATTAATCTTCTATTAATTAATACTCACAGTTGACAATACAGAGGAAAGTTATAAATGTATATCATATTTACGTTTTCAAATTAAATAATTAATATTATGATTTTATTTTATTTGGTAGATAATATTTCATTTTGTGATACTTAAGGAGTGTAGATTTTGTTTAAAATGATATTTGGAGAATCTTTTACCTAACTTAAAATTAGGTAGATATGTGACGTGTTCAAAACTTCAAATCTGATATATACACACGCACACACATATTGATACACAAATCTGCCGGTAAAAAAAAAAAAAAAAACACACGCACACACACAAATCTAATATATATGACGTTATTTACAAGTCTTCAACGATATTATAACATAACAATGTCATATAGGAAAATAACATGACAAAAAATGAAAAAAAAAAATTCTATTCACTTTTCACTTCATGTCATTAGGATAAAGCGAGACATAAATTTTTTTTTATATTTTTGTTAATATCTGTTGAAAAATAGTTTTCCCTCTCCTAAAAAATAAAAGAACTATGAATTATAATTTATTCAGATAATTAGTCACAAAGTTGATAGTTAGGTAATTTTAAAAACTAGAAAAAAAAATCTCGTAAAAGACCTTTAAAATGTTTAAAATACAAATCAGAGTGCTGAATTTACATAATATCATATTACGGTAGGTAGATCTATTTGGAATATTAAAATATTTGCAAAAAATGCTATTGCCCTTGAATATTACCTAAAATGAATAAGCTATTAACAAAAATTGATTTCTCAAAAACATCTTTTATTAAGGGCTTACTTGGATAAAATTAAAGCTTTAAGGTTAAAATACACATAACTCCCTTCAACTTTAACTCAGTTGTATATAATTAAAAGTTTAAAAGCACGCTCACAATTTTCAGATCTTAACTATCAAACCCTTACCGTTAAAATGGGCTATAGATTTAACAGAATGTGAGCCACGTCAGACTATTTAAAATTAATTGACAAATGACATGTAAGTTTTTTATATTTCATTAATTTATCCTGAAAATTCAGAATTCCACTAAAAGGATAATTTTGTCATTTACAAGAGCAATACCCGCTTGCTAATTCACATGGCCTCTGACGGCATTATCATCTCCCTCCACTTTTCTCTTGCAAGTTCTCCATTTTTAATTTGCACCGTTGCCTTGAGTTTTTTTATCATGTTCTTCGTTCAAAACATCATTCTCATGCTTCCCATGGCAATAACACCTTGAAGAATCATCCTTATGAGTTTCACCTTTTTCAAGCGTTGATTCACCAAATCAAGCAGCATCCATGACTATGCTTTTGAGCCATTACAGGCCTTGCTATCCGATCTTTACATCCATCAGCTTTAAGGGGAATATTCTTTTTGGAGCCCCTTTATTTCAGGCGATTTTGGTTTCTCAGCTTTTAAATAGTATGACTTCATCACTTGCTGGTAAAAGATTAAGCAAATTAAAGGCTGGCACTTTATCAGTGTTTCGCTGATACAGACATAATAAATAAAACTGGATTTAGAGGAAGAATATGATTAGGATCGAAATCATAAGGTTCATTTTTCAGAATGACAAAGATGATGAAAAACTAAACGAAAAAGAGGCAAAACAAGAAACCTTGGGAGAGATGGAGACTGGTAGACGATGATGGCAATGGCAATTAGGGATTGCTATTAAAATGACAAATTTTCCTTTTAGAAAAATTCTGAATTTTCAGGATAAATTAATAAAAAATAAAAAAGTTACATGTCATTTGCCAATTAACTTTAAATGATCTGACATGGCTCACGTTTTGTTAAATTTAACTGCCATTTTAACAGTGGGGGTTTGATGGTCAAGATCTAAATGTTGAGGGCATAATTTTTAAACTTTTAAAGATGAGGAAAGTTATATGTACTTGAGTTAAGGTTGAAAGGAGTTATGTGTAATTTAGCCAAGTTTTAAATTATGAAAGTGAATGACAACACTTTTTCAAGTATTACCTAAAGCAATATAATATTAACAAAAAAGTTAAAATATACTTTTAATCATTTAATTTTACATAAGGTTTCATTTTAATCCTTTAACTTTAAAAAGTAAAATTTTAGTCTTCTAATCTTAAAACTGTTCATAAAAAATGATGATATTAAACTCTTAAATACTGATAAAATATATTAAATGCTAAGATATTAAGTTCAATATTCAAAACAATTATGATTGTTACAAAAAATCATCATTTAAGGCTAACAATTTTGGAGTTAAAGGGCTAAAAACATACTTTTTAAAGTTAAGGGACCAAATTGAAACCTTACATAAGTTAAAGGACCAAATGTATACTTTAACTTAACAAAAATTGATTCCTCAATAATAACTTTTATTAGGAGTTCACTTAGGTAAAATTAAAGTCTTAAAATGTGAAAGTGGATGACAACAATTCTTCAATTATTGCCTAAAATTAATAAACTATTAACAAAAATTGATTTCTTAATAACAACTTCTATTGACAGTTCACACTTAGATAAAATTGAAGTTTTAAAACAATAAAGTGAATGACAACAATTTTTAAAGTATTGCCTAAAATGAATAACTTATTAACAAAATTAATTCCTTAATAACAACTTTTATTGATAGTTCACACTTGGATAAAATTAAAGTCCTAAAACTTGAAAGTGAATGATAACAGTCATTCAAGTATTGCCTAAAACGAATAAGCTATTAACAAAAATTAATTTCTGAATAACAACTTTTATTGACGGTTAACATTTGGCTAAAACTAAAGTCTTAAAACATGAATGACAAAACGGATAAGCTATGAACAAAAATTAATTCATCAATAACAATTTTTATTGACAATTCACATTTGGGTAAAATTAAGGTCCTAAAACTTGAAAATGGATGACAACAAGTCTTCAGCTATTGCCTAAAATGAATAAACTATTAACAAAAATTGATTGCTTAGTAATAACTTTTATTAACAATTCACACTTGAGAGTAAAATTAAAGTCTTGGAACATGGATGAGAATAATCTTCCAGGTGTTCTCTAAAACAAACAAGTAAGCTATTAATAAAAACTGATTCCTCAATAACAAGTTTTAGTGACAATTAAAACTTGGTAAAATTAAAGTTCTAAAATTTGAAAGTGGATGGCAACAGTTCTTTAGATGTTGCCTAAAATAATCAAGCTACTAACAAAAATTGGTTCCTCAACAATAACAAGTCTATCTACATTGCATCATCCTTTCTATATAACTTATATATGGGTAGTAGTGTCTTTTAGCAACATTTTAATATTCCAAATTAGTCCACCCACCATGATATGGTATTATGCAAATTTAACACCCAGATTATCTTTTTTAACATTTGAAAAGTCTTTTTGTGAGATTTTTCCTTTAAACTATTTATATCATATTTACTTTTTAAAATCAAATAACTAAATATTTTCATTTTATCTTATTAGGTTGATAATATTTCATTTTATGATACTTTAGGAGTGTATGTATTGTTTAAAAATGGTATTTTGAAAATATTTTATGTAAATTAAAATTAGCTAGTCTTGGTCTTAGTGAGCTCCCGAGACCCAACCTATCTAAACTTTTTTTTATAAAAAAAAAAAAATTAGCTAGATACCTGATGTGTGTGTGTATAATTATTCACAAGTATCCAACAAAAATATAACATAATTATGTCATATAAAAAAACCAACATAATAATAAAAGAAAAATCTTGTTTACTTTTCATCTTAAGTCAGAACTTTTATGATAAGTCGAGATGTAAATACTATTTATTTTTCCATATTTCTGTCAATAAGTTTTTAGAATTAATTTTTTTCTGTCTTCTCAAATATAATAGATGTAAATTATAATTTATTCAGATAACTTTTCGCAAAATTTAAAGTTAGGTATATTTAAACTATTTATACCTTGTTATAATAATTTGAAAATAATTATTTAGCAAAGATAATATACTTAAAATTTGATTTATAAGTATACAAAAACTATTAAGTAAAAGTAATATCAAAAGAAAAAAATTATAAAATAGTAATAACAAAAAAGATGAGAGAAATGAAAAATAATAATAAATATATTATAAAAATAATAATAAAAAAGCTAAAGTGGCACTTGCCCCGGTGGCTATGAGATGGGGTGGTTTGTGTGTGTGTGTGTGTGTAAAGCGATACGGTTGTGGGGGCATTTAATATTATCCCATCAATTACGTTAGGCCTTTATTAGGGGGCTATGGTTTGACCTGTTATCAAAATAAGTTAGGTTTAAGACCTATTTTGTATTATATATTATATATTATCCAAAATTTTGCAGGGAATAAGAGTACCCTAAAGGCTAATGGCAATTTTTTTTTTTTTGACCGGAAAAGGCTAATTGGAATTACATCATATAAATTGACGTTCGACGGTTGAGGTATTGGGCATATAATTTGTTCCATTACAGTGTTTATTTCATCCAGCGTAATAAAGAATTCAAATTACTGATCTGCAACGGTGTATATCTAAGCAAGAGCAAAGAAAACAGTAAAAAGCTCACGGTCAATAGACTAATCTCTCTCATTAACTTCTCTGTCATATTCAAATCCACCAATGAATACATATAGCAGCAATGAATTTTGAAGATCCTTGTAGAAATCACCAAAGTCATTCAACCCACCAGCAGATATTGATGCTTTTTTCTTCTTTTTTTCTTTTTATAAATCTGATTTCCCATAGACAATGGAAGGATGGCCATCTGTTAAGGACAGGGACTGACTCAATATATATATAGTTTTGCTGGAAATCCTATATGACACCCACAAGATTCGAGTATCCAAGAAAACTTTCCTATATAGCCTATTGTATACATAGTTAAAGCTTTCCTACATAAAGTCCAGCCAAATCATCAAAGTGATACATAAAGTCCATCAAACACTCGTAAAAATAACAGTCTTATTATTACTAATGAATATGTACATCTTTCAAATACAAATAGTAAGACTCAAAGAATAGATACATTAATCACCAATATAGTAAAACTATCCATGAGATTTACGCAAAGTAACCTTTCATATAGCATCAGTGGGAAAATGTATATTACAAAGGAAACAAAAATAAAAGAATTAGTCCTATTTTTTAAAATATAGGATACAAAAATTAATAAGGAGACATAAGCACCACTGGACGGAGACCACAAAATGTTGGGGCAGGAATGTGCAGTAGTGAATTCCCAGGTTTCAGAGTTGGTATAATAGGATTGACTTCGAGACCATAGAGAATCCCTTGAAATTTTTGAAGCCCAAGATTTCCATTGAAATAAAGTTCCTTCAACCTCATAAATGTCTGTAGAGTTAGCAAACTATCAGATCCAGCTTGGTGGTTCTTCCCAGCTACACGATCCACGTTCAACGTCCCAGCCACCCTTTCTAAGCCACCATATAAGCCATTGCAGAACTTGATAATGTGCTTCATGTCATAAATTTTGGGTCCAAAGAACCGGGCCACCATCTGTCTGAACAAGTGAACATTAGGAGGTAATTGTCTCCCAATTAGAAGTTTGATCATAAAACCAAAATCATAAGAACTGTGGAATGTGACCCATGTGAGATGAGGATTGAACAATAATCCGGAGTTTAAAACAAAATTCCGGAAAAGCCACGACGGAATCCCCTCTTTCTTGTTCTTCACGAAATCAATCCCTTGCTTCTCCAATAGCCGAATGGATTCAACGTTATGAGAATCATGCTCAGCATCAAAGTCGGAGAAATTGAACTGCCAAATGTATCCGTTTGGAGTCCCAAAGGTTGGCAAATTCCCATTAGAATCAGAGAGCGTAAGACCCAGTTGGATGATTTTCAATTCATCAACGTTGGCCTTCATGAAACTGTAATTAGTTGGAGGAGACAGCTTCGATTTAGAGCGCTTATCCACATTTGGCGTGATAATTGTTCCAGGAAACTCAGTATCAAATGAGGCTAAACAGCTGGTGGGCATAGAAGCTCGAATCAAAGACAATTCGCTGACTAAATTTGAAGCCCAAACTTCGCGAGCGATCACATGCTTTCCATCCGGATTTGAATCCATCGTGATTCAATGATTTTTCTTTTTTACGAAAATCTTAGAGAGGATGCAAGCCTTCTCAATTTGAAGCCGAATATATATGTTTCAGAAATCAGATTTTTTAGATTTTAAAATTTTAAACTGCGCGGCTCATCTATAGAAATTATTTCTAGGTTTATTTAACATTCAATATTTCACATATAACATTCAGTGGGAAAATCATAAAAAAATTAAAACCTAAAACCATTAATCTTCTATTAATTAATCAATATATAACAATAGACGATACAGAGGAAAGTTATAAATTTATATCATATTTAATTTTTCAAATTAAATAATTAATATTATAATTTGATTTTATTGTTCATGGTATTTGGAGAATCTTTTATGTAAATTGAAATTAGGTAGATATGTCAAGTGCTCAAATCTGATACGCGCACACATATATATTTTTTGATACACAAATCTAATACATATAACATTATTTACAAGTCTTCAACGAAAATATAACATAATGATGTCATATAAAAAAATAACATAATAACAAATGCAAAAAATCCTATTCCCTTTTGATTTCATGTCATTAGGATAAATCAAGATATAAATATTATTTATTTTTCTATATTTTTGTTAATATCTTTTCAAAAATAATTTTTCGCCTCTTCTCAAAACTAAAAGATGTATGAATTATAATTTATTCGGATAATTGTTCACAAGATTTATATTTAGGTAATTTAAACTATTTATATCATATTTACTTTTTAAAATTAAATAATTAATATAATGAATTTATTTTATTAGGTTGATAATATTTCATTTTATGATACTTTAGGAATGTAGATAATGTTTAAAAATTGTATTTCGAGAATCTTTTATGTAAATTAAAATTAGGTAGATATGTCATATATATATATATATATATATTATAGAATTATTCACAAGTCTCCAACAAAAAAATAACATAATTATATGAATTATTTTGTCCAATTATATAATTATTAATTTAAAAATGAAATTAATTTTAAAGAATAAAACTAATAAATAATTTTTTTAAAACTACGAATGGCTTGATTAAAAAATAAGTGAAACTATAAGGACCTGATAAAAAGGAAAAAAATAGCAGGACCTAAGTAAAAACAAGTAAAAATAAAAGTATATGATAAAAAAAAATTTCATAGGGACCTAATTAAAAATCAAATGAAACCATAAAGACCCGGAGATTAATTATCCCAATTATAATTTATCCAGATAATTTTTCACAAAATTTAAGGAAAAATTACACATAGGTCCCAAGGAATAGAATTTATTCACCTAGGTCCCAAAGAATGTCAAAATTAATAGTAGGTCCCAAAGAACCTTAGAGTATTATATTACAATTGTAAAATGACATCCCTATCCCTCCTAATCTAAGGTTCCCAATTCAAAGTTCGAACACTTTTTTCCTCTCGCCTCAGTGTTCGAACTACTCCTTGCCTCTCGCGCTGACATCTAAAGTGAAGGAATCAGCCACACAGTGCCTCTTGTACTCCTTGTCTCTCTATTCGCAGTTACTCCTCGGTGCTGTCTCTCCCTTCGTGTCACTCTTCATGGTACAATCGCTGCCCTACTGTGTTGTCTCTCCCTCTTGCAATCAGTCCGCCATCTGTCATCTCTCCCTGTCGCCGTGGGCCTCTCAGTGTCTCTTCCTGTCACAAACTATCCGTCACCATCTTACGTCTCTCCTTGTCGCAAACTGTACCTCACCAATATGATTGACAACCTTAACGGCGAGTGTTAACAACTCAAGAGGTAGTTATTGACAACCTAGGTAGTGTCGCTAACAACTGACTCTATAGGATAACACAATCTCTGACTAAATAGTTTTATTATCATATATAACAACTTTAAGAATAAAACAAGAAGCTGTTTCAAAACATTAACTTCTTTAAGTATACGAAATTGGATTATAGTAAAATTTTATTGCAGAGATCCTTTAACAACCTCAACGGCTATTGTTAACAACCCAAGGGGAAGCTGGTGACAACCTAGGCAGCTGACTACTAACTCTGTGGGATAACATAACCTCCACGTAATATCAAGTTATAACCAAATAATATCATATAACAACTTTAACACTAAAATCATGTGTGAAGAAATCATAGAACAATGGAAGTACATGTAAATGACTGGATATAATTTGCTCTTATGTAGAGGTTATATTATTCTATAAAGTCAGTTGTCAGCAAAGACTGCCTAGGTTATCAATAGCTTTATACTGGATTGTTAATACTCGCTGTTGATGTTGCCAATCGCATTTGCAGAGAAAACTATGAATTGGGAACCTTAGATTAGGAGGGATAGTAATGTTATTTTACAATCACAATATAATACTCTAAGGTCCCTTGGGACTTGCTATTAATTTTGACTTCTTTTAGGACCTCAGATGAATAAGTTCTCCTCCTTGAGATGTGTGTAATTTTCTCAAAATTGTATGTTTGGTGTTTATATTGTTATATTGATTTGAAAATAAATTTTACGCATAATATTTTTATGAGAACTAGCATGTACTTCCCCGCGCGATGCACAGAAAAATGGTTAATATGAAGTTCTTTTATTTTAATTGAAATTAAGAAAATAATTCACTGGCTTTAAGCCAAAAATTAATGTTAAAATAAAAACATCTCATGAATTCATTTCAATCAACATGATAATTTCTTCTTAGGTTTTTGGGTTAAACCCTAAATTTATGCACCTAGATTTCTAAATATTTTCTGATAAACAACATTAGTTATTTTCATTTGAATGAATAAGTATATTATTTGTAATGATTTTAATATATTAATGTAAACCTTCGCCATCACAAATTCCTCATTTATTCCTTCACTATGGTCTACTAAAAATACTAAAATTTTAAAACAGTGTTTAAGGTGATATTTCTATCCCTATAAAAAAACATGATTCAAATTTTAAATCTTGCAAAAATAATCACAGAGGTTTATATTTTTAAAATAATAAAAAAAAAAGAGTGTCAATAACTTAAAAGAAAAAACACCATCTCTTATTGTCAATGTAAATATCATGTATAATGATCGAAGAAATGATACATATATATCGAAAAATTTAAATAAGTTTTACTAAATTACTAAAAATGTGGATCAAGTTTTATTTGTTTTGAATTAGGAAGAAAATCTTCATTCATTCTAAGTCTGGATTAATTTTTACAAGGCCACATTAAATCCTAATCTCTGTTCTTTCACTTGAAGATTTCAGATTTCCACCCACAAGGATTTTAAGTCAAACAATCAAAACAATTTGACTTTAATATTCACATAGGTTGATTTGAATTCATCAAATATCAAATTGTACAACATTAAAAACAATTTATAGCACTTAACCCAGAAATCAAAAGCTCTTTAATATTTCTTTTTTTGACCAGCAAAAGCTCTTCAATATTAAAGAATGATAGGGAATTGATTGTCATGGACATGTCAAAACAATATTAAAAATAATTGTCATAGATAGGTGAGCTTCCATAGACAGGACCATGTAAGCATACCTTTTTACTTCTTTATCACATCACCCCTCCCAACCATGTATTTGCTGACCGCTCTTTCAACCCAAAAACATAAAGCAGATTTTAATTAAAACTCTTATCCTAGATTATTTTAACCATAGCATTAGAAAACTGAGAACCAATCAAAATCAAATTTTTATCTCAATCATTTCCCCAAACTAATCAATAGTTCATCAATTTCAAAGGATATGACAGACAAAATTTCTTATACAAACCATAAAAAAAGTTCGACACTGATGTTAGCTCACTTCCCTATGCCTTTAAACTCTCTACTGAAGCTCACTTCCCCGTGTCATATCATTAAAATTCACTTCCCTACGTCTTTATCAAAATTCAGCAACAATTACATGCCCCTATTTTAAGCAGGCTCACTCAACATTTTAAGAGTCTTCACATTGTTTTATCAGACTTTTAGCCTATGATAAAGTTGACGATAAAAAATACATACCACAAAATTAGATGACGCAGAGGTAATGAAATCAATCTTTTGGTAAACCAACCTCTTATAGAGTTTCGTCTATATTCGTAAATAACCCTCTTCTGCTTTAAATGATATGACAGACAAAAACTTCCCCAATTTTGTATTCTACTTAATCAAACATTGCAAACCTTACGTGACGTTAATTTATTAGCACCATTTCTCTCTCATTCTATCCTAAGAAGTTAAGCACTGCCATGTTTTGTCTTCTTTTGGGTCTGCTACCATTACTGTGTATGATCATATGGCTTTTTCTTCCTTGTAGAGCTGCAATATTTAACTCTATACCATATCAAGAACTAAATGCTTTTTTCTTCGTGCTTTCACTGTCTCCTGTAACCTGCAATTAAAACAGAATCTTTCATGCAAATGATATTATGTCAACCGAGCTTTAAGTCTTCAATACTGTCAAAGGATGCACTCAAACATCATTAAATGCTTCAAATGCCATTATCAGATACAGACAAAAATGGTAGCTATATCCAAAGTACATTAATTAACATTACCTTGCATATTGGTTGTAGAAACTACACCATCATGGAATGAAACTTCTCAAAAACATATTTATAAAGCTGGACCAAATTTATTCTAATACCAGTTTACCTAGTGAAAAAGAAAGAAAGAAAGATAAATAAGAAAGATAAACATCAAGCCATACAAAAAGAATAACTGCTACCGACATAAAGCACCACTACCGAAGAGCTCACCTGAAGTCACATAATTCATAACCCAGGAATTCTAACCCAACATGACATAGTGAACAACACACTAACAAATAGTTTCATCATGACACTTAGGAAGCCATATTGAGTCACAGTGTTGTAAGCAACAACATAACAATATACCAAAAAATAGTTTAATAAAGTTCCAATACTATGCACAAACACATGCTTCTTTTTTCAATTATGTTGCTTCAAAACTTCATCAAAGCACTTTTAACATTCAAGCAATTTCAGAAAGATCCACACATCCATATGCTTCAACTAAAGCAGAAAGTCAGACAAGAAACCATACAAATCACACAAATATTCAACTATCCAGACATTCAAATGTTTGAAAAAACGCAACAATTGCGACTAATAATTACTACATTCCCTCACGTTTCTTATTACATAAGAGACTACTATTTACCAACATTCCCTCACCAAGTCACATCTTGTTTTCCTTCTTCATCGGTAAATTCTGTTAGTTTATAAAAGAAGGGAATGATTACAATAACAATGTTTAATGATTAATGCTTGATGGTTAATATACACTTCAAAAATAATAACTTGTTTGAAATAGTTAAATCCTCTTTTAAATCATATATGAAAATTAATAAGACTAGAATCAACCCAGCTGAATGACATAGTGAACAACACATTAACATAGTTTCATCATGACACTTGGGAAGCCATATTGAGTCTAGATGTTGTACGCAACAACATAACAACATACTAAAAAAATAGTTTAATAAAGTTCCAATACAGTAGCATAAACGTAGGCTTCTCTGAAATAGTTAAATCCTCTTTTAAATCATATATTAAAAAAATATGACCAAAATCAACCTAGCTCAATGATATAGTTCAGAAATCAGAAAAGGGAAATATGAATCAAAGAAAATGGAGAGTATAAATATTTCCAACGTGCATTCCTCTCTTTTTTCATCATTGACAAACCAAACCTGAAAATGGATTAGAAAAGACAACTGCAGGGACATTGTCTCGTCTCTTATTAATATACAAGAGAGTATTTTTCAGCTCATAGCTAAAATCCAATCTGAATAATCAATCTTGAAAGAACCTGCATGAGAAGAAAAGAAAGTCTACAATATGTAAATGCACCCGTAAGAAGTTCTGGGGAAAAAAAGAAATCAAAATGTGAAGTAAGCATGACCTTCTTGGATCCTTATGCTTTAGAAAATAGGAAACAAAGAGAAGACGAGGAAACATGGGTATAGATGAAGAAAAATAAGAACACAAATCGTGAAGGAAGCCTAACCAGATGCCTATTCCATTGCGCTTCACGAACATCACAGTAGCCGCGCAACGAACCTTCCTTTGATTCCCATCGATGATAAATCGATATAGCTTAGATTTCTTGCAACAACAAAAACAAATTATGTCAGTAGAGGGAAGCCGAAGTGGTGAAGAAGATGAAGAGAAAGAGAGGAAGTGGCAATGAGGTATAATGAAAAGTTAAAGAGGCCAAGTTGAGTATAAGTAGGGATATTCTCCTGAGTTAACCTCTCATTAAGGGTAAGAATAGAGGTTTGATCTGGAAATTTCGAGGATCAAATTTCTTTTGAGAGGGGGAGAATTGTCACATCTTGAATTTTGGGTCTAGAAGCACCAGAATTAGCCTGAGATGGGTAGGCTACTAGACCTTTTTTAGGCAGAGGTCCCAGAGATTTCCTAAAAGGACAGAGGGATTCCCAGAGACTAAATCGTAAAGAGAAAGTTTTCTGGGACTAAGAAAAGAGAAAGTTAGAGACTAGTGAAGTCTCGAGGCCCAAGACTGAGAAATAGAGATGAATGTAAGCTAATAGTTATGTTGGAGGCTTCAATGAAGTGAATTTTGAAGTTAAACCAAACCATGGGTAAAATCGTAATTTTGTGAAGTTTTGGGCTGGTAAAGGCAAAAATGAAAATTATGCCCCAAAATCCTAGAAAAATCCCAGAAAATGGCAAATGATAGGTTAAAGCCTGAACACTTTAGAAAAAATTCAGAAAAATGGGAATAAGGTTTAGAGGTCTATATGAGGCTAAAAATGACGAAAATACCCCTGGAAGGAATTATGGAATTCCCAGGGTTTTGACTGATTTGGAATATTTTCAAAAAATGAATTATTAAAGTATAAGGAGGCCTCAAATAATTGGAAGAAAATGGGAGAAAATACTTAAGGAATTATCACAGGTTTTAATGGAATTTAAAGCCTATTTACATACTATCAGGGGAAAGTCAAAGTCAAATGTCTAGAGGTTGAATTTTGACTTAAGAAAAATTAGAGGAATTCCCTATGATGAATAAATAGTATTGGTACCTGGAGATAGATTCTCGGAGTTGTGGACTGGTAGAAAGAATTCGGTCAAGATCACTCCAAAATAAATATTATTAATTATTTTAATTATTTTAATGGAAGAACAAGGGAAAAGCATCACTCTATCTTTGGGCATGTTATATAATGCCATGTGGATTATTTGAGATGAGAAAATAGTGCCATAACATGTCCTAGTGGTCCGGGAAAGTCAGGACCCCAAAAAGTACCATATACGGTGTAGAATGGCAAGATAGGTGGGGAGAATGCCTAATGATGGTATTATGCATGAATTTTATATTAATTTCTTTCCTACTTTAATGCCTTAACGATGAAGGAAAATGGAAGAGACAAGTGTATGGTTAGATGGGAAAAGAAAGTATTATATGTATGGCTAGATGCAAGACACGTGTACGGTTAGATTAAAAGCATGTGGATTGATGATGTAAGCATGATATCATCATGATGAAGTAAGCATGATGTCATAGGACACTTGTCACCATAAGATTAAAAGAGAAAATGGACGGTCCAGATCAAGCCACGTATTTTTAAGATCAACGGCCTAGATTTAGTCTTGCTTTCTATAAATACCCCTCCCTTCCCTCTCATTTCGTCTTCAGCCATGGAAACCTTGGGGAGGCTCTGGAAAAATGGTTTCTAGAGAGAGAAAGAAGAGGGAGAAAGAAAGGCCAAGTGGTCATATGCAAGATCAAACTCCAAAACAAGGTATGTTCATGGTTTTTGATGTAGTTTTCACTACCCTTGTTGTTATTGAGCTTGGTTATGAATTTTAATGATTTTTAGGAGCTTGAAACCTTAGGGAGTTATGCTGCACAAAATTCTTAAGAGTATGGAAAGATGAAATTGATGTTAGAATAATGTTTAAAGTCTTGAAAGGAATAAGAATTAAGTGGTTTTACGTTGAAATTGGTTGAATTTCTTGATTATGTAATTTGAGTAATATTTTGGCCAGGGCTGGTTCTTGGGGCTAGGATGTGATTTTGATGATTTTGATACTTCTAATGTGTTTAAAATGAAAAACTATGCGGGGTAAAGGTGAGAAAACAAGTTTGGAAGCATTAGAATGGAAAGTGGAATGTTGAGCCCTAAGACCCTATGTTTGACCAGATCAGGTTGAGTATGGAGGAGTTTGATTTTGATTATTTTGAGCTTGTAAATGGATTCTACATACAAAATTGTGTGGGAATAGTATGTGGAGTTAATTTTAGAAAGGTTGAAAATCAAGCTCAAAAGTTAGAAGCTAATATAGCTCAAATAAAACAAAGTATTGATGTTGTTAATTATCATGGCTCTAATGAATGAATGCAAATGATGTGTTGGTATATTTAGGGCCATGAGACATCAAGGAAAAGAAATGACAATGGTTGAGGAAGCAACCTTAATGGTTGGAAGCAAAAGGGAGTAAGAAGAAAGCTTAAGGACGCAAGGTAGCAAACTTTACCTTACTCTTATGTGCTTGGTATTTGCTTGCATGTATGACATGTTCTATTTTTATATGGTTTTATGAACTTATCCATTGTGATTTTGAACATGTTTAAAATGTGTTATAGGCCTATGTGTTTTATGATTAACGCATGATGATTTCCAAACATGTCACTATGTTATATAAATGTCAAGTTGCAAGCATGTTATGAATGCCAAGCTTGCCATGTATGTTTGGGTAGTTATTGTTTGCTTCTGAGATTCTCTTGAATCTCACCTTCCCTTAGCCAACTATAGTAGGTCAAATGATAAAGAGAAGGCATGTATGAAGAAGGGCAAGAAGATGGAAGCAATGAAAGTGGAGAATTTACATGCGTTTCAATGTAATGATTAACATCACTAATTATGTAATTAATTGTGGATATGTCAAGCATGAAATGTGATGTAATGTTTGATGTATAACATAATGGCATGCAACTCAAAGTATATGAATGAATGGAAATCCATAAAGCTAGTTGTTGCATGTTCGAATGAAGGGAGAATTAGAGTAAGAATTGTTTGATGGATAAAACGTAGGTCCTAGAGCAATTAGTTTCTAGCTTCATTTTGACCTATCAAATGAATGAGTTAAGGTATGAAATTTGATATGGTTAAAGCACACGTCCTGAGCTTTAAAACAAATAGTAGATCACTTAAAACGGATCTATGTGCTAAGAGTTATGCCCTCTCAAAGTTGGACTAAAAATCTAAAATTTACCAGTAAATAGTAACCTGAGAACCAATCATAAAGTTCAATCTACGAGCTTGTTTTGTGAATCGCTTAAACCATAACGCTTCCAAATGCATACTCTGAGGGGTTAAAGGTAGGATGTTTCAGGGAAGACAGAGATGCTTGGATGAATGCATAAAGGAGCACTGATTGTGCTTGAAGATGAATGCTCTAGAGAAGAAAAATCCAAAAAGAGAGAGTAAGAGAGAGAAAGGGGGCATGAGGTAGAAGTTGATGAATTCCTGAGGGAGGGCGAGAGAGATGAGATGTACCGAGGAGCAACATCTGAGTTTGTAAGATAAAAAATAAAAAATAATTAATACATTTTAAATTTCAAATTTTATTTGTATCTCACAAATTCCAGGATTTGTTTTCCAAACCATCGATCATTCAGGTTGAACTACACGGAGCCAAAAAATTATTTGCCCAAGCCACAAACACATCATAAATGCTTGTACTTGGCTTGATAGCAGCCCAAAAATTATGTTTATTTAACTAATGTGACTTGTGTCAAGAGCCACGGATAAGCCATTTGAAGATAAGGCTTGGTGGAAGAGTATTATAAGATATATTGATATCCTAAGACAACTATGGAATAAAGCACCCTAAAATGTCCTATGAATTTCAAATTATTTTGTTAATTTGAATATGTTTAGTGATATCATACATAAACTTCATAAAAATTCTTAAGAATTTCTAATATTGATGGATTTAACTCAATATTTTGAATTTCAAATATATTTAAACCAAATAATTGTAATTTTTATATTTTAGTTATTTAATTATATATTTTAATAACTATTTATTGAAAGAAGTAAACTCTTATGAGTTTACGATTCGAGTTTAAATCTTTACCACGAATTTACTTAAACTCGTGAACGTCATTATATCTTATTCACTTTAGGAGTTTTAGATAATGTTTAAAATGATATTTCCAGAATCTTTTGTGTAAATTAAAATTAGGTTGATACACACTATATATATATATATATATCATAAGCCTCCAGTGAAAATATAACAAAATAATGTCATATTAAAAAAGGAAGAATCCCAAAAAAAAAACTTTAAATTTTAAAATTTTATATCAGTTTTATTTATTACAATTTAATAACAACTGACAATATTTAAAAAGCAAACAACAACATATTTTTGTAATCATTCATGATTTAAGATTTTAAAATTTTAAAGGTCTTTTTCTTCTGGATTTTCCCTATAAAACATAACATAATAAAAAAAATGAAAAATCATGTTTACTTGATAAATTGATACTCCTCCGGTCTTTAATATAAGACCCATTTAACGAATTTGATTAGATTAAGAAAGTTAGGTAAGTTGGTTAATTATAAGAAAAGTGACACATTTTTCCTAAAACACCATAATCATCTTTCTTAATACCTCATCTCCCTCTTCTATTTGATTATGATTGAGGGAGTATCCATAAGGGTAATTTAGAGAAAACTAATAAATATGAGAAATAGTTCTTATATTTAGGATCAAAACCAACTCAACAATTGGGTCTTATATTAAGGACCGGAGGAGTATATAAATACTATTTATTTTTCCATATTTCTGTCAATCCTTTTTCAAAATTAATTTTTCCCGTCTTCATAAAAATAAGTGATGTATGAATTATAATTTATTTAGATAATTTTTCATAAAATTTATAGTTAGGTTATAGTATTTTTATGAGAATATCCTGGGGGGAAAAATCCTAAAACAGCCAATCTATTTCTGTTAATCATTAAATGTTAATTAATTTATATACAAAGATAGACAATGACTTCTAAGGCTACAGATTTATATCTTATTATCTTTTTAAATCAAATAATTAACATTGATATTTTTTGACGAAATAATATTTTATTCTACGATATAACAGGAGTGTAGATATATAATATTTTAAGTGATGCTTGGAAAATGTTTTATTCAAATTAAAACAAAAATAAGTTAAATATGTGATATGCAGAAATATTTTATAGACACACAGCATTATTCCCAATTCTAATATGAAAATGCAACTTATTAATATAATATAAAATCCTAGACCCATTAATGTTCTATTAATTAATTAACTAATAAATCAATATATAAAAAAGTATTTTATTCTCCCCACTCAATTAGATCGATAGCAAAGGCCAATAACCAATGTAAAGAAAGCCGGACCGGACTGGTCGGTTCGACCGGAAAACCGGTGAACCGGTCTGCAGTCCGGTCTGGTTCACCAAATGAACCGGGGGAGATTCGAATCGGTAAAGAACCGGTTGAATCGGTCATAACCGGTACAGAACCGGGTAAACCCGGTTGGGCGGGTTACCCGGTTCCCTTTTTTTTTTTTTTGGCTGATATAACCTAAACGACGTTGTTTTACTAAAAAAAAAAAACGAACTTCCTTTCTCGGTTTCTCCTTTGCCGTCGAGTTCCCCAATTTTTTCCCCCTGAATCTGTTTCTTTCTTCCTCTCATCAGCTCCCCGAGTATCGCAACAGCTCACCTCCGGCCTCCCTCCTTAAAACCAAATCGCCTCCTCCAAAATCCCTGCTCGCTAGAGTCATTGATGGCACGACGGTCTCCGAGACTCCGACACACCTCCTTGTTCGGCAAAGCTCCAAAATTGCAGAGTCATCACAAGTCGGATCTCCGGTCTCCCTCAACCTCATCGCAAGTCTGATCTCCGGTCTCCCTCAACATCTAAGCTCGCAAGTCAGAGGGTCTGAGCTCGCAAGTCTCCCTCAAGCTGAGTTCGCCCTACTTGGCCTTCACCACTCTCCTAAACTTGAAATGGTAAGAATGACTGAATGAGTTCCAATACTGCCTCCCCTGTTCCTCTTTATGCTCTAAACCCCTAAACCCTTGAATTTCTGATCCTATTTCCTAATTCGTATGTCTCTCCAAGCTTTTTGGCATACGCATCGAACTTTGCTGCTGCTCGTGACCTCGTCTCCTTGCTGCTGCTGCTGTCATTCCCAGTTCCTCTCAGCTAATATTTTCTAGTATTCTGGCCTTTTCTTGCATTTTCATTTTGGTTTGTAATTTTGTATCGAATGAATTTTGCTGTTTTACTGTGATTAGTCTTGCTGTAAATGAGATCCCGAATGAGTCTTGTTGATTACTGATTATAGACTATATATAAATGAGATCCTGAATGAGTCTTGCTGATTACTGATTATAGACTATATATAAATGAGATCCTGAATGAGTCTTGTTGATTATTGATTGTAGACTATATATAACCGCCACTGTGGTTTGATTTTTATTCAGCCAAGTCTTATAAGAGTGAAAGATTTTGCAAATGTGTCAAAAACTAATCACTAATAAGTTGAATTATGTTTTTCTGAATGTCAATGTCATTGCATATATGCCATCTTAATGCATCTGTTTCTGGATTAAATTGATTTTATATGGATTTTGTTTTCTTTTCAAGAGGTAGCAGTGATGGATATTTCAAATAATCAAAGTTCTGGAAATGATAATGTCACTCCTAATACTCAATCTTCCACTCCCAATACTGAAACTTCCAATCCTCCTACACCAATTTCTTCATTGCGTGCAAAAACTGATCATGCATGGGCACATGTTGCTTATAAGAAAGAAGGGACACAAAATGTATACACCTGCTTTTTTTGTGGTAATAGTTATAGAGGTGGTGGAATAAATAGGATGAAGCAACACCTTGTTGGTATCACTGGTCAAATATCTTCTTGTAAAAAAGTTTCGCATGATGTACGTCATAGAATGACAGAATCTTTGAAAGAGTGTTCAAAGAAAAAAGCCATTGAAAATATAGAAGAGGAAATTGAAGATACTCATGTTGATTCACCAATTATCATGAGTAGTGCAAAAAAGAGAAAATCTATAGGGAGTATGGATAATTATTTTGCTCCTCGCACAACCCCTGATTCTCAACCGGGTATTAAAAGTGCATTAGCAACCAAAGAAGCAAAACACAATGTAAAAATGTTGATTGCTGAATGGGCCATTGTGAATTGCATTCCATTTAAAGCATTTGATTGCCCGTTATTTCAAAAAGCTGTAGATGGCATTGCTTCAATTGGGCCTGGGTTTAAAGCCCCTAGTGCTTATGATTTCAAAACCAATTTGCTGAGTGATTGGAGAAAAAGAATGTCAGTTACTAATAGATAGCCATCGAGCTAAATGGAAAAAAATGGCTGCACACTCATGGCTGATGGATGGACTGATGTGAGGCAACGTACTTTGATAAATTTCTTAGTGTATTCTACACACGGAATGGTGTTTGTGAAGTCTGTTGATGCTTCAGATTTAGTCAAAGATGCCAAAACTCTATTTACTCTATTCTGTGAAGTCATTGAGTGGATTGGTCCTAAGAATATTGTCCATGTAGTAACTGACAATGCAGCTAACTATGTAGCATGTGGTAGGTTGATTAAAGAAAAGTATAAAAATATTTATTGGTCACCTTGTGCTGCTCATTGTCTGAATCTTATATTAAAAGACTTTTCCAGCATGCCAAATGTGTCAGACCTCGCATCAAAGGCATCCAAAGTAACTATCTTTGCATATAATTATATGGTTTTCTTATCATGGTTGAGGAGGAGACCGAGTTGGAAAGAAATTGTGCGTCCTGGTGCCACAAGATTTGCTACGACATTTATTACATTGCACAGCATATATATGCATAAAAATGACTTGCAGGCTCTGGTTGTTGATAAGCATTTTGTGGACCATAGATTATCAAAGACTGAGGCAGGGAAAAATTTTAGTGATCATTTTAGATAACCGGTTTTGGAATGACTGTTATCAAGTTGTGAAGATTGTATCTCCTCTCATCAAATTATTGAGAATTGTGGACTCAGATGAGAAGCCTTCATTGCCTTACGTTTATGAAGGGATGAGAAGGGAAAAAATAGCAATTAAGGAGATGTTTAAGAAGAACAAGGAATTGTATAAGCCTTATACAAGAATCATTCAAACTCGATGGGATAGACATCTGAAGACCAATCTTC
The DNA here is from genome assembly GCF_004799145.2 of Neltuma alba. NCBI lineage: Eukaryota > Viridiplantae > Streptophyta > Magnoliopsida > Fabales > Fabaceae > Neltuma > Neltuma alba. The sequence goes on along the minus strand of NW_021636921.1, from coordinate 5,991 downwards.
ATGCGGCATCGTATTTGTTGAATCCTGCAATTACATATGGTCCAGATTGTCCTAGCAAGTCAAAGTTAATGATGGCTTTGATTGATGTGGTTGAGTCTTACTCAGATGAAGATATTGATGGCTTCCTAGTGATGAAACAAGCGACTACTTATCGCGAAGGCAAGGAATCTTTTAGCAGGCCTTCATGTTCAAAAAGCCGCTCAAAAACTAGACCCTTGTAAGTATTATTATTATTTATTATATTCATGATTATTCACTAATTCTATATAGTATTGGATACTAAATATATTATTATTTTATTATGTAGATGAATGGTGGACATATTATGGTTGTTCAGTTCCAGAATTGCAGCGTGTTGCAATGCGCATTCTTAGTCAAACTTCTGCTTCTTCTGGTTGTGAGAGGAATTGGAGCTTATTTGAAAGAATTCATACGAAAAGAAGAAACAGATTGGAACATAAAAGACTGAATGATTTGGTTTTCACCAACTATAATCTGCGATTGAAGCATAGGTAATCTTGGAAACAGTGAATAACTTTAGTTTTTTTTAATTGATTTATATTTATCTAAAATTTTGTTTGTCATTAAAGGAGTACATTGAAGAAGAGCAAAAGTTATGATCCAATTGACTATGAAAACATTGATATGGTGGATTTTTGGGTGGCTGAAGAAGATCCCACTCCGGAGTTTGATGATAGAGATGTGGATACATTGGAAAGCGTCCTTAACAATGACGGCACTGCTAATTCAACAACTCTTGAGAGTGCTAATGAAGGTTTATATATTTAATTAAGACTCTATTCTTATACCAATATATAGTTATTTGTATAATCATTAATGTTGGTCACTGTCTTATATAGGTGATGAAGATATGAACATTGCTGACCCTCCACCTTTACAAGATGATGTTGTTGCTCCTGCTTTTCCTTGTCCAGCTGTTGACATCTCAGCCCATGCAAATGATCTTAGTGATGATTTTGATTTTCCCTAGTTAAGATATACATTTCATTAATGTTTGCTTGGTACTATTAAATATTTAAACTACTACTTTTGTAGCTTCTCATCTTTTTTTAGTGATTATTATTTATGAATTTTGTTTTATTTTAATATTATGAATTAATTATATTATTTTAATATGACCGGTCCGACCCCGGTTCAACCTCGGTTCGACCAGTAACCCTTGACCCACTATCTCGACCGGTTTAATGCCCGGTCTTTTTTGTTCCTTACCAATAACAGCTGCAGGCGAAGGCGGAGGATGATCGAACAAGCCTAATCAAACGTGATTTTTTTCGTGGGTTGCGAATGCCACATGTAAGGTCATTCTTTTGTCTCTTCTTAATTTCACGCCTCACTATTTTCTTTAATTTTTTCTTTAATTTTCATCTTAGGTCAGCACTTTCAAGATTTAAATCGGGATATAAATACTATTTACTTTTCTATATTTTGGTTAAGAATTTTCAGAAAGTAAAATTTTCCTATTTTCTGAAAAACAATAGATGTATGAATAATAATTTATTCACATAGTTGTTCACATAGAAAATTTACATTTAAGTATAATTAAAATATCTAGAGAAAATTAGGGAGAAGGTCCTAGAAAAATAATATTTATTCTTAAGTATCTTAAAAACTATAATTATTTATGATAACCAAACACTAAAATATAAACATGGAACTACCAAGTTACACCTAACTAAATCCCTACATTTTCTCTTATCATACCTCCATTGAATGTATATTTTTATAATCTACATAATTTTTACTAAAGTTAGTTGCAACAAATTAATTGAAATCAAATCAAAATTATTTATTATTAATTCAAAATATCTTATATACCTAAACACAGAATGAAATAAAATTGTTTATCAACATGAATCATGCCACCGATAATTAGTTTTTATTTTTGTCTTCCTTTGGATTTTCAAATTGAATTTCTCTCTGTTTTTTTCCTCAAAGCGTCCAAACATCATACTTTCAACATTAATTTATATTTTTTACATTAAAATATGCTTATTTAAATTTAAATATTATACAATATATATATAGATACACACACATAGTAGTAAAACAATATAAAACAAAAAGTAAAGAATGAGATATTTGGAAAAAAAACAAAAACAGAGAGAATTTCAATTTGGAGGAAGACAAAAATAAAAACTGATTATTGCTAGCATGATTCATGTTGATAAATAATTTCATTTCATTTTGTGTTTAGGTATACAAGATATTTTGGATTAATAATAAATAATGTTGATTTGATTTCAATAAATTTTGTCGCAAATAATTATGAGAAAAATATTATGAAAAATTTTAGTAAAAATTAAGGAGTTATGAAGGAAAATGTTCAATGAAAGTGTAATAAGAGAAAACATAGGGAGTCAGTTAATGGTAATTTATTGGTTTTTTATTTATATTTTAGCGTTTGGTCCTTATAAATAATTATAGATTTTAAGATACTTACCCATAAATATTATGTTTTCTACGTCCTCCTCCTTAATTTTCCTAAATATTTATATCCCATTATACTAATTTGAAAAATACATTTTATATATAATATTTTCATGAGATTATTAGAAGTTATAAAAACCTAAAACGGCTAATCTTCTATTAATTATTAATTAATTAAGATAGACAATGACTTCCAGTAAGGTTATATATTTAATCTCATTTATCTTTTCGAATCAAATAATTAACAGGAGTATGTGGGTGTGTGTGTATATATATATATATATATATGATACTTTGATGCTTCAAAAATCTTTTATTTAAAGTAAAATTAGGTAAATATTTTATATGTACAGATTTTTTAAGAAAAAATGACATAAAAAGAAGTTAAAAATTGTAATGTTTCAATTCACATACCTAAAAGTTCAAAATCCTAGAGCAGGAAGTAGTGCATAATCTGGTATTTTGCAAATGTAGTCAAATGACTAAATGCCATTATATTAGACTTTTTTTAAAAAATAAAAAGCTATCAAATTTGTTATTACTAGTGTATTCCTTAACATTAGTTGCTTAACACTTATTATTATCAGTTCACAACTTATTAAAAAATAACTTGTCATTATCAGTATATTTCTTGTCATTTGTTATTTAATATTTGTCATTGTAAGTTCACAACTAGTTAATAAACTTTTTGGTATAGGGGCATTTTTGTTATTTAATTACATTTACAAAATACCCAATTAGACATCACTTCCTCTCTTGAGATTTTGAAGTCCTAGGTGTCTAAATTAAAATATTACAATTTTCAACTTCTTTTTATGTCATTTTTTAATTTTCATAGACACACACAATGTAATTCCCGAGTCTTGTATAATATATGACATAACAATATAATATAGGTTAAGTTATCAAAATAGTTCAGAAGTTTCTACGGATGAGGGCTCGACACCCAAAATTTGTTTATTTAAATATGCCTTGGAAGTATAATTTTGTAGCAATTTAACCCAAATTTAGCCACCACTTACATTGGTCGTTAATTTTGATCCCTAATTACTCATATGGCAGCCACATACATTTTAACTTGTACAACTCATCCTCTCTCCCTTTTTCTCTCCCACATTCACTCTTTCCCTTAAACAAAAAAGAATCATTCTGTTCAATCCCTCCCAACCCACAGCCATGGAAGAGGCTGGTGCTTTCTACTTGTAACATCCTAAATTTTTGGTCTAAAAGTATCAGAGTTAGCCTCAAATAGGCAAGCTATCAAATCCCCTTTGGCAGGAGTTTTATAAGTTCCCTAGAAGAACGAGAGGATTCTTAGAGACCAAACAGCAAAGTAAGAGTTTTCCGGAACCGCGAGATACACAAGTTAGAGATTCTGATAAAGTCTCCATGGCTCGAGTATACAATTAAAGACGATCAAGGACCAAAGGTTATGCTGGGAACTTTAGTGAGATGACTCTTGAGGCTAAACCCGAGGAGGGATCTAATCATAAATGTAGAAAGTTTCGGGCCGGAAAGGACAGTGATGGAAAGGATGCCTGAAAATACTAGAAAAATTCCACAAAAAGGGAAATAATGTTTGAGGCCTGTAAGGGGTTAAAAATGATAAAAATAACCCTAGAGCAAATTTATGAAATTCCCAGGGTTTTGGCTAATTATAAATATTAGTCAAAATTGAATTATTTAAAATATGAGGAGGTATCATATAATTGGAGAAAAATGAGAAATAATACTTGAGAAATTATCACAGGGTTTTAAAAATAATTTTGTCCCCATAAAGCAAAGAGGTTGGCTTTAATAGAATTTACAGTCTATTTATACACTATCCAAGAAAAGTCAAAATGAATCATTTATGGGTTGACTTTTTAATCGAGAAAAATTAGAGAAATTCCCTACGATGAAAAATAGTATTAGTACCCTAAGACAGATTCTCAAAGTTATAAATCGATAGAGAGAATTCGGTCAAATTTACTCCGAAATAAATATTATTAAATATTTTAATGGAAGAACAAGGGAAGAGCATCACTCTTCTTTAGCCATGTTATATAATGCCATGTGAGGTTAATTGTGATGAAAAAAGGGTGTTAGAACATGTCTTGGGGTTTCCAGGTAAATCAGGACCCGAAAAAGTATCTGATATGACGTAAAATCGTAAAATAGGTAGAGAAATAGCCAAGGGAATGGTTATGCACGAATTTTTTCTTTTTTTCCTCCCTATTTTAATACAAATTTGATGAGGGGACATGGATCAAATAATACAAGTTGTTAAGGGGAATGTTTAGATGAATGAATTATGTAATAAAATATTATGTTTTGCATACATGTGTAATATGTGGCTTATGAGGTGTCCCATGAGGTGGCTTGGGCATTAAGTATAAGGACACCTAAGAGGGTTTATGTGGCCAAATCACAAGGAAATAGAAGTAAGATTTATACAAATGTCCATGATGAAAGTAAATGGTAAATTTGAAAGCTTACCATAAAGTAAATTTGGCTTACATCATAAATACCTCCTCCCCTCCCATTTGCATAAGATTTTGGCCATAGTGAGTTTTAAGGGAGGGAGCATGAAATTCTACAAGGAAAAAGGGAGAAGAAGAAGATCATGAGGCTCGAGACAAATCCAAGCTTCAAGACAAGGTAAGAGCATGGTTTTTGATGTAGTTTATCTTGCTATTTGTCTTGTTGAGCTTAGCTATGGTTTTGATAGATTTTGGAAGCTTAAAACCCTAGGTTAGGATGCTATTAAATTGTATTTAAAATATGAAAAAGATTGATTGATGCTAGAATCATATTTAAAGGTTTAAAAAGAATGATAATCAAGTGATTTTGAGATGATTTGTGAAAGATTTCATAGTTGTGCATCTAGGGATATTTTGGCTAGAGCTGGTTCATGGGGCTAGAATTAGATTTTGATGATTTTGATACTTTCAATGTGTTTAGAATGAAAAACTGTGTTGGGTAGAGGTGAGAAAATAAGTTTGAAAGTATTGGAATTGAAATGAAATTTTGAGCCCTAAGACCCTATGTTTCGGCCAGATTAGTTTGAGTAGGGAGTAGTTGGTTTTTGTTTAATTTGACCTTGGGAATGGATTCTCCATGTAAAATTTTGGGAAAATAGCAGGTGGAATTAATTTTAGAAAGATTAGAAATTAAGGTCAAAAGTTAGAAGTCAAGATGGTTTAAAGAGGACAAAGCGTTAATGTTGTTTATTACCATGGCTCTAATGAATAAATGACAATTATGTGTTGATATATCTAGGGTCATGAGATGTCAAGGAAGATGAATGGGAAGGTTTATCAAGCAACCTTGATGCTTGTGAGAAAAAGGATCAAGAGAAAGCTTAAAGACAAAAGGTAGTGAACTTATCTTTCTTATATGCTTGATGTGTAAGCTTGTGCGTTGATATGCATTATGTTGTTTGATGATGATAGGAGATGCAAATGCAAGTATATTTCTTTTATGTTTTCCATAGCCATGTGTAACATCCTAGATTTTGAGACAATGAATGTAAGGAATAGCCTAAAATGGGTGAGCTACTAA